>NC_068285.1:22745356-23057856 GCF_025860055.1 Xyrauchen texanus | reverse complement strand
GGCACACTAAAATTGTGTCTGCCAAATATAAGCAAAGCAATAATGTTCAGGGCTGTAAGAGACAATTAGCCATTGCTCACATGAAAGAGGGCACAGTGAACTGGCAGCACTGGCCAGACACTACATGAATCTCGAACTGGAATGCAACTGAAATGCACTTTTCTGTCGCAAATAAATTCCTCCGCTGTAGCTAAATGACTTTTGCCACATAATTGACTAAAACCCACAAATTGTACGTTTTGAAAACGCTTTACAATTACTAGTGCTAAAAAAATGGAACAAATATCAAATGCTTTTTAAGCACAAGAGAGTGTTAATTAAAGGGATAGTTCACCCTAAAATTGACATTTTGCGATCATTTACTCACCATCACGTTGATCCAAACCAGTATGAATTTCTGTCTTCTGTGAAATGTAAAAGGGAATGTTAGGCACTGACAGCCACAGTTACCAATCACTTTCATTACATTTTCTTTCCACAGAATGAAAGTTAATAGTGACTAAGGTATTCTGCTAAACATCTCTTTGTGTCCACGCAAGAAAGGTTTTAAAAAATATGAGGATGAGTAAATAATGACAGAATATTAATTTCTGGGTGAACAATCCCCTTTAATGTAGACATTTATGGATTTAAAAAAAAAAAAAGTGAGATTCTTTTTAAAGCAGTTGGCCAACTCTAGACACCACATGCTTGATTAAAGCATGCTTTAGTCAACTTCAACACTAAAACCAATTCACAGCTAAATGCAACATATGTTTCCTCCTCTCAAAATTAAAAGGTCTTGTGTGCCACTAGAACTGGTTAATGTTACGGTTAAAGTTATGAACAAAGAAAAACACTTTTTCTTAGGGTAGTGTCTGCAAACTCTTTGATTTATTGAAAACAACATGCCAAAGCCAAGGCTGCAGGAAAACAAAACAAGCGTCTCTATTCTTGTTGGCGAAGTTCCAGACCTTTCAAAGTGGTCAGATGCGAACTGAAAAAAAATCTCCATGGCCCATGAGGCTTTAATGCTACACTTTATCCATCATACAATGGGAAAACGTCCAGACAATTTCATCACAGCCTTCTGAACATTTATATAGTCCTGAGAAAGTTGCGTTGTGAAGCACGGCTCAAACCTTGGGTGATTTTGGCCATGAAGAAGTTTTGCGAAAATGTATGAATGAATAGTCAAAGTCAGTAGATGTGAACAGTTTAAAGGGCTAATACACATAGTAACACATTTTAATTCCTCTTTTACTCACACTCACGTTGCTCCAAACTGGTCTGACTTCTTTCTTCCAAGGAACATAAAATAAGATGCTAGGCAAAGCAGCCTCAGTCACCATTCACTTTAGTGGGTAAAAAGTTAATTGTAACTGTTTAACATTCTCCATAACATCTCTTTTTGTTTTCCTCTTGAGAAAGAAACTCATACAGGTTTGGAACAACATAAGGGAGAAAAAAATATTTTTTGGGGGTGAACTATCCCTATAAAGGAATATTCCAGGTTCAACACAAAATAAGCTCAATTAACAGCATTTGTTGCATAACACTGATTACAAATATACACTCACCTAAAGGATTATTAGGAACACCATACTAATACTGTGTTTGACCTCCTTTTGCCTTCAGAACTGCCTTAATTCTACGTGGCATTGATTCAACAAGGTGCTGAAAGCATTCTTTAGAAATGTTGGCCCATATTGATAGGATAGCATCTTGCAGTTGATGGAGATTTGTGGGATGCACATCCAGGGCACGAAGCTCCCGTTCCACCACATCCCAAAGATGCTCTATTGGGTTGAGATCTGGTGACTGTGGGGGCCATTTTAGTACAGTGAACTCATTGTCATGTTCAAGAAACCAATTTGAAATGATTCGAGCTTTGTGACATGGTGCATTATCCTGCTGGAAGTAGCCATCAGAGGATGGGTACATGGTGCCCATAAAGGGATGGACATGGTCAGAAACAATGCTCAGGTAGGCCGTGGCATTTAAACGATGTCCAATTGGGACTAAGGGGCCTAAAGTGTGCCAAGAAAACATCCCCCACACCATTAAACCACCACCACCAGCCTGCACAGTGGTAACAAGGCATGATGGATCCATGTTCTCATTCTGTTTACGCCAAATTCTGACTCTACCATCTGAATGTCGCAACAGAAATCGAGACTCATCAGACCAGACAACATTTTTCCAGTCTTCAACTGTCCAATTTTGGTGAGCTCTTGCAAATTGTAGCCTCTTTTTCCTATTTGTAGTGGAGATGAGTGGTACCCGGTGGGGTCTTCTGCTGTTGTAGCCCATCCGCCTCAAGGTTGCGCATGTTGTGGCTTCACAAATGCTTTGCTGCATACCTCGGTTGTAACGAGTGGTTATTTCAGGGAAAGTTGCTCTTCTATCAGCTTGAATCAGTCGGCCCATTCTCCTCTGACCTCTAGCATCAACAAGGCATTTTCGCCCACAGGACTGCTGCATACTGGATGTTTTTCCCTTTTCACACCATTCTTTGTAAACCCTAGAAATGGTTGTGCGTGAAAATCCCAGTAACTGAGCAGATTGTGAAATACTCAGACCGGCCCATCTGGCACCAACAACCATGCCACGCTCAAAATTGCTTAAATCACCTTTCTTTCCCATTCTGACATTCAGTTTGGAGTTCAGGAGATTGTCTTGACCAGGACCACACCCCTAAATGCATTGAAGCAACTGCCATGTGATTGGTTGATTAGATAATTGCATTAATGAGAAATTGAACATGTGTTCCTAATAATCCTTTAGGTGAGTGTATTTATTTTATTTTATTTTTTTTATTTTTTTGACTCGTCCCTCCTTTTCTTGAAAAGAAAAATTAGAAATTGGGTTCCAGTGATACAATTACAATGGAAGTGAATGAGGCCAATTAGTAAATGTTAAAATACTTTATTACTTCAAAAGCATAGCCATGTGACGTAAATGATATGTGTGTTGACAAGTCTGACAAAATTGCTTACTAACATTTTCTGTGTAAAATTATAGCCAATTTCACATCTTTGTTCTAAGGCGGCTGTGGCTCAGGTGGTGGAGCGGGTTGGCGGTTCGATTCCCAGCCCACATGACTCCACATGCAGAAGTGTCCTTGGGCACGACACTGAACCCCAAGTTGCTCCCAATGGCAGGCTAGCACCTTGCATGGCAGCTCTGCCGTCATTGGTGTGTGAATGGGTGAATGAGTCACAGTGTAAAGCGTTTTAAAAACCACTAAGGTTAAAAAAGTGCTATATAAGTGCATACCATTTACAGAGGTTGCTGTTCTAGCTGTTATTATTAAAGTAGGGGAGAGTGACATCAGTCCACATATCCTGAGTCACTCCACTGCCTGTTCATCACTGTGAACTCGAACTGAATGCAACTATAGGTCTCTGAGAGGACACTGATTAAAAGGGGTCATTTGTTGCATGTTTATGCACTGATTATATATTTCCTAAATAAGGGCTGACTGACTGTCGAATAAGTTCTGCCACTAGTGGATGAACAATATGTATTGTAAAAGGTGCTATACAAATAAAACGGATTTGAACGACAATATATTATATTTGGCACAGGTACATTTCTTGCAATGCCTGAGAGTCTAGTTTCTCCTAAGGTTTTTCTTCTTCATCTGAGACATCTATTTTTCAATTGTGGATATCTGCAATTCTGAGACATCAAAGTTCATTTGAAATGTTTAAATGCAAGACCTCCTTAAACACCCTAAAACTAATAAAGTTTCCCTTTCTGGACAGCTATTTGACTTGTAATAATAAGTCGTTTTGCAAGCACTACTCCACACATACTCATTTCTCGTCCCCTCGACATGGTAAACAATGCAAAATGTTGGAAATAAACTGAAGTGAGGCTATAAAAACCACAACAGCAATAAAACAGACACTGTTCACCTTTATACACACATAACTTACAAGGCCTATCATGCAGTTTCCAATAAAAGTTTAAGTGCATTGTTTCAGAAGAAGGGGTGGTTAGGGAGGTGTTTGTAGGGGGCAAGGCCATGATAACAGGCAAAAAAGGACAGGGGAGGAAAGTAAGAGACATCAAATAAAAGGCCAGGAGGACAGTGCAGGCAAAAGGTCAAACACCCATGAACTCTATCGCTCTCTCTACTTCACCGGCAGCATTGCCACAGGCCGAAGACCAAGAACTGAGCAGTGCTATGCCGGAATACTAATGCCAACCTGCAGAACCACTGCAACACCAGACTGAGGTATCAATAGGGGTGGTAGAGATGTTGATAAATTAAAGGGAATTAAAAAATGGAAACCAAACCAGTGTGACTTTCTTTCTGGTGTGGAACCGTCTCATTCACCATTCTCTTTTATTGCATCTTTTTTTCCAGACAATGAAAGTGAATGGTGACTGAGGTTATCGTTCTGTCTAACATCTCCTGTTGTTTTTCACAGAAGATAGAAAACTAAAGAGGTTTGTGTATGCTGTTGTGAATCAGGGTGTGTAAATGCTGGTAAAATTTACATTATTGTGAATAATTGGTAAAATATCCTTAGGGATAGGGAACCTTGGCTTCAGGGTGCAAGATTTTTGGTTTACAGACACACACCACATTTAAACAGAGTGGTCCCACAATCACACATATGCATGCAATTTATGATTAGTTGGTTAAAGTGCTGCGTTGTACAAACACATGATTATTCACCTCAGGGATGGACTGGGATTAATATACAACATGACACCTGTACTGGCCCATCTCAGCACACAGTGATTAATCCCCCACAATACAGTGTGTATCACATATGGAAATAAGATAAACTATTGCCTGCTGTATTATCTATTTGTTATGTAGTAATTTCTAAAAATCTAAGATGTCTATTTTTTATTTTATGCATTTATTTTCAATACAAATTATATAATCACCATAACTAATTGAACATTTCTGAATTTCTTAGTATTTGGCATGATGTCCTTTGACAGTATGCACTTGAACTGGCATGGATTGCAAGTTTGTTCAAAACTTGATGATCCATGTTATTCCATCATGATTTGAGAATGTTGATATCTGGAATCTGGAGTTAACATGGTTAATGTCCAAATGTTGCTTATACAGTATGATGATTGGTATTTTATTCATAAAACTTTGTTTTAATCTCAGATTTTCGATGTGGTCTCAGACTTATGGACCTGACTGTTCTTGATAAGAGAGCATGACAGTGTTACTGTATCATATTGTGTAAAAACTCTTTCTTTTAAAACCATCTACAAGGAAAAAAATCACCAAAAACAACAGCAAAATCTTTAAAAGCACTAAATGTTTCAAAAACAGGACAGCTTGAATCATCAATAATTAAACAGACATTTTCAGCATTGACCATGTAACAGCTGAAGGTGTGCTTGTAGAATATGAAAGATATTACAACATTACTATGCTTATCACATGTACATTTTTGCAGTGCTTACCTTGTTTGGGTTGCTGGCTGTAATGATCCACAAACACTGGGAGTTGCTCTCGTACTGAATGGGAAAATTTGGAGAGGTAAATGTTCCAGATGGACCTTGAAGATTTGATCCACAAGTTTTCACTATTTAGAAGGAAGGAGAAAAAAGAAAATGGCAAGATAAAATTAGGAGTGTGCTTCAAAAGCCAAAAGCCTGTCAAAGTCTGAGCTAATTGGTTTTCAGCTTGTGGTCAGCAGCCATTTAAAGTTTCTACTATTGATTTGATAATTAGAAAAAAAAGTCTGCGACTCTGCTTATCTCCGGGGATTGAGTTTCACTTACCGCTCATAATGTTTTAGTGGGATTTGCATGGCTCATATTGATATATAAACCCCAAGCCTCAACCAGTCATCCATGACCGTCTTAATTTGTCAACGATTAGCAATCCAATCAAATCCTCAGATGACTAACTTCATGGCGGCTAAACGAGTTAATTCCAAGTAGACTTAGCCAAACACACTTGGGCCTGATTTGTCATCTTAATATAGAAATGTCAGTTATAATTTGCTGAGTAGACACGCTCGGCTGTTTCTCTCCCTAAGCTAGTGACAGTGACATCTTAAAATTGACGACTACGGGGTTTTACGCCTTCTCAAATCTAGCCTCTCGTATTTTTGCTGCATTTATCATGCTTGATGTCAAAGTGACAGGGCTTTGATGAAAAGACAAGGAGGCATTATTTCTAACGGCACCAGGTTGCACTAGCGGCTCCTGACATCTTGATTGCTTTTGAAAATGAATAACTCATTATCTCAGGCATGCATGGGGGGAACCGCGAGGCTCCTTTGGGCCTGAATGTGCTCTTTTTCCTCTGAAAGTCATTCGCTCATCAAGGGGCTCCTAATTAGAATAATGTGACAAGACCTCTCCAGTCTGGCATTCGTAATAACCTTTAGCTTCAACTGATAAGGTTTTCGCATGAACCACCTATCAGCAGTCATAAAAGAGAAATACCAATAAATCTATGTGCCACCAGTGAGAGTTTAGTTTAAAAAGTCTGTGTCTTTATTAATGATAACATATTACGAAGCTGGCCAATTTGTGAAATATTAGCTTGTGTTACAGTTGTGTTATGTGACTGAACTGCATATTAATAAAACATTAGGAGAAACAGTGGTTCTCAACTGGTTTTGCTTCAGGGCCCAAATTTTACATTAGATCTCAAATGGTGACTCAAAAAGTACCAAAATTCTTCATTGTATAAAACTGATTCTTGACAGTTTCATGATCTTGGCAGCCAATAAGCCAATAACACAAAATGCACAAACCATGTTCTCTGTTGCAAGTGGACCTGTGTTTATGATAGTCTTGGTTATGTTTTCTTTTACCTTGTATTGTTTTGTGCATAGTTTTTGAGCATAAAGGCATGTCATGCAACCTGTCCTACTTGGCATCGGCCTAATTTGGCTAGCTTCTATCAAATGAGATGAACTGCAAAAAAAAATTAAAACCCTGTAGAGTTTGATTGGATGCACATCCTTTGGCGTCAATATCAAAAGAAATGGCAAGCCTTTTCTTTTCCCTTTTAAAAGCTCTGATAAGCCTATTTATTTCCCCAACTATACATGATTATGTGGTTTGTTGCATTATATAATTTGCATTTAGCATGACTTTTTCCCTGCTCTCCATGACCCCATCAGATCCGACCTAAGAGTCCTTTTGGGGTCCTGACCCACTAGTTGAGAAAAGCTGTGGAAAAATATTGTTAAGAGGTCTATTGAACCAGTGGTTTACAATTATCTCTAATCTCCCATAATAACAGGTTCACCAGTGTAATCCCAATTTATTTTATGAGGAACTAAAAAGGAACAGGGAAGGCACCTAAGTGGGGCCCAATAAATGGCTGTAATGAAATATATGATTAACTTAGCATACCTCTGGGATGTCATGAAAATATAGATCTAGGCAATTTTCTGCTTGATTTCAAGTGACATCATCTCAATTAGTTTATGTAGTCTGTAGCCACAAGAACAAACAGGCACCCAAGTGGCATGAATGTAGCAATTTGGTAGAGAGCTAAATGTCAGGGCTCTGCTGAGACAAAGCCCTGCACAATTTACATGTGTACAAGACAGAGAGTGAGACGAAGTCTGGACACACAAAGTCTGGACATACTGCCCATTCACGCAAAGTGAGATGGTCTGGGTTCTTGTGTGTAATAGTTGGGGGGGGGGGGGCGGGGGTCTTCATTGGGTGGTCATGTTCTGTGAGCATGTAGTGACAGCTGTTCAGATAGCTTCAGGCACTCTTCAACAAATATCCTACGCAGCCAGCAGTTACTTGAGTATCAAACATGATTGATTTCATCCCTGGCTGGAAGTTGGTGGTTAAACAATTTAACACTCTTAGTGCAGGACAGGAACAACATAAGGGTGAGATTTAAAGCTTTAGTGTGTAATTTTTCTTTTATGTTAAAATATTTTCTCATATCCCAGCTTAATGTGCAGAGACAATTGAAGTTAAGCCATTTTTAGGTTGACTTCTCTGAAAAATGAATATCATAAGTGCTATAAAAACATTGCTCTGTTTCTTTGAGCACCACATCCAGCCAGACAAAGCAACATTGGCTCAACCAACCTGTTTTCATTATTTCAATCATTATTTTCGATATTTTGTTTCACAAAGCAAGTGGCGCTGAAATATCACACTTCACCTTTAAGATGCGAAGAGCTACAACATGATGTAGCACATGTAAACACTTCAAAAGTCAATGTCTGCTCTTATCACTGTCGCTGTGTCTCAGTGTGCAGTATTGTTCCTACACACCAGTGACAATAAATTATGGACAAGTTGGCGATTTAAGAGTTCATAGAAGCGGTCCAGCAAGGTACATCAGTTCTTGCAGTCACGTATATTTGCGCATGCTTGTGCCTTCCCTGACAGCTCAATTACGGCCTGCTAAATGAACAGCCTTGGCTTGGCGCACTCGCCTGTAGCAAAGTAGCCAGAGAGAAATTATCTATAACATTAAGGGACAGGGTGAGCAAACAATTCATCACTTGGCCAACGATAACCTGTCACTTTTTATCCTACCTCCACAAAATAATGACAAGAACTCCAACATGTGCAAGAGTGGCATTTGTTTACAGCTGACGGTAAAGCTATTTCAAATTAACCATGAATTGTGCCACCCCTACCCATCTCCACTCTCTCAAGTGCCCCCTTCCAAGCAAAACGGTGAGAAAATAGATTATTCATGTCTGATTTCCACTCTATACCAGCTTTATAGCAAGGAATACAGTTTAACAAGCCTTTCACTATGTAGAGGCTTTATATAAAGTTGGTATATATTCTAACTTAAAATAGTGTATTTACCTCTTTTGGATAAATTACACTGGCCTGACTGCCAAGAGTAACTCTTATGTTATCAGATCTTTTAGTCAAGAACAATGCCATCACTTTCCAAGGGGGCTGGCACTGGGAAAAGCTTTTAGTTCGAAGCATCAAGATAATTGCCCATTGCACCCGATAAAATACTTGGCTTTATGTATCCCTTGTATATCCAGCCATATTTGTTGTTTTACATTTCCTGACATTGAAACCGACCTCCACTAGAAAAATGGGCAGAGTCAGCACCAAGCATATAGATTAGAAGACTCCAAGACACTAGGAACAGGGTGCAATAACAACATTAGCCACCCAGAATGACCAATTACACAATTAGCCTCCGACCACAATTTCTCGCCTTAATTTTCCTACAAATTGTATGCACTTATATAGTGTTTTTTAAACTTAGTGGTTTTCAAAGCACTTTACATTGTGACTCATTCACCCAGTCAAACACACCAATGATGGTAGAGCTGCCATGCGAGGCGTTGCCCGCCATTGGGAGCAATTTGAGAAAATCCAAGGAAATTTCGGCATGTGGAGTCATGTGGGCCGGGAATCGAACCACCAACCCTGTGATTAGTGGCCAACCCGCTCTACCACCTGCCACAGCCACCCACAACTACAAGCTCTAGTCCTGCCATAAATCATACAAATATCCATATAAATATACACTTAAAGCATGAAAAGCCTATCTCAGAATAATGACCACCTTTTTAAAGGTACTCTTTGTGTTAGAAAGGGCTTCTCTATAGCCTTTTACTCATTTAAAAATGCAAGAATTAGTGTGTATTTGATGCAAGCACTTGACACTTATCAATCCCTACAGCATGCAAAATTAGGTTTTCTTTGTTTTTAATGAGCCATCTTGGCCTAATACATGGGCTTTGTGTGGTGCATTTTGTAGCTTGCTTTGTCTTTTTCTATCTGCTCATAAATGAGCATGTAAATGAACTAGAGGTTTTAATAAATCACCAACGACTTCCCCTGGTGGACACTTGGGGGTGCTATGTCTAAGCACTGCTCTTGTTTTTCTGCTTTTTAAAAAAAAAAAAAAAAAAAAAATGTGAGGGCTGAACTAAATAATTATTATATTATTATAATACCAAACATAATGGGCAGTATCTGTTCCCCAGTTTAGTAGGAAATAGCCCAAATGTACCTTTTTTATTTATTTATTTTTATAGGAGGGAAGCAGTGATGCCCATGTCACCACTTTATTGTGAGCTAACTGTATCCTTGAAAGATGGACACAGTTCAGTTTCTGTTTGTTTGCCTGAGGCAGCCAACTGACACTTAAAGCCTTTAAGGCTCTGTGAGGAGTCACGCACTCTTAAAGAAGTCACTGCTGGCATGCAAATACAATAAAAAATAGCAATACTCAAAAATATTTTTAGGAAAATATATCTTAAATTAAATTCTTACATCATCGGCAAACAGTTTGTAAACAGTTAATACATTGTTCTTTAAGAAAAGTCTATTTGCCAAAGGGGTAAGAAAAACACTTAATTAATAATATTCTCTTAATCTTAATGTCCTACACAATTATCCATCTTAAGTAAATTTGTTTTAAGGATGTATGTATACATATGCTTACTGGAAAACAAGACGGATTATATTTTGCAATATCAACAAATGTTTGCCTATTTATGCCTACTTTTCACAGAAAGTCTCTGCTCACTCATTGAAAGATACACAAATGTGGTCAGCAGGTCTATTATAGACTCACCTCTACAGACAGGTCGATGGTCACTCCACGCTGCGAACACCTCAGCCACTCTCTGACAGGTGATGCTCTTTGAGCCCTGGAGAACGTGGTCTTCATCACAGGTGAACTGGGCTGTGGCACCAATACTGTGGAAGAAGGAATCAGGATCCCAACACCACACAAGCAGGGTGAGAAACAAATCAGATCTTACACAAATCCAAAAGCGTGATTGAATAAAAACCCACATAGGCTACTTTCACAGTCAGTGTTTCAGAATGACAACCGTATTTACTAACAGCTTTGACCCTCAAATTGTCAGGTACATTTAACAGCAGACTGGAGCCGATTAAATAAATATTCCAGGTTCAATACAATTTGAGCTCAATCGACAGTATATGTTGCATACTGTTGATTATCACAAAAAATCATTTAGACTTGTCCCTCTTTTTTCCTTTATTTATTATTATTATTATTTTTTTAAACCACTAATCTGGAAAAGTGAGGCACATACAATGGAAGTGAATGGGGCCAATCCGTAAATGTTAGAATACTCACTGTTTCGCAAATATAGACACAAAACATAAACAGTATGCGGGTTAGGATTTTTGAGTGATAAAATCACTTACCTTTTCTGGGTATAAGTTATATCCGTCATCATGGCAGCAAATCGATAAAATTGGATTTATCTTTACACAGAAAAGTTTAGTTAGCAATTTTAGCACACAAAACTCATGTTAGCCAACATACTGTTTGTCTTGTGGCTATACTTGTGAAACAGTGAGTATTTTAACATTAATGGATATATTAATTCCATTAACTTCCATTGTATGTGCCTCACTTTTCCAGATTAGTGAAAAAAAAAATAAGTTGAAATTATTTTTTGTGATAATTAAAACTAGGCCAGAAATGCTGCTGATTGAGTTGAACTTGTATGAACCTGGAATATTCCTTTAAAAAATGTCTGTATGGACAGGTCTCCAAAATCACTTCCATTCTCTAACTTGTGATAACTTTACATAATGCTGTAACCATAGTTAAACTTATCAAAACTTTTTATTGCATCTTCAAGGGTTAAATTCTATTATAATCTATTTCAGGTAGTTCCCGCAGCTTTATTCTTCTCAAGTATTCGGTTAAGAACTCTCAGGATATTTGTCAGTGTTTTGTTTTGCTTTCCAACTGCAAAATGCTACTAATTTTTGCCCTTTTTCATAACTTGAGACAGGATGACAGCTCAGTCAGATAAGCGACTGACAGCAAAAAATAATGTGTGGGCCTAATGCCATATGTATGTCTATGACGTGACAGACAACTAGTTATCAACTGTGTTTCCATTCAAATAGCACATTTCAACCAAACCTGCTCTAAAAATTAGGTGGTGAGTTCAAGTTCAAGAAGGTCATTTTTGTTCAAGAAAGCATTTGTAATTTTAAAAACAAGCCAAACTGTGTATGAAAACTGCATTTAGTACTCCAAACAGGACTGACACCAAATCCTGCTGAGTGAATGTAGCCATTCACAAAAAAAAAGTTTTTTGAGGAAACTATTGCAACATTCACAAGAGAGGGATAAATACATGAAAGGATATCAAAAGAGCGTCTTATCTTCCTTGCTAACATGCAATAGATATGGTGATGTTTCTCCTTCATACTTTTTAAAATCTAATGCTTCCTCGCTCCTTAAACTCTCCATTCAATCTGAGATTTGACAAAACTTAACAAAACCGCTCAGCAAACTCTGACACTGACCATTCATGTGCTTTCATTTGAGGAAACCACAAACAGGGCTTGTGCAAGATATTACGTGATCTTGAGCAAAAGGCCCATTTCTATGCTGCTACTGTAACTAACACCAAATGATCTTGCAGCTTTTGCTGGAATCTGCTGCAATCCATGTTACAAAAAATCTTGGAATTACGTCAGTGTCACAATTTGAATCTGCTGGCCCTAATTGCCGGCAAAGCTGTGCTCCATACGCATATTGTCAGCTCCCCTGTGGAGCCAGTATTAGCATGACATTGGGCTGTGTTGATGAAGGATCTGGAGGAGATGATTTATATTCTCTGGGAGTACTAAATAGTGGACAGTAAGATATTCAGGTGCAACAATATTAATGACAGGCATCAGACTAGAAGTTGCCATACACACTTAAATTATTTTATATTTAATGCTAGCTGACTTGTGAAAATGTAGTGAAGGTTAGCATAATATTACTGGATCAAAATTGGAAAATGGGTTTTATCAATCATATACTTTGACAGAGGGGTTACCAGGATATCATGTTTGGGGGGGCATTTGGCTTGTTTGGGGGGGCAACATAAACAATTGAAAAAATCGGCGCAAAATTAAGCTATAACACACAATCTGCTTTAGTGCATATCTTTTTCTAAGCCAGGAACCCAGAGATAGGCACAGGGCCCCTATTAGACTATAGGGCTATCACATAAAAGTTAGTTAAACCAGGTCAACATTAATAATATGATGATGATATTATTATTATTTATTATTATTATTGACAGATTCATATATCAGATCACAGTGATTGCCTGGTGATGAGTGACAGGTGTTTGCTTGTGAGAAGACGTGCTACACGAGTAGGCGAGACGAGAGAGTTTTTTAAATGAATCTGAAGTCACGTTTGTATAGACAAGAGGTAAATTAATTTGTTTCTTCTTCTAAGCTGTTCCAGACTTAGGTGCTACTTTTAGGGCTAAAATGCTTCGTGAATTACTCTTAGTAAAACACATTAGGAGTCTAAAGTTATGAAGCTACTTGTAGCCTCTTAGTGAGCCTTGTAACACGAGCTGCCAACAGATTCAAAATATATATCGTCTGTGTGCAGAGTGACTGTCTGACTGTGACTACTGCGCACTCCGGCAGCAGACTGACACACACCCAATAACGGCCAATAGAAAAGCAATAGGCTACATTCTTTTTAATGAACGTTCTAGTTAGGACTGTTCGTTTTTTATTTAAGGGGCTACTGGAGGAGTTTTGAGATCTATAGTCAAAATAGACTTAGATAAATGTATTTAATTAAATACTACTATTTTTCACAGTCTCATTTTTAATTTAAGCAAGGAAAACTAAAATTTACCTCAACAAGGTGGGATAATGAACGACTCCAGTCTCATTCGTGGAGCTGGAAAAACAAGTTCTTTGTGAAATGCAAGATTTATTGTATTAAAATTTAAATGCAAAAGAAAAGGTATGAGTCTGCTGTTTTTGTCAATTTTAAGTTTTAATTTAAAATGTTTGCGATTTTAATATAAATACATGGTTAAATATTTTTCCACTTAATTGCTTGAACAAATTAATATATACATCTGTATAGAAGCAATGCATTGAATACGTTGATTAAATTGGGTTTTAACATGAATACGTCTATTAAAGAGTGTATATGTGTACAAAGAGAATCGCAATGCTGACAAAACTTTTTTTTTTTTTAAATAAAAGTTGCTGATAACTTATGCCTATGTGTTTCTGGTACAGTACAGCCGCGGATCAGTTAGCCTACAAAGTAACGCAGCATATGTGAAAGCATCTCGTGCTGCTCGTGCACCGCATACAGTGCACTGCACACTGCTTTCTCATCGCCGCACATTCTATCAGCTGCAGTTCTGGCGCCTCGATCAGTTCCCGAAAACTCGACGTACATTCACATCATATGTTAATGCAGCGGTAGAGTTACACTCACAGGACACTGCACTTATTCGCAATCACAAAAGTTCATTGTTTGCTCGTGCTTTAAAGCTCTGCCAGGTAAACATTTCATTGGCGTTCTGTTCTGACATAATGCACTTTTTCTGAGCGCGTATGCCGAGCTCGCGTGCACTGTGAAACAGCGCCAAAACTGGATTTTTGTTGTGTCAGACCTCACTCATCTGCTAGCGATGGAAAAATATGCACAAAACAACTCACTTTTAAATTGTAATTTATCATCAGATGGACAGATTATTTCTCAAATTCTCAGGGGAGGCAGAGCTTATCCTAGGGGAGGCACTGCCTCCCCCAGCCTCCCCCTAGACACGCCCCTGTACTTTGAAACTAAACTATTAAGGTTATACTCAGTTCATTGTAATTACCTCATTGAGTCAAACTTAAAGTGATAGTTCATAAAAAATATATTAAAAAAAATCATTATTTACTCACCCTCATTTTGTTGCAAACCAGTATGACTTTTTATCTCCCATGGAACATAAAAGACAATGTTAGGCAGAATTTTAGCATCCAAAGTTACAATTCACTTTCATTGTATGGAGAGAAAAAAAGATGCCATGAAAGTGAATGGTGACTAAGACTTACATTCTGCCAAATAATTTCTTTCATGTTCAACAGAAGAAAGTCATACAGGTTTGGAACAACCTGAGGGCGGTTAATGATGACATATTTTCAATTTTGTTTAAATATTCCTTTTAATTTAATTAATTTACAGGACATTTATTAACTTTGCTAGATATTGTAGGTGCAACAATTCACTAAACATTTTTAGTTGGAGAGTTCTCAGTTTTCCTTAAAGTGTGGAGAAGATAACAGTCAACAGATTCAACTAAGTGAAAGTTGCTTTATGCACTGGTCTTACTGGGGGACCAGTAATTGGAACACACAGTTACTAAGGGTGATTACCTAAAGTCGTTCCCAATGCGCTTGCCATTTTCAGGTTCCCCCGGATCTGGACAGGAGTTAGAGGCCTGTTTGATTCCTCCTTCGTTTACTGAAAATTCAGAGCATAGTTTGACTTTAGACACTTAAACTATGAATAACAATCACCAACACAGTTTTTTTTTCATGCAATCCTCATGCAATAAGGCTGACTGAACTGCATTCAGTGTACAATGTACACACTTGCTTCAAGATTTGAAGAGAAAGTGGAACTTGGAACACACACACACACACACACACACACACACACACAAACACAAAGTTTGAACACACACGCAATACACACAAAATGCATTTAATTGATAACTGCTCACCACAAATGTGTATCAGCGCATACTGTCGCTTGGTATGTGTGACTAAATCATAGTTCAGATAATAGCTAAATCCCAGATTGCATTGACAACTACTTCTGATATATTGAGGGCATAATTTATTATCAGTGCACCCAATAGGTCATTGTAGTCAACACTATGGCAATGGCCACTACACTGGAGGGAAAAAATGCTGAATCGAAAACATCAAGTGCTTTGTCTGGTTACACTTTATAATATCTCATTATTATTTCCTTACCAAACATTATATGATGCTTAACATTTCAGTAGTTCATGTACATCCAAATATTAACTTCTTTCAAGAAAATTTCAAGACATTTATAACAACTTAAACAATGCAGATTTACAAATGATAAGCTTGTGAAGCATCATACAACAAAATGTAACAGTCGATCCTGCTTTGGCGAACTATTTTCATTGATGGTGCAACAATAACTAAAATGCCTTTGGTCGAATAACATTATATTTTTTAAGTGATATAAAGTTTTCTTATCAGAATCCAAGAACTTCTGGACAACCTGGAAAAACTACTTCAAGTTCCCAGTCTTTGGCAATAATTAGTGAACTATACAAAAAGGAATGTTGTAGTCATGACACATGTGACAAGTTTGAAGACAAATAATCTTTCGAGCTGTGTCACCTCTCATATCCCTCGCAAACTCTCATGACTTAAAATGCAACACATTACTCACGAATGCACACACACACACACACACACACACACTTTAAGGTGTGTGGAGTGATAAAATTAATGCTTAATAAATACTTCACTTAACCATGCATTTATAATTATATGAAATTCGACCTATCTTCAACATGCACAAAAGTAAAGCTTTGTCAAATTAAAATGACTCTGTGGTGATGCGGGCATGGCTGAGCGACTTTGCGGAGAGTGAGGCTGGGAAAGACAGAACAGTAAGGATTGACACCTTTGGGAAATCACCTCTACAGCTGTTTTGTGTTTTCTGTGAGAGTGGAGAGGGATAAAAGGGCAATCCAGACTGCCAGAGGGGAGAGAGCCCGCCTCGTGCCACTGTTGTCTGGGGAAGCCCAACTCACAGCCCACCAACTACCTGTGTCCAACCTCTGGTGTACAAAGATCTGAAGAAAGCCATCCTGCAATGGGTCGGCCGAAGCCCAGAGCAACAAAGCCAACACTTACGCCGTCCATTCACTCGACAGCACCGTGACACCTGCCGAAGGTGGCTGCTGGCTGAAGAATGCAATGCCGATGGAGTACACAATCTGGTGTTACTGGAACAGTTTATCGCCCGGCTACCGCAAGGAATGGTTGAGTGGGTCCAGTGCCACCAGCCGGTGATGCTGGATGAGGTAGTCCAGCTAGCTGAGGACCATATGATGGCATATTTGGGGGCCGGCGAGCCCTCGTCTCTCTCTCTCTCTTTCTCTCTCTCTCTCTCTCTCTCTCCTCTCTCCTCCCTCCCCCTCTCCTTATCCTCATAATATTCCTGTTTCCCGGAAACAGGGAATACCGAGCCCAAAACTGGTTCCCCGGTCCTGTGGGATGTTCACCTTAAGGCTCTCCACTCTCCCCAAAGGCTGGTGAATCCACAGGCTACCACAAAACGAGCAGGAGCAGGAGAGTATTAAGGGGGGTACATATGAAGCCTTTGTGGATTCAGGTTCTAATCAAACCTCCATTCACCAAAGCTTGGTTCAATCCAAGGCTTTGGATAAAAGCCGGTTGGTGAAGGTAAGGTGTGTGCACAGGAATATCCCAAATTACCCTGTAGTGACGGTCACTATTCAATTTCGGGGGACAAAAACATAGTGTCAAGGCTGCAGTTTATTCCCATCTCACCCATATACAAATCTTGGGAAAGAATTGGCTGTTATTTACTACCTTATTAAGGGGAATGTGTGTGGATGGGTCCTGCAAAAAAGCATATCGGTGTGTAGTGTGTAACTTGTTGGCTGGGAAGGTGGAGCAAGGGCTGTCTACGTCAGCTTCACATCAGGAGGTCGTAAGGGAGGGGGAAGTCTCTTCTTCCCCAGCCCTTAGAGTATTTCCTTCTGGGGATTTACCTCTGGAGCAGATGCGAAATGAGACCCTTAGGCACGACTTTGGTCAAGTGAAAGATTGATGGTCAACATCTCCAGCCAGACATTGCACTTGCATATGTATTTTTCAGTAATTATGGAACGGTTGTATAGAGTGATGCAGGATGCTCAGACAAAGGAGGATATAATCCAATTGATAGTACTGAATGGCCGTGGGGAAATGCTATTCCAGAAGAATCGTTATAATCCAAAGTCAGGTCACTTAGGGCAGGGAAAAACACTAGACCATCTAATGGCCCATTTCTATTGGGCAGGCATTCGCAGGGGTGTTTGCAGGTGACGTGCGGATACCGTGAATTTCAACTGGTGAATCCCGTGGCCATCCCAAAAGCTGCATTGCACCCCCTTCCATTGATCGAGGTCCACTTCGAAAGAATTGGCATATGCCTCATCGGCCATTAGAGCATATGGCACACGGACATCGAATTGTGTTGGTTCTGGTGGACTACGCAATGCAGTATCCGGAAGAAGTGCCTCTGTGCAACATCTCAGCATGTAGTGTTGCAGAGGCACATTATAGAATGATCACCCGAGTGGAGATTCCAAAAGAAATCATCACTGATAAGGGCACGGCATTTATGTCACATACACTACACAAACTGTACGAATTATTGGGGAGATTAACTTAAAAGCCACTAATCGAGTTACCCCAGTAACTTGCGGAGACCACCTCTCACCATCGCATGTAACTGAGTCTGATAGGTTGCAAGGAGAATTCTCTGATGTCTTCTCGTCTCTCTTCTCGGTCATATGAATCACAAAGTGCACCATATCAAAATGACCCCAGGGGTAGTGATACGAAGTCTTCCCTACAGATTACCCTTACACAAAAAAAATTGTTTGGGAAGAATTAAAGGCCATGCTAGACAAGAGGTGTAATGAAGAATCCCACAGTGACTGGGCCAACATGGTGGTACTAGTTCCGAAGAGTGACCTGCAGCATCTGAGGGCTGTCCTGAAGTCATTGAGATGGGCGGGACTCATGGTAAACCCTAAGAAGTGTGCAATTGGATGGGTGGAAGTATGGTATCTGGGGTTCCACTTGAGTCATGGACAGGTGCAGCCCCAAATAGATAAGACTGCAGCTATTGCAGCCTATGACCAAAAAGGAGGTGAGACAGCTCCTGGGGCTGGCTTGTTTGTGCCTAATTATTCAACCGTCACCAGCCAGCTGACTGATCTTACAAAAAAGGGAGCACCAGATCCAGTCCAGTGGACAGAGCAGTGTCAGCAGGTGTTCATGCAAGTGAAAGCTGCACTTTGCGGTGGGCCGTTATTGCATTATCCTGATTTCTCTCTCCCTTTTATCTTGCAGACGGACGCATCAAACAGGGGATTGGGAGTGGTACTATCACAGATGGTGGAGGGGAGAGCGTCCCATGTTGTATATTAGTCCCAAGCTCTCACAGAGAGACTAAGTCCATCGAGAAGGAGTGTTTGGCCATCAAGTGGGTGGTCCTCACCCTCCGGTACTATCTGTTGGGACGCACTTTCAGCCTCTAATTGGACCACACCCCCTCCGCTGGCTCCATCGCATGAAGGATACCAATGTGCAGATCACCCATTGGTATCTAGCTCTCCAGCCTTTTAGGTTCGAGGTGGTCAACAGGCCAGGGGCGCTGTTGCAGATTTCCTTTCTAGAAATGGGGGTAAGTGACAGGCCGGATGGATCCCCAGCCTAATTTAGGCGATTGGGGCATGTGGTGATGGGGGTATGGCCGAGCGATGTTTGCAAAGACGGAGGCCGAGAGAGAGACAGAAAGGTATGGATTGACACCTGTGGGAAATCACCTTTAACAGCTGTTTTGTGTTTGTATTGAGAGTGGAGAGTAATAAAAGTCCAATCCAGACCGGCAGGGAGAGAGATAGCAATGCACGCAGCAGTCTTGTGTGTGTGTGTGTTATTGTTGTGCTGAAAAGCACAGACATTTGTGTAGAACGCTGGAAAGCATTGTCAATAAATTATTTATGTCAACTGTTTACCTGGCCTCTGCTTCCTCCTTCAAAAGAGACCTAAAGAACATTGTCACAGACTCCCACTGAATTGCAGACACTCACATTGCAAACTTTTTTGAATGCAATCTTACTTATTAAAGAAGCTGCAATAGCTCTTCCGTGCAAATAAAAATTAGCACTCGTAAAGGGGTAATATCATAAATGGGCTTATTGTTTTTACTTTTTTCCCCCTGAGGTTTAGTTACAAGTCTTTAAACATTTTTAAATAGTTAAGTTTTATGACAATTTTCAATAAAGGTCTTCTTTAACTGAGGAAGATGTTTTAAGTTCTGAAAGTCAAAGTATGTTTTCATGGTACAATGAAATCATCTCAATATAGGAAAAACCAAGAAAAATATATTTACTCATGATATGATATTGTGGCAGCGGGGGCGTGGTCAAGAGTCCGTCCGGAGAGAGAGAAAGCGGTAAGGGCTCTTACACCTGAGCTAAATTATGTCTAACAACTGTCTCTAATTCCAGAGCATGGGGAGAGTGGCATATAAACGGCATGACTGCCAGAGAGGGAGAGAGAGAACAACACATGTGACCAGTGACTGGCATGTCGTATTAGAAGCTGAAGAGTTTATACTGAACTCAGAGAAGTTTATGTTAACAAAGTTTGTGTCACATGTTGGTTTAATTGGAGAGGACTGCACAGACATAAAAAGGGAAATAAATAAAGAACATTACTAGAACGCATCACAGCCCCCTGTCTCGTCCTATCCATAGACACCTTTAAATGTTTTACACCAGACTTACAGTGGTTCTTAATAGTGGTACATATTATCACAGAACTACTTTCTTAATTAGCTGTGTTTTTATTTGATAAACTGTGTCCCCTAAAACTTTTGATTCCTAAGACAATCTAATGAGGAACACTGGCTTCCTCTAATTGCTATGTGAAGTAATTCAGACTTGTAAACACCTGCTGTGTGGCAGCTCTATGCATCTTACAGCTTTTTAATTGAAGCTTACAATGTTCCTCCCTGTCTTTTCAGGAATTACTTGTGACTGAATGATGAAGAGGTGGAATTGTGGTTAAGACACAAAGAGTACAGAAAGTGTTGTCTCACAAATAGACAAGTCAACACAGAGGGGTTGGAATGGACGGTTTTACATGATTTATGAGTTTGCTAGTTTTAAACATGACTGCTGAGGGATTATTAGGAAACAACAAAAATGAGGAAAAACAATGTCCTGCAATTTCAAAAAGGAAAAAAGGCTGGCATATTTCCTTGATTGAGTCACTAAGCAATTTGGAGATTAGCCCCATTCCAAGCAACTATTCACACTGAAGCTGTTAGAACTTCTGTTTAGAATAGTGAGACATATAAAAAAATATGAAACGTCTCGGGTTACATGTGTAACCCTTGTTCCCTGAAAAAGGCGGAACGAGATGTTGCGCTGCTAAGCGCTAGGGGAACAGCTCTTGCTGTGAGCCAAGCTGAAATAATGTGTGAAACACGTCAATGAACATTGACCGGAATTTATAGCCTGTGGCACTAAATTGCTCATTAAAGAGTGAAATGTGGTATTCAAACTGAAGCACAACAACACTTTCAACTGCTGCTAAAATTAACATACTTATGAGGATAAAATTACTGAAAATATCTGCAGAATTAGGATAAATTTGAAAATCCCCCTAGGGATATTTTCAAACAGCTAAATTACTCAAAGTATCTGTTAAATGTATTTATTGCATATATAAATACCAAAGATTTCATGCACATTAATCAGCAGTATAGGTTACTTTGACATGTCATAACCTGCATTGAGCATTAGTGTCTCACATTACATGTTTTGTCAACTCAGCAAAGCTTTGATTTATAATTGTGCTCTCTTTAGATTATATAAGAGCTAAGCTACACGGGGAAAAAAAGAAACAATAGAATTTTGAAACTTAATGTAAATTTTGTGTCTGTTTACATATTGAACTATTCAAAATCCATTGCACTTCCGTGGCTCAATGTCCAACAATAGTCATTACCTTCACAAGTGTAAGATATGTAACATCAAACCCACACATGTCTGTAAATACACCTCGACCATATATGAGGAGATAACAATGCTCAGTAGAAGATGTTCTCAGTACTCCCACACTTAATGATGTTAATGTATGTTTCCTCATGTAATCTTGTTTGCATATATGTACTGTACATCTACAGAACATTAAAGAAACCAGAAGAAATCTGCTCCTTCTGCGGCAATTTGGTTCTGTGTGGCCATTTTCACAGAAGAAGCTGTTCCCTTTACAAAAGGCTTCACTACGATGTTAGCTGCTAAGCGCTACGAGAACAGCTCTTGCTGTGAGCCAAGCTGAAATAATGTGCGAAACACGTCAATGAACATTGACCGGAATTTATAGCCTCGGCTGATGTAATTATTAGATGCACCTGCGGCCAGGCTATAAATGGACACGTCACCAGGTGTCGATCAGATACTTCTTTTGAAGAGCAGTCCTGGGGCGTCCCAGTCGCGGCAAAGCAGCGCAACATCTCGTTCCGCCTTTTTCAGGGAACAAGGGTTACACATGTAACTCGAGGCGTTCCCTTTACAAAAGGCTTCACTCACGATGTTGCGCTGCTAAGCGCTAGGAGACGCAATACCCGCCGCCCGCGCTGGGGCTGTCCGGACCCCTACGGTTGTGCAGTGTACTCACAAAAAGCGAGAGGTCTCAGACATGAGCTTGAGATGTCGACTCAAGGGCATAAGAGCCCAGAGTAGCAAAGCATCTAACCCACAAAGTTCGATGAATGTGTGAAGAGAACCTATCTAACACAAACTTGTCATAAAACTGATGAATGTGGCGGAGAGGACCAGCCTGCGCATCACAAACTTGTTCAGGCATGAGCTGAGATGTCGACTCAAGGGCATAAGAGCCCAGAGTAGCAAAGCATCTAACCCACAAAGTTCGATGAATGTGTCGCGAAGAGAACCCTATCGCAACACAAACTTGTCATAAAAACTGATGAATGTGGCGGAGAGGACCAGCCTGCCGCATCACAAACCTGTTCAGGCATGAGCTGAGATGTCGACTCAAGGGCATAAGAGCCCAGAGTAGCAAAGCATCTAACCCATAAAGTTTGATGAATGTGTGCGAAGAGAACCCTATCATAACACAAACTTGTCATAAAACTGATGAATGTGGCGGAGAGGACCAGCCTGCCGCATCACAAACTTGTTCAGGCATGAGCTGAGATGTCGACTCAAGGGCATAAGAGCCCAGAGTAGCAAAGCATCTAAACCATAAAATGTGATTAGTGTGTGCGGAGAGTGCCAACCTGCCGCACCACAAACTTGTTCAGGTGTCAACTCAAGAGCGTAAGAGCCAAGAGTGGCAAGAACATCCAAACTATAAAGTTTAATGAATGTCTTGTGGAGAGGACCAACCTGCCGCACCACAAACTTGCTGCAGAGGAGACCTCTAGCCAAGGCTTTAGAGGAGGAGAGCCCTCTGGAAGAGTGCGCCCTAAAACCTACTGGCGAAGCTTGACCGCTGCGCCTCGTAGGCCCGGCAGTAGGTCCCTCACCCAAAGTGACAACCCGGTCGTGGCTTCAAAGTGAAGAACTGCTGCCCTGACTTTACGCCACTAGCAAATGCGGTGGACATAATTCTGAAGGGCACAGACTGGACAAAGTCTGAGTAGTCTTAGCTGCTCCGGCATTACAAACGGCAGGGAGCAGAAGGCTTAGAGAATGACTGGCCAAGGGTCGAGAAAGGCACCTTGGGCAGGTAGTCAGGGTGAGGGTGCAAAGAATGCTCAGAAGGTTCTGTAATTTGAACTGATTAGAAGGAAACGCATGCAGGCGCATTGGTGCCATGTATGCGCCACCACGAACAGCACCCCCGAGGGGGGGGGAACTGGGTGACTCGGGGAGAAGTAGAGGAGACATTGCGCTATCAACAGAGGCGAAGAGCTCCTCTTCTGCCCTGTAAAATCTACCCAGATCAGTTCCAAAGGAGGGAGCCCTAGCACTTGCAATGGTCTCGATAACTTCAGGAGAAAGCCCTGTGAACCTCAGTTGGTACCCTACAGGGGCCAAGCATGAAAGGTTTCACAATTCGGGCCGGGGATGAATATGCCCCCTGAGCCTGAGAAAGAAGGTCCTACCTGATCGAGATACGCCAAAGGCGAACCGTCGAGGAGAGATATTAACTCCGAGAACCATTTCCTGTTCAGCCAGCGCAAGCCATTAATAGGAGGCAAGACCCTTGCTGGTGAACATTGCCAAGACTCCGGGAGCAGAGAAACCGGGAAAGAAGCGCATACAGGCGCATTCTGGGTCATGTATGTGTTTTAACGTCCAGACCCAAGGGGGCTGGGTGATTTCAGGGAGAAGTCGAGGAGACATTGAGCTATTCATAGAGCGAAGAGGTCCTCTTCTGCCCTAAGATCTCACCAAACTTGTTCCAAGTGGAAAAAGCCCGGCATTTAAAAGGTCTCGATAACCTCAGGAGAGAGCCCTGTGTCCCTCAGTTGGTACCCTTAGGGGCCAAACATGAAAGATTCCACAATTTGGGGCAGGGATGAAATATTGCCCTGTGCCTGAGACAGAAGATCCTTCCTGTTAGGCACCACCAAAAGCGAGCCGTCGAGGGAAGAGATTAGCTCCGAGAACCAAGCCCTGTTAGGCCAGCGGTGCTATCAGTAAGAGGCAAAAACCCTTGCTGGTGAACTCTGGGCAACTACTACCTTAGGGTGGAGTTCTTAACTCCCCGTTGGTATTTTCTGTCTGGACCGTAAATCTGCTCCCATATACAGGCATCCAGGGATATAACTGCCTGAGTGACAGGAGCTTGCCCTGGGCCCTAAGGAGAACCCAGCGTGTCAGAAATACAGCTGACAAGAGCGTGGGTCTCCTTGATGATTTATGTATGAGGCTACAGCTGCATTGTCCACCGCACCAAGACATGGCAGCCTCAGGAGGAGGTATTTCAGGGCCAGAAATACAGCCATCAACCCGAGACAGTGACTGTGACAACCGAGCTGGCGACCCTCCTATCCCCTTAAGCTGGGCGACCACTTAAGGCCGCTACCCGCCCATCAGGAAGGCGTCTGTCGATTAGCAGCCTGCGACAACAAGGCGCACCAAGAGTGGGACCCAAGGCAGAAAACCGGGGTCTGAACCACATAGAAAGGAGCGAAGCCTGAGGCGCGTAACCCTATTTAGCCTAGGGGTTTTGGCCCTTGGAAGAAATCCCTGGCTTTTGGCCACAACAAAAACGGTCTCATGAGCAGAAGGTCCAGAGGGATCACTGTGGACGCCTTAGCCCGAGACCTGGAAATCACTGATACTGATAACAGTGCAACCTTGCCCTAGCCTGACTTTGCTCAGGGTGATCTAAATGGACTCAATACTAGCGGGAGACAGTTGTGCCCGCGTTGAGATTGAACTCCATACTGATGCCCGATAGACAGTGTTCTGAGTGGGAGAGAGGGCGCTCTTCTTGGCGTTGAGCCTCAACCCCAGAGAAACAGATGAGCTGAGGCGATGTCCCTGTGCTGAACTGCCAGTTCCTGGAACTGCGCTAGGATCAGCCAGTCGTCTACATAATTCAGAATGCAGATGCCCGGAGTCACAAGGAGCCAGGCTACATCATGCATTGTGAATGTCTTGAGGTAAAAGGGCTAGGCTGAGAGAAAGAACCTGACCCTGGAAGACTTTGCCCCGGAAGTGAACCTCAGGAACTTTCCATGTTGTGGCAGAACTTCTAAATGAAGCATAGAAGTGCGTCATAAGATCGATGGTGACCAGCCAAACGAGTTGTAGGGCTTGAGACACGACCGTCTTAACAGGCATCATCTTGGACTTGAACACCCACGGGTAGTTCAAGCTTTAAGATCTAAGCCAGGCGCCACCCCTCACCCTCCATGGGAAGCGGGAAGTATTTAGTGTAATAGCCTAACTCTCTCTCTCTGGAAGGGAACACACACCGTGGCCCCTTTAACCAGGAGATTGATTTTTCTTTTACATAAAAAGAAATCCGGTTCACAATAGTGAGAACATACTGTTGAAGCACGGAAAAAGCGGCAGTGAATTAAATCCTGGCGCCCTTATAAGACCCACAGAAAAGAATTCATCCGGCAGAAGTTTCCATGCTGCGGGATCTATGAGTGGGTATTATATTTCAACACTTCCTGTTGAGGGGTTGTCGGGTGTTTGAGTCCTGAATAACATACAGGAACAGCGAAAACACCCAATTTTGACAGAAGCCTCTGCAACCCGAAACACCAAGAGGTTCGCGGGAATGGAGGGGCTCGAGGCGGCGAGACTGTCACCAATCCCTGGGAGGAGCAGCATAGCGTGCAGAGCAGCATAGTGTGCAGAGCAGCACCAGCCTGACCTGCTGCTTAATAAGCCCTTCCCACTAAAGTGGAGGTTGTCCTACAAGGCTTTGAGGGAAAGAGGGCTGTAAGTGGCGATGCCGAGCCGGCGAGAGATAGCCCATAAGCGTCTCTTGACCGCGGCATCACTGAATACTGCCGTGCCTCAGCACCCACGATAGTCGAATATAATGGCGTCGAGGGTATGTGAACACGGGAAGAAAATATATATATATTTTTTTTTTTTTTTAGGGGTTCTCCATGAGCGAAAAAGCTCTTCATGGAGGTTATCAAAGAAGGAAGGAACCCATGAGGCGTTCCCTTTCTTAGACTGGAAGATAAAATCTATCCCCTAATTTGGAGCGTTTGGGGGTCTCTTTTTGCGTGGCCATGACCAATCTGGCAACCGCACGAGTAACAACATCGAGCAATTCCTCCGTAGATTTTTTATCGCAGACGGAAAGCTCGGAGGCGGGAAGAAAATCGCGATCCACCTCATGATCCGAAGAAGCGTCGAGATCATGTGAAGGAACAGCTGGGTTTGGGGAGAGAGTGAGAGAAAGGGATCAACCCGTCTCTTGCTCCTCAACCAAATCCATTCGAAGTGCTGACTCCGGTAGCAAGCGAGCGAGCACGACGCACTCTGCCTGTTAAAGCAAATCGCAGTGCTTGCACCCACCCTGCTGCAACGCGAGCAGCGTGCTCTTACCCCAAACAAACAGCAAAAACTGATGTGTGTAGTCTTCAGCTATAGAGCGAGAAGAGGGAACACGCACCGTTTGCTTTCAGTCATTCTCTCTTTTTTAGAAATATATATATATAATATTTTCCAAACAGAAGAGAAAAAGAACAACGTTCACTGCACACTGTCTGATTCTATTTCCTAACAGAGGAAAGAAAGTTTTGACAGCATGTGTGAAACACACAGAAACAGAATCGCTCTGAAAAAAGAGTTTCTGACGACACCTGGTGACGTGTCCATTTATAGCCTGGCCGCAGGTGCATCTAATAATTACATCAGCCGAGGCTATAAATTCCGGTCAATGTTCATTGACGTGTTTCGCACATTATTTCAGCTTGGCTCACAGCAAGAGCTGTTCCCCGTAGCGCTTAGCAGCGCAACATCGTAGTGAAGCCTTTTGTAAAGGGAACAGCTTCTTCTGTGAAAATGGCCACACAGAACCAAATTGCCGCAGAAGGAGCAGATTTCTTCTGGTTTCTTTAATGTTCTGTAGATGTACAGTACATATATGCAAACAAGATTACATGAGGAAACATACATTAACATCATTAAGTGTGGGAGTACTGAGAACATCTTCTACTGAGCATTGTTATCTCCTCATATATGGTCGAGGTGTATTTACAGACATGTGTGGGTTTGATGTTACATATCTTACACTTGTGAAGGTAATGACTATTGTTGGACATTGAGCCACGGAAGTGCAATGGATTTTGAATAGTTCAATATGTAAACAGACACAAAATTTACATTAAGTTTCAAAATTCTATTGTTTCTTTTTTCCCCGTGTAGCTTAGCTCTTATATAATCTAAAGAGAGCACAATTATAAATCAAAGCTTTGCTGAGTTGACAAAACATGTAATGTGAGACACTAATGCTCAATGCAGGTTATGACATGTCAAAGTAACCTATACTGCTGATTAATGTGCATGAAATCTTTGGTATTTATATATGCAATAAATACATTTAACAGATACTTTGAGTAATTTAGCTGTTTGAAAATATCCCTAGGGGGATTTTCAAATTTATCCTAAATCTGCAGATATTTTCAGTAATTTTATCCTCATAAGTATGTTAATTTTAGCAGCAGTTGAAAGTGTTGTTGTGCTTCAGTTTGAATACCACATTTCACTGTTTAATGAGCAATTTAGTGCCACAGAGCGGATATTTTCTTTTGAGGGACTGACTGATATCTTGACAGGACGACTTTTGGAGAAAGCTTGTTCAAATTCTGTCCTGGTTTTGGAAAACAGCCAGTCCTGAAAAAAAGATACTTAAAGGTGATTAAAATGCCCATGGTGACAAACTCTCAAGTCTGATTAAGAAAACACTCTCTCCTCCCTCACAAAACGCTTCATGATTTTCTCAATTTTCTTTTATTTTCAATGTCAATTAGTCATGAATTCTGCAGGACCATTTATTCTACTGATTGAATTTGTGGCCAGTTATGGTTTGATGTAATTCATCTAGCTTCAGTGTGGTAATCTGTTTAAATGTCTTCATTTTCGCTATAAAGGAAACTTTAATGAACTCTTTGGGAACAAAAAAGGGCCAGAGGTTAATAGCAATAATAATGTAAGCTATTTCATAATCTTATTCAAATTGTAATCTTGTTATATTGTATTGTTTAGTTGACCTTTGTTATAAAGCCTCTCAGTCAGCGAATAAAATGGGAGCAAGGATTAAACTGCATATTATTATAGATTCTAGTCTTGGATGCTTGTTAGTCAATACAACATTCTGGCTGTTCCCCAAATCTCTGCACTACACCAATATTGGATCTTTGTTGTATAATTTTAGTACCATAGCTTTGTTTTGTTATTTCAGGGACTATTTGTTCTAATGGAAGTGGCAGTTTGAAAATAATTCCATGTTAAATAAAAATAGCCATGCTATACTTTGCATATAGTCACTCTGTTTTGTATTATTACAGTACAGTAATATAGCACAGCCTCTCAAACCTTATTTTTTATTAAATCTGTATGGTGCTTCTTTGAGTTGCGATAAAGCTGTTGCTAAGAAACAAAACCCCTTACATTTTATACATAGCAAGCTGAATATGTGTGTGTGTGGGGGGGTGGGGGTGGGCTTGGGGGGGGTGCGACTGTTGAGGTCAGAGGAGTGTCTTATTGGCGTTTAACTTGCTGTTCTCTTGTAATGGACTCTGAGCTGAAGCACCATGTTGAAATTTTCACCATCCATCTGCCGGAAAGAATTTAGGCCTCTGTGCTAGAAATTTGGGGTTATTTTAGTGCACTGTCTCAGGTCTTCCTTTAGAATTATCCCTCTTCCATGTTTAGAAAAGTTGCCTTTTTTCCCACATTCAAGGCCAGTGGAGTATGAAACCCACAGGGCTTTTAAAGCTCAATCAACACTCAGAGAGCCAGAATCTTCAGAGAGACCTGTTATTCACATTCGCTTGAACTTACCCTCTGCATCTCTCTCTCTCTCTCTCTCTCTCTCTCTCTCTCTCTCTCTCTGTATCCATCTAATTCATACAGACAAATGCATACATAATTTCATAAACAAGGAGGGGTAATTCTGATCTAATACTCATTTGCATATCACATAGACATGTCTAACAGTAATGTATTCATTCACGAAATGATGTATTTGCCTTGAGCAAAACAGTCTGCTTGTATTTGGCCAATGCACAAACACATTACAAACAAAACATAGCTATAGTGAATAAAACTGCACACAATGCTCAGTGCTTATGCTCATCCTTGGGCCTAACCATTCTTGTATGCCATCATGCAACCAGGAAATATGGGGTGTTCAGGTGAACATATAAACATGCAAGTAAGTGACCAAGCAATTAAACATGCATTCACACGCACTCACTCCCTCAATGATCAATGACATTTGCATCCACGGTGTCATGCTAAATTACTGACTTGTCAAACACATGTTCCCATATAGCCAATAGAATAACATATCAGCCACAAATACACAAAATATATAAAATACTAACACTGTAAAATAAAACCAATTACATGGACCTTCATATTCATTATTATTACATATTAATAGAGATACATTTTAGAACAACAAAAACAAAATACAGTATTATTAAAATTTGAAAGCTAGGTATTTGAAAGATATGTAAGTATGGAAAAAGTGACTATGAGGCTACGATACAGTTAAGCCCAGCTGTTTATCATTTTGAAAGATAAATTTAACATCTTGTGATAGAACAGGACAAAATAGAGTATATTTTTGTGTCTGAAGATGTTGGTACTTGAGCCAACTCAAAATTCAAATGATAGCAAGTATTATATGGAGATTCTACATTTTAAATTCAAATTCTATTAAAAAATCTCAGACTTACATAGAAGTCTAGGTCCACTCAATAGCAGGACTCAAATAAATAAATAAATATATACAATTAATTGATGGTCTAATGTTGAAACAGCTCATTATAATAAACATTACATATTTACTTGAAGACCTGACAAACTACACAACAGCAGACCAGGCACCCATTTCACATCTTATTTACTGTATAGTCTGAATTTATAAAGGTTTGTGCTGTAAGCGGTCATATACAACATATTTATGATGCAATTTTTGTTTTTACTGACACCTTAACAAAAATAAAAAAAATTACTTTCAATGGAATTGTATTTACATAATCATAGTTATAATCACAAACTTAAAATTAAGCAACATGCAACTACTGAGAAAGCGCAAAAGGTAAATGATTGTTCAGCAGACTGTGAAACCATTGGTCTTAATTATGATGTTGTGGAATATGAGCATATATATAATAGAAGCATATTTTATTCATAAAGGAGAATTCGATATATGTATGCCTCAGGCTCATTGATTCCATCACTGTCAGTAGATTCTTCCATCAGCCATGAAATAATATGGGTTCTTTTCACCAGCACATATTTAAAACTCTTCTGAAAGCATCAAAGGGAGTCTGACACTAGCTATTTTATTGGGTTTCTTCTGTCTCCACTTGACATGCAAGCAGCACAGCTGAAGAACAGGGTTAAATTTTAGGTCATTTTAATAGGGATCTATGAATGGCATTGTGCCAGGACCACATTAAGCCATTATACCCGCTCTTTAAAAACATAACAAAAGACCCTCACCCTGCAGGTGTCTCTATGACTGTGTCTGACAATAAGCTATAAATATACAGTACTGTATGTGTGTGGGTATCTATACTGTAACAATGCCTTTGAAATATATTAAAAATGAAATTGAACCGAAGGCAATTTTCTGTATTCATGTGTGTGCTCTTTGCCTGTCTAAAAAACGTTGAGGAAAATGTAAGGCCTTCAGAAAGTGCTAAATTGTTCAGTCACTCTCTACATTTCTGTTATTATATGTGTTTTAAAGAGCCACACCTCAAATACCCAGGATATCTGTGAATGTAAAAAGCTAATTTCACACATAGAATTTATGAAGGTGTTGCTTTCAGTGCATTAGTCACAAAATATGCAAGCTAGTAGAAAAACATGTAACAGGTGATATTTGACTGCTGCATTCTAGCTTGATAGCTTTTATAATAGGTACCACCCTAGATAAGGTCTGGGTGGTGCAAACATTGCTAACTGTGTTGTGTTATTGACAGACGGAGACTGCTGGTTTGGAAATGGCAAGGGATACTGGTCATGCAAGCAATATCAGCAGATAACAATCTCTAAATAAAGCAATGAAAGGATGAATCTAAATCGAAAACATGGCACACACTGACAACACACATGCATTTAAAGGAAAATAAGAAGAGCACAAAGCAAACCAAAAATAAAAGAGTCGATTAAAACAAACATGACGTTGGAGAAGATCATTGCAGGTTTTCAAATAGTTTGTCAATGGGATTCATGCAGTTGTAGTTTGTCTCAGTCTAAAGTGATTGTAGGCAATTTCCCATGTTTTGATGGACTGCCTTTAAGACAAGAGTACTAATTTGATGTGCATTTCGTTCACCATTACACAGGGTAAATGTATTATATTTTATTTGTTTAGGGAACCTGAGGAACTAATTAAATAGGATGGGCTCCATCCAAGCACAACTGTTTTTGCAATTGAATATGCATCGATTTAACTAAGCAGCAGTCATTGACAAAAAATGTCATAAAAATAAAACAAATGTGGCAGAGAAATGTAAGTGAAAAAAAAAAACAAACATTGTCACTGTCTTGTTTAATCAGTCACATAATTATTCTTAATTAGACTGTGCTCATACATTTATAATATCTGTTGCATAACTAGTAAGTGCAATAATCTTGTTTTGTACTTATTAATTAATAATTTATATAACTAAACTCTTAGGCTAAAAGCTTAAGCGCCGGTTATAGAAACAAATCTTTTTTATTATTATTATTATCAATTTTTTTTAAACCAAGACAGAATGGAATTGTTTACTGTTATAAAAAGAGTGAAATGTATGACCCAGAAACAAAGCATGATCCCATAAGCCAACAGGTCACTTCCTCATTATAGTATACTGCCATTAAATGTGCACTCAGTATTTTCCTCATTAAAAAAGTGTAACTCCTAAAGACATGAATTGTAATTTTTCAATATATATAGGAAAACATGACCACTCACATTAAAATGAAGACTCCAGTCATATCAGTAACCTTATAAAAGCTGTTTTATTCTACATGGAGAGGGTCCACACATGGGGGCTGCCATGCTAGAATCATAAGACTAGCCGTTAACTTCTTGCTTAATCTTAGTAACAATCCTGTTATTTGAAACTTTCACTCAATGATTAAATCATGACTGAGTGTGAACACAAAATTATTACAATGGCATCAGAAACAGAAAACTATTGATTTAAAATTATGCTTCATCCAAGCCGCTAGGTGTCAGTGTAAGTCCAAGATGACACAAAGACAAAATTTACTGAGTGCACATTTAATGTTTTAAGAAAGTAAGTCTCCGTTGGAGGAACTTTTAATTAATATTCAATTGCATGGAAAACTCTGTATGTGAGATATTTGTGGGAACTGAAGTTTATCCATTATATTGCCAATACATAAACACCAAATTGTCTTGCAATGATCTTACAGTCACTGTTTACTGTAATTAACACCAAATGAATAACACAGATTTACCATAAAATAGTAACAAAGGGTAGACTCACAGATAGAAAACTTGTTGCTGTTGTCTTTGCCAGGGAATAATTTTACTCCTCTAGATTTGAAATCTACAGACCTTTTCACTAGTTAAAGGGAAACAAATGAAACAAAAAAAACATGAAATCAGGTGAAACAGGTTTTAAATAAATTTGTCAGCATTGAAAAAGAAACCATCATCAAGCGCATGAGAGAGAAGGGCAAAAAATTATAGCAGTATCGACAATTCCCAATGTGCTCTGCAAACAGAAAACATGGGCATGTGTTGAATAAAGAGCAAGGGTATAAAATGAAAACATGAGAAAAAGGAAGATTAATAACGGATTGGTGAGACAGGACTTCTGCTCAGTGGTCAACCCTGACAGGAATTGAGAAGATTTGAGGTTGTAATGCATGTCCACACCATTCAATGTAAACCAGACCTTGACTTAGAAATATTTTGGGACACAAATATCTACCAAGGTATTCCTAAAGAGAAAAAGGGCTAATTGACTGAAGGACATCCATGCAGACAAATAGCACAGTCTTTTGTGCAAATCAATTAAATAGACATAAATCAAAGGCATGCTATAGGTGATAGGTCAAACAGAAGTCTTGTTGGAAATGTAAACCATAATAATAATAATAATAATAAAACTAGCACACTCTGAATATTGGAAAATGCTTTCTTTTCATTAATGCCTATTTTCCCCTTTGCAAATGGTGCATGTAATAAATGCATAATGAATGCAAAGCAAAGGAAATAATTACTGTGGTCATCACTACAGTTATGCGAAGACTGTCTTGAAAATGAACTCTGGCTTTTGCATCAGATGGAGTGATGTAACAATGTGTAAGAGTCAGGTTAATGGGATGAATATTGGAAACTACATAATTGTGTTATATAAATGCAAAAAGTGTGAAATTAACATACTTTGATTTTCTGTAACTAAATAAGTACAGTGCTGTGAAAAGTATTTGCCCCTTCCTGACTTCTTCTATTTTTGTGTATGTTTTATGCAAAAAAGTTTTAGATCTTCAGACGAGATATAACATAAAACAAAGGTGACCTGAGTAAACACAAACTACAGTTTTCAAATATATATATTTTTTATTGAAGCAAAAAATCTATCCAACACCTTTATCAACCATTTGAAAAACCAATTGCTCCCTTATACTTAACAGCTGCTTGAGCCACCTTTAGCAGCAACAACTGCAAGCAAACAATTCCGATAACTGGAGATCAGTCTTTCACAATGCTGTGGTGGAATTTTGGCCCAATCTTCTTTGCAGAACTGCTTTAGTTCAGCCACACTGGAGGATTTTCGAGCATGAACTACCCAGTTAAGGTCCTGCCACATTATCTCAATCGGGTTCAAGTCAGAACTTTGACTAGGCCACTCCAAAACTTTCATTTTGCTTCTTTTGAGCCATTCAGAGGTAGATTTACTCATATGCTTTGGATCATTGTCTTGCTGCATAATCCAGTTGCGCTTGAGCTTCAAATCATGGACTGATGGCCAGACGTTCTCCTTTTGGATTTTCTGTTTCTATCATGAAGACTCGCAGACTTAAGTAAAGTTTTAAATTATATTTATTTGATGTATATGAAACAGAATTGTAAAGTCTCTCTTTGGCGTAAGCCTGGTCTGGTGGTCCGAAAAAGTTGTACTCGGAACCATCAGATTCTTCCAGAGATAGGAGGCAGGGGAGAGGAGCCTACCCCTGTGCAGGACGGGACTCAACTGGTGGCAGTGGGATGGTGGAGGTTGCCGTGTTAGCACAATGAAACAGCAATGTGATAGATTGTGCGCAGAATTATAAAGCGATGGCTTACATGTGATTGGCTAGGAGTTACCTAGCTAACATGGGATGATACTAGAACTACAATGCACTTACATTTCCCTCAATAATTGCAAGTCGTCCTGGCCCTGAAGCAGCAAAGCATCCCCACATCATCACACTACAACCAACATGACTGACCGTAGGTATGATGTTCTTTTTGTGGAATTTTAATTTATGCCAGATGCAACAGGACCCCTGTTTTCCAAACAGTTCCACTTTTGACTCATCAGTCCACAGAACATTGTCCCAAAAGGTTTGAGGATCATCAAGGTGTTCTTTGGTAAAATTCAGATAAGCTTTAATGTTCTTCTGGGTTAGTAATGATTTTCACCTTGCCACTCTACCATGGATGGCATTATTGGCCAATGGCTTCCTGATAGTGAAATCAAAAACAATGACCTTAATTGATGTGAGAGAAGCCTGGAGTCCCTTGTATGTTGTCCTTGGCATTTTTGAGACTTTCTGGATGAGTCGTCACTGTGCTCTTGGAGGATTTTGGGAGGTCGGCCACTTCTGGGAAAGTTCAAAGTGCCAGTTTTCAAGTTTTCAATATAATGGCTCTAACTGTAGTTCTTTGGAGTCCCAGAGCTTTTGAAATAGCTTTGTAACCCATCCCAGACTGATGTCATGTGATTTCAATCCCCCTTTTCCTCATCATTTCTAGAATTTATTTTGACTTTGGCATAGTGTGCCACTGGGTGAGACCTTTTAGCCAACCTCATGCTGCTGAACAAGTTCTATTTAGGTGTTGATTTGATTAAACAGGGCTGGCAGTAATCAGGCCTAGGTGTGTCTAGTCCAGCTGAACCCCATTATGAATGCCTGCCACAGTCTGATTTGTCCCACCACAGTTTCATAATGAACCGAAAATATTTGTACACTTCTCATAATAACATAATATTTATCTAACGATGTGTTTTGTGCTGTTGCTTTGGCAAAGCATCTTTCACTTCCAGTCAGTCAGCCCTGCTACTCTAGTCGATTTTGTGTTTTGACCATTTGTGAACTGAGTGAAACTCTGTCTCGTTAATGCTTTGTGGGTTTGCCGTGTCCTCACCATTCATATCTATACAACCAAAGTGTTTATGATTAAATTACTACTACAACACAAAATTGTATACAAGAGCACAAAGCTCTCCATAGGTCTAGCCTCGTTATTTTGATCTCAAATTGCACCAGATTGATACATTTATCTTTAAAATGCAAAAATTTTCACACACAAAAACAAGAAATTGGGCAAATACTCTTTAGCCTTTAAATCAAAATGTATAACATTTTTGATTTGTGATGACGCCCTTTTGTGATATTACTGGTATCAGTAATATCACAGACATAAAAACTGTTTATCTCATGATAGGACTGAAAATGTTCTTCTAAAATGGATGGGACAAGAAAAAGGAACATAAAGGGGTTTAAAACTTTGTGCAAACCTGCATTGAAATCTTTGTTTATTTATTTATTATTATTAATATTATTATTATTTTTTTTTTTTTTACCTGAACCAGATCCATGTGCATATTCAAAAGTGGTTCATTAAAACCATGCATTTGAATTACATAATATGTTTGGCCGCCCTTGCATAATGTTATACTGAAAACAGTTGCTTAACATTTTAAGTCAATATCCCTGTGAACAATACCACAAGAAGCAGCAATCTCACCAAAATCCAATGCAAGCATCATGCACCATCATGCCACATTCAGTTCAGGACTTGAAATTGAGAAACACTAGTTCATTCAGTACTTTCTAAAGAATCCAGAGAATCCGGTTTCACAGTGGTGATTAATACACTTATTGCACTCCTATTCAGAATATAAAGTAAAAAAAAAAAACAATAATAATAAAAAATAAATGTTATAATTTAGTAATGGAACCTCTTTCTCTATACAGGGCATCCATTAACCACCCACTGGATCGGCCTATTACCATAAACAAATAAAAACAAAATGATAAATTGATTTAGGAGTAGCAATAGAAGACCTAAAATTAACCTTTTTAACATTAATTTAAATATGCTGTTGACATAGACACGCCCAGATTCAAACGCTTGGTTAATTATGCTGTGGATGGAAATGTACTCTGGCACCTGTTTTTATTTAAAAGGTTTATGCTGAATAAATCCTTTGGTGTGGGAGCTAAATTGTGACAGCACATTACAAATGAGGATAAGACTGCTGACCTAAGTAAATGATACAACATTAAACCTCTAAATAAGATTCAGGTACTCTTTAGGCACTAGAATAACACATAATGCTAATTGCTGCAAATCTTTCTTTTCTAGCATAAGAAAACAAATCTAACATTAAACTTTTTAAGCAATTATCTATTTATTTGTTTTGCAAATAGCAATGAAAGAGTGAGCTGAGATGTTCTATAATTCTAATCTTAAGTAGAAGCATTAATATAAAACCATAATTGATGTGATTAATCAGAAGTGTTAGCAGACTCTCTGTTTAATGGCATAAATGACTACATAGCACAATGATGGTGACAAATTGTGTTTTGAAAAAAATATGCCATTTTTCATAGGTTATTATCCCAGCATGCCGCTCAATCAGTTATGTCAGCTTTGCTATCTCACATAATTTTCTTATCTTATTCTAAGTAGGTATCTCAAATGTCACAAAATGTCCTGAGTCATCAATAATGCTAATATCAGACTTTAAAAGCACTAGACAACACATTAAAACCACAAACAAATTAATTTCAATTACAGTTTTTTCCGATTGCTAAACGACAGTGAGCACAACTGGAGCTACATGTGCAAAACTCTAACTACAGTCTGCACTACCAACGGTCACCTGAGCTAAACAGTTCACATCACCTGCAAAACTCATTCCAAGCAACACAACTCTTAACACATGGCTCAAAACAGGCTCAGTGCAGCCAAACACTATACACAACCCTCACTGAGATAACACACACTGTCACTCAGAACACACTGAGAGTAAAAACACTAGCATCAAACACCAATACAGAAAATACAAACTTTTCATCTTTACAGTTTGAACAATTTCAGTGACTTCATACAAAGTCATATTTTCTTCAAAGAAAAGAGTGACATTCTTTCACATGATTTATTTACATTTTTTAGAACATAACAATTCTTTAAGGTAAATGAAAATTAGCAGTTTGCTTCAATAGTCTGTAGTACTGTAATTTACGGAATTACAGTAATGAGGAAAAAAAGGTTGAAACTAGAAGTACATACTGTAATTCCAACAAATAATTGAGGGGCTAATCCTGCCTCTCTCTAGCATCAGGCCACTCCCTGCCACCCTTCTCCCTCCATGAACCCATCTTCCTTGTTCCATTTCCAAAATTAGTCTTTGAGATCTACCTATATATATATATATATATATATATATATATATATATATATATATATATATATATATATATATATATATATATATGTGTGTGTGTGTTCACTAACAAGTCTAAAACAAGACACCTGCTTTGCCTTTCAGCTGAAATTGCAATCAGCAGTGTTTGAAAGGCACAAGCTGAAATCTATTCTGTTTTGAATGTGTGGTTCACAGTTTTGACAGCAGTGTGTTAGCATTTGAACAAAGTGCTGTAAATCCACAGTGTTGTGCAGGTTGTGGTTAAAGTCATGGGATAAGTGTGTAAAGTTCTCTTACGAGAGGTTCTCTCGTATTGCGTAAGCTAGCTTACGCTACGGGAAAGATTAATCTTTTCTGAGATATTGAAGCCAAAAAATTATCCTTAATTTTGTATCATTTGTCAACGCAGTGCAGCAACTGCAGACCTTGAGCGGGCTAGCTAGCGAGCTCATTGGTTGCTCTGCGGCAACTGCTGCAGCCTATAGACGAACTTGGGCGAACTCGCGTCCAATGAGAGGCGTCCGCGCGCTTACTGCATCAAAGCCCGCCAAAATGGGCGTGGCTAGAGTGCATATAAGCGTAGTTCGTAGGCTGGAAACCTGATTTTCATCTCTTCAGCGAAGCTCTTCGCATCTCTGAACTGGAAGCCGCGTCGCCGTTCGAGGGGCATCTAGCAAGCTTGGACAGCGCTCGAAGAAGCCGGCCATCTCCGCCACCTTCAGCCGTCCTGCGAGCTACGCCATCTGGCGACGTATCCTTTCTTAGAGCAAGCTAGTTCATAACGAACTTCACAAAAGAGTAACGAGCTTCTTTTTGAAGATGCCTCGCACCACTTGCGCTTCATGCCGCGCCCCTCTCAGCGCCGGAGACCGCCACATCATCTGCGCTCTCTGCCTGGGACTGGGGCATGCAGAGCTCGCCCTCGCTGAAGGCGGATGCGACCTCTGCGAGGAGCTTCCGATGTCGACCCTGCGGGCTCGACTCGAAGTGCTCAGAACCGAAGCCGCCGCGCCGCCTTCCGTTCCGCCGCGCAGGAAAAAGCGCCACTCCCAAAGGCTGCCAGAACCGGTGATAAGCGACTGCCTCGCCGGAGCCTCTCCCTCGAGCATCGCTCTCACCCTCCCCGCCTCCCCGGGACGCGCAGTTGCCGCCCAGCGGCCGCACTGCGGCCATCTCGGAGGACGAGGCGGAGGATAAGGGCTGTTCCATCATGGCTTCGGACAGCAAGGAGTGGTCAGGCTCCTACGCCTCCTCCTCGGCCCAGGAATCCAGCAGGACCCGCGCCGGAGTCGAAGGGGAACTAACACGCCTCCTCACACAGGCTGTCGACTGCCTCGGGCTCGAGTGGTCACCACCCCCTGAGCAGGCTCCCAACAGACTCGACGGCTGCTTTCTTCAGAGCCGTCGCCGCGCAACACCCGTGGCCCGGGCCGCTCCCTTCCTGCCGGAACTCCGCACTGAGCTTGCAAAGTCGTGGAACGCGCCTTTCTCGGCCAGGATCCGTTCCCACGTCTCCACTCCTCTCGCTCGGTGGGCGGCGCCACCGAGAAGGGCTACTCCTCCATCCCCGGTCGAGGATTCGGTAGCAGCACACCTTTGCCCGCCCTCCGCGAGATGGCGGTCTAAGCCAGTGCTCCCGTCTAAGGCCTGCAGAGCGACTTCCGCCTATGTTGGCGTGCCTATTCCGCCGCCGGCCAAGCCGCATCTGCTCTGCACTCCATGGCCGTCTTACAGATCCTCCAAGCGGACCTTCTTCGGAGTGGGATGAGAAAGGCAGGCACCCAGAGGCTGTTACAGATCTAAGAAGCGCGACGGACCTCGCGCTCAGCGCCACCAAAGCTGCAGCCCAAGCTCTAGGGAAGTGCATGGCCTCGCTGACTGTGACCGAGAGACACCTGTGGCTAACGCTAGCCGACATGGGAGAAGCAGAGCGCTCCACGTTCCTCAACGCACCGCTCTCTCCGACCGGTCTCTTTGGCTCCGCGGTGAGTGGCATTGTTGACCGCTTTTCAGAAGTCCAGAAAGCCACCCAAGCCATGAACCTCTTCCTGCCGCATCTCGCTAGCTCCTCTGCAGGCCGCCCACGTGACCAGCCTCCTGCACGAGCCTCTTCACAGCGCCCAGCTCAACAAAGTCAGACTTCTCAGTGTCGACAGGTCGGCGGCCCTCGATCGTGCTCAGACAGCTGCCGCAGACCGCCGCCCTCCCGCGGGCCTCGGTCTAAGGTTGCGCTGAAACCTGAGCAACCGAAGTCCTCCTAGCCTTGTTGAAAAAGCGGCGGCTCAGTCCGCCCGCGGCGGACCACCGTCAAAGTTTCTCCCCCTGTCAGTCCCCCTCTCTCAGGCTACTACAGTGGTGGATTCAGCAGCCAACAAGCCGGTGATACTGCCCGCTTGCCTGCACTCAAACGCCGTTTTCAAAGAAATCTTGTAAAAAGCAAACATGCCTTATGTGTAGAAAATGTGCCCACAATCCAGTGTTCACCCCTACACACAAGCATTACACTTCCCGTGTTCCGATCAGAGCCCACTCACATAAAGCGGACACAGCCCGCTCGAGTGTTAGAGTCAATAAGCGCGCTCCACGAATACGTCGTGTGCGCCCATTCTCTGCCAGCTCTGTCACCACGGCCAGCAAACACTTCTCTGTATGTAAGTCCCATGCCCGTGACTATGCTCGCGCATCACTTAACAGATGTGACTCTTTCCCCATTCACCTCAATCGGAAGTCACTCACAGAACAGCCTGTCCCTGCTGTCTGCGAGCAGTCATGCATAAGCACAGTAAGCGGCTCACACATTCTGTTCAGCTGTGTGCAGCAATCAGAGCGATTTGGCCATTCACCCTCTAGCGTTACAGCTTCAAAGCGTGGGAAGCTATCCCAGGGATATCCAAATGGGTGTTAAGCACAATAAAACAGGGCTATTTGCTACAGTTCGATCGCCGCCCTCCCGCTTCAGAGCGATGCTCGAAACTATTGTGAACACGGAAGCAGCCTGCATGCTTCGTTCAGAAATAACAAACCTTCTGTGCAAAAGGGCCATAGAAAGTGCCGCCTTACGCTGAGCGAGTCGGGGTTTTACAGCCGTTATTTTCTTGTTCCCAAGAAAGACGGCGGCCTCAGACCAATATTAGATCTCAAGGGTTTGAACAAGGTGCTTGCAAAAGACCGTTCAAAATGCTTACAATCAGGAAACTCCTCGCGCATCGCGCCAGGGGACTGGTTTATCTCTCTCGATCTGAAAGATGCCTACTTTCAGATTCAGATAAATCCCGTCACAGGCCATTCTTGAGATTAGCCTCGGCGGCCAGGTTTATCAATACACCGTCCTTCCGTTCGGCCTGTCTTTAGCACCCGTACTTTCACGAAGTGCATGGATCGCGGCTTCGCACCCCTGCGGAGTCAGGGCTTGCGAATTCTGAACTATTTGGACGACTGGCTGATTATGGCACAGTCACATACGGAGCTGCTGTCTCACAGAACAGTTCTCCTCAGCCATCTGAACAGTTTGGGTCTTGCAGTCAATTGGACCAAGAGCTCACTACAGCCCAGTCAGGCAATTTCCTTCCTTGGAATAGAACTAGACTCCGTGGCAATGGCGGCTCGCTTATCTACACAGCGCGCAGCGCCGTGTTCAGCGACTAGCGGCGTCCTTTCAGATGAACAGCCTCACGCCTCTGAAAAAATTTCAGAGAGTGCTAGGTTACATGGCCTCAGCGCAGCAGTACTTCAGCTGGGTTTACTGCGCATCGCCGCTTCAGCATTGGCTAAACACCACGCGTCTCGCCGGGCTTGGGCCACAGGCGCCAGCCGATCAAGGTGACTCAGACCTGTATTTCAGCTCTGCAGCCCTGGACAGTGGCGAATGGTATCAGCGGGGAGTGGCGATGGGAGCTGTATCTCGCCCGAAAAGTCATCTCGACAGGCAGCGTCCAACACGGGTTGGGCGCGGTCTCGCGAGAGCTCTCGGTTTTTGGCCTATGGTCAGTTCAGGAAAAGCTCCTTCACATAAATTGTCTGGAAATGATAGCGGTCGAGTGCGGCGCATGCGCTTTCTCCGGTCATTCAGGGTCACCGCGTCCTGGTCGTTAGGACAACAGATCTGTGGTATCCTACCTAAACCGTCAGAGCGGTGTCAGATCAGGAACCTCTTCCATCTGGCAACGCATACTGAGTTGGTCCCAGTGCCACCTGCGCTCGCTGAGGCGGCGCTGCGTGCCAGGACCACCTGAGCGGCGGCCCAGACAGACTGTCCAGAGACAATATTCCTCCAGGGAATGGTCCCTGCAGCTCAAACAGTCCAGAAGTTATGGCGCATATTCGGCAGAGCAGAGATAGACCTCTTTGCGTCAGAAGAGAACTCTCACTGCCCAATATTTTTCTCAGCGAGGGCAGCTGGCCCAGGACTGGCCCAACCGCCCGCTTACGCCTTCCCTCCCGTCTCGCTATTGCCACAGGTAATGCAGAGGATCAGGAAGCAGCGTCACTCGGTGCTCCTCATAGCCCGGCGTTGGGAGAATCAGACATGGTTCCGGGCTTACGCAGCTGTCACTGACAGCGCCGTGGCCCATCCCAGTGAGAGCAGATCTCCTCTCTCAAGCTCGCGACGCGATCTGGCATCCCCACCCAGAGCTGGGGCTGCAGCGTGGGTGATCAACGACTACCGTCGCTCTGCCAGAAGGGTAATAAACACCATCATACACGCTAGAGCCCCTTCCACGAGAAGACTCTATGCGTCAAAATGGTCTGTGTTTTCAAAATGGTGCACCGACAGAGACCTGGACCCACGGACATGTGGGGTGTCGTACGCTGCTCGTGTTTTTACAAGAGCTGCTGGATAAGGGCAGATCCCCATCCACGCTCAAAGTGTATGTGGCGGCCGTCGCGGCGTTAGCTGAACCACTGCACGGCCAGTCACTGGGAAAAAATGAGCTGGTCATCCGGCTTCCTCAAGGGAGCTAGAAGGATGAACCCCAGCGCCCCCATCGGTTCCTATCTGGGATCTTTCTATAGTTCTCGAAACTATGAAAGCCCCCCTTCGAACCGCTTCAATCCGTGGATTTGAAATACCTTTCACTCAAAACCGTTTTCTGACTGCCCTGTCATCAGTCAAGCGTGTGGGAGACCTTCACGCGCTGTCTGTCAGCGCTGCGTGTCTTGAGTTCGGACCAAGTGACTCCAAGGTCATTTTAAAGCCTAGACACGGCTATGTTCCCAAGCAATCTGGAAGTGCCCACCCTGCAGGCAAAACTACTAGCGGTTTAATCACGCTACAGCTCCCCTGGTGAGCTGCACTGATGAGACTCATTCCACACAGACCGGCACCGCCGCTCTGTCGTTCCCTTCCCACTATGTGCTTATGTATTACACACACACTGGACGTTCAACGCCACTGTGTTTTGCTCTCACACTAGAGAGAACCGAGGTTACGTTAGGTAACCGATTCGTTTTGAAAACTGTGTTCAAGCAATGAAAAACGAACTAGAGTTTGGTCCACATGAACTGCTGCTGTGCAGACTGTAGTTAGAGTTTTGCACATGTAGCTCCAGTTGTGCTCACTGTCGTTTAGCAATCGAAAAAAACTGTAATACCCATACTACATCAGCAATCTATTTCTCCATTCTATATGCAGCATTCTATATTTAGAGCCGCTAAAATGTACTATACAGAGCTTTTTACCAAAATAACTAATAAATAATAAAAAAAATTTTTGTCTTTTTTGCAGACAGGTGAAAACATATTTTTATAGAATAGCTGGAGTTCAGTAAAGAACCTATGAGTGCTATACACAATCCCAAGAACTTTTGATTTCTAAACGTTAAAACTAATTCAGTGTCAAAATGCCAGTTATATTTCCAAATTTCCAAATACAACTGCCAACTTCAGAATGTTAGAAATGCTGTGTGTGTGTGTGTGTGTGTGTGTGGCAGTATGCACCAGCTTAAAGACTGTGTATTGGCACATGTACAATGTTCCATAAAACAAAAAAAAATCTTGTGGTGAGATAAATATAGCATTTAATATTAAATACTTTCTACACTGAATAAGTTATTTTAAGCATGAACTTTAAACAATAAAGCAAATTTTACATTTGTACTCATTGGTAAAAATGAATGCTCTGGCTTGTAAATATTATTTATAATTGTTAGTTATCTGTTAGTAATCCCCAATGCATCATCATATATCAGTTGTAAAGTAGAAAACCTTGTCATAATTATTCACTAATTTGAGTAAATTTCACAGGTAAAAAAATACATAAAATGTACTTAACTTTTTTAAGATGGCACTCCCAGCATGCACTGGGCTTGAATAATTAATGAGTATTACATACATTTTTTACTTATAATTAATAATTGTAATTAAACTGATTAAAATAAATACATAATAAATCATTTGGTTACGTATGTAACCTCCGTTCCCCGAGGGAGGGAACGACACGTTGTGTCGGAGAAGCTGACACTAGGGGTCTCTCTTGAGCGCCGATATCCACCTCTGATCTATGAAAAAGGCCAATGAGAGTTGGCAGCCAGTATTTGCATGTCCCGCCCCCAGACATACGGGTATTTAAGCGGCGCAAATACGGGAGTTCATTCAGGATTTTTCTGAGGAGCCGGAAATGGTCCGGCCACAACAGTGGCTTGGTTCAGCGACATGGCGGAGGAAAGACACAACGTGTCGTTCCCTCCCTCAGGGAACAGCGGTTACATACGTAACCAAACGTTCCCCTTCTGTCGCTCTCTCCACGTTGTGTCGGAGAAGCGAAACTAGGGGACCCATTCCAATCTTGCCATGCGCTGAACCGTGTATGTGAACCGCCGATACAGAGGCGGGCAGGGATTTCATCCAGTGCCGTGCATCGTCTGTACCTGGCTGCACGTACCCTTCCCCAATGCCCCATAAGAACATCGGGATCCTTCTAGTTATCCTGGGAGGGGAACAAGGCGATGTTTGCCAACATGGGAACGGGCCAGGGCACATGTTTCTATGTTTCTCGCATAGAGCAATCACGGCCGGGGCCCTTACACGCATATAGGGAAGGGGGTCTTACCCAGACCCTGCGGAGACCACACCTGCCCTTTTTCTTGGGGAGGAAAAGTGGTAGACACGTCACACGGCCGTCTTAGGGCTCGTGTGGAAAGTATGGTGCAGTGGTAGATCCAGCCTTGAAAGGGGGGAGTTGCTACAGCACGGCGACCGGGGCAGCTGTAACTGCCTAAGGGAGACACGGGGGTCCGCTCGTAAGGGGACAGAACCGTGGAATTACACACAGGGGGAGTCCGAACAGGAGGCCTTCTTATTTTACCTGTGGAGCCCCTATACCAGTACGGGGTGGCCATCAGGGTACCCGCAGTGGCTTGGGTCGGCGAGTTCCTCCGCTGAACCGCGGACCCGGAGGGCTGGGGAGGAATCGACCAGGGTCCCGACTCGGAGTGGGGCGCCCTGGGAAGAAGGCGCACTACTTTACCTTGACGTCAGGAAAAGGGCGGTGGGCGCAAGCGATCCACCCGGCCGTTCGGTCTACGTGTTACCGAGTTCTACGGGCTCGGACCTGACAAAACACGAGAGTGAGAACATGAACCATCCACAAACGCTGCCTCGGTGTGATCGCGGCCCAAACACACGAGACAGCGCCTGTGCCCGTCTGAAGCAGAGAGGCTTCTACCGCATCCAGGAACAACACAGGGGCGGAAGGACATCTTAAAAAAGACGCGTCCTGAAAAGGACGTTCAACGCCACTGTGTTTTGCTCTTTTAGAGAAATTCACTCTTTTAAGGGAAATAACTCTGTTAATACACAGTATGTGTGTGTTTGTTACTTTGCTTTGTAACGAATACTCAGGGCAACTATCATAAACTATGCATCGTTGCAAAGCTAGGAGACCAAGTCACGTTCTGAACTTGCTTATGCAAATCCAACAGCATGCAGATCATCAGAGGAAACAGGAACGTAGTGACAGACCATCGGCTCCAAAGAAATTTTCAGAATGAACGTCATACGTATCTTGCGTCTCCATGGTTCAAATCAGCCCGTATGAATCCGAGAGCCAGCGTACATGTCAAGTACTGGCTGCCAACTCTCATTGGCCTTTTTTCATAGATCAGAGGTGGATATCGGCGCTCAAGAGAGACCCCTAGTGTCGCTTCTCCGACACAACGTGGAGAGAGCGACAGAAGGGGAACTGTAGATTGTTACCATCATTGTGTTTTGTGCACTAAGTGATGAGGTCTGCATGCTTCCAATGTTCCTATCGCCAACAATGCAAGATGATATTAGACTGCAGACTGTATAGCATGCATAAGGAAATGTTATTATAAAGTGTAAGTATTACACATTTTATTAAGTACCATGTACATCAGAATTGTAAGTAAAAGTTACTTGATGAACGGAAATTTTTAAGTTAAATTTATTCAATATTATTATGTCACTGCGATGGACTGGCGACCTGTCCAGGGTGTCCCCCGCCTTTCGCCCAATGTTAGCTGGGATAGGCTCCAGCCCCCCGCGACCCTGTACACAGGATAAGCGGTTGACGATGGATGGATGGATGGATTATTATGTCATGAAGTGAAATAGATATCTGCTACTTTAGATTTATGTTTCAGTTACTTTCATATCTTGATGAAGTTTACTATATAAGCAAAAAAAAAAAAAAAAAAAAGGGAGAGCTTTCCTTAATTACTGTCTATTAGATGTCAAGCCTTAAATGTTCTTTAAATAATTTTCAGCACTGAAATTACATTTTACATATATAATTATTCATTTAACATTTTCCTAAGCCTTCACATGTGTGGCAAAGACATTTCAACACCTATTCAGGCTAAGAACGCTTTTCAAACACTAATTCATTAAAAAACTTAGCAGCTGTCAGCAGCTCACCAAGGTCATAATATTCATGGCTTCTTGGAACTGACTGCTCCACTAAGCTGTATAGGATGGTGGAAATAAATAAAATCTTCAAATCCCCAATGTAAGAAGCTCATCAATTAAAAAAAAAGTTTTTTATGGGCTCTGTGTCTTGAAGGTTTTATTAACTAAGACCAATTGTTTTTGTGGAAATAAGCCTGTTTGTCCGATTAATGTAAAATGATTATGCAAGCTGCTATATTTGTAATCAAAACTCTATCATCTTTCCTGACAGTTAAATAGCCAGAGGATCATAAATTCTACTTTAGGGTAGAAAACATAACAGTTTTTAATGAGACACTGCAAACAACAACAATGACAACAACAACAAAAAAACAAACAAACACAAAAACCATCTTAAATAATAGTTCACCCAAATATAAGTCTTTCATAAATTACTAACTCTATTGCCTTATGCTCTACTGACACATATGTGACGCACAAGCTTCAAATCATGATCGCCAAGGAAACTGCAGATGGGAATATTTATATTGTACAGTGAAATAAATGTCATTTTTGTCTGTTTCTCATCCCAAACCCACTGTACAACTTCAGAAGGCATGGATTAAATAATTGAGTCATATGAATTACCTTTATGCTGATTTATGTCCTTTTTGGAGTTTGAAAGTGTTGGGCCCTATTTACTTGCATTGTATGGACAAACCCATATTGTAAATCCTTCAGCAAAATCTGTGTTTGTGTTCCACAAAAGAAAGTCATACTAGTTTGAGACATGAGTACATGATGAGAGAATTTTCATTTTGTGATTGAACTATTCCTTTATTAAGTATTGTTGACTTTTCTCTTATAATAAATGTTTGTGGAAGAAGACATGTTGGGGATTTGGCTATTGAAAATGTTATATTTTAATTAAATTCTGCTTAAATGAATGGTATGAATTAAATTACTTCAATAAAGATTCTTTCATTTTGTTGGATGAGACTCAAAGATCCAAGTCAGTAAAATGATCTGATCTTTCCATCACCAGATCACACTGGGCCGTGGCACTGTTTATCCAGACAAGTGAAAAAAACACACATCATAATAAAAACACGATTCATAATAAAAGCTAGATGCCTGAAATTGTGACATGAATATATTACAACTGTATAATAAAATATAATATTCACTGTAGTAGAAGTAATACTACTACTAATAATAATAATAATTAAGCAATATATCACAAGCAAGACTACTATTAAATAAAAGTTTGCAAGAATAAATGCAATGACACGTTGAACATTTCTACATTCATTTATTAAAAGTTTTAAGAACTAATTGGATTGACACCATTTTGATGTTGAAATTAAATTAATCTTTAAAAAATTGAGTTATGGAAAATAATAATAATTACTAAAATAATTATGAAATTATAAATAATTGCTGTTTTCAATAGCACATTATAATATTAGCATATTTTTGCTGTGGTATCAAAATGTGGGTGCCGTGACAACACTAATATCTAAGCATCCTAAAATTAAAACAAAATACATTTACATGAGAAGAAAATTGCAAAATATATAAAAAGAATTGTTCCTGAAAATATATCTGAAAAAACAAATAAATACATAAATCTTACCCAACTGGTGAATTAGATTTTTCATGTTAAAACTTAAATCACACTACATTGTGCAGATTTATGATTAAAACAAGAAATAATTTGTCAATGGGGTAAGAAAAAAAACCCTCAATTTAAGAAACATTGTCTAAAAACTTTTTAATATCTAATTCTATTTGCTTCTCAAGTAGATTTATCTTGATTTAAGGATGCTTATCTTGAAAACAAGAAAGAAAGAAATACATTTATGCAGAGTAGTGTTTTCAAATTAACAAAATAATCTAGAAAAACTATATTGCACCTTCATCTTAAAGTCTGTTCAGTTTCAATTAAATGTTTTATGTACATTGGATCTCCTTGGCATCTTTGATGGGATCTCAGACATTTCCTTGCATTGCCACCTTATCTCTCTGCCGAGTCCCTTTGCAACCTATCCCCGTGTCCATCTAGTCAAGGATAGATTACAGTAATTGTTTTCTGACCAAAGTCAAGCATGGATCCTGTGCACCATTTGTTATCAGAAGGGAAATAGTGATGCTATCATATTTTCCTGCCATAAAACTGACCTTCACCTTCTTACTGTCAGGTATGTGAGGCCCCCCCAGTCACTGTTTTCAGTGTAGTTTCAATTAATGAAGACTTGAGCTTTCAAGCTTCAAAAAGGATCCATTCCAGTCCCCATCCATTTTAATTGCATGGAAAAGAGTGATTAGCACAGTCTTCAAAATTTATTTTCTGCTCCATGGAAGAAAGTAATATGTTTTTGGATTGGAATGATGATAGCATTCTCATTTTGGGTAATTAATTCCTTAAAATGCATTTTACATTTTGTTGTAGATGATTTTGAAACGTACTAAATAGGGCGGTCAATTTAACATGTAAATGTTAAAGCATGTAGTTGCTAAAAAAGGTACGCAATTTATCATAATAAGAAATATTCCCACCATCGCAGCAATAAAGCTTGAAGTACCACCTTCATGTTGTCAGCAGAGAGCAGTAAGTGAAACTCCAGCTGTATAGGCAACACGCAGCTTTACAGAGAACAAACCACTCTCAGGCTTACTTGACACTAGCAACAGCACATCATCAGAATGTCAGATAATAGGTTTCAAGTATTTCCCACAGGAAATACGTTGTACATTTTAAAGTTAAATGCATCAATCTGGTGCACTTTCAGAGCAAAATTAAGAAGCTACAACCATAAATAACTTTGTGCTCTTGTAAACAATTTTGTGCTCTTGTAGTAATTTAATCATAAACACATTGGTTTTATAGATATGAATGGTGATGACATGGCAAAAAAGTCACTCCGACAAAGCATAAACGAGACAGAGTTTAACGCAGTTCACAAATGGTCAAAACACAAAATCGACTAGAGCATAGATTTGAGCCAAGGCTCGACGTTAAGCATTGTCCTCTGGCTCGTATTTGTATCCCCCTCCAGGCTGATTAGCCCAATTCCGCCCTCCTCCTTGTCACACATGCTCAAGTAACATGTCAAAATTTATGTTGTATATTTTTCTAAAATGATGACCAATGCCCAACCTAACAGTGTACTGAGGTAGGGCGGCCGGAGACAATGGTTTGACAGAGAGAGTGTTACAGACAGCTGCCCCATGTGTGTGTGTGTGTGTGTGTCTGTGTTTGTCTTTTTGGTTAAGTTTCTCATTAAAATATTATTTATATCGTCAAGCCAGTTCTCCGGTCGGCCTTATCCCTCTCAGGCTTAATCAGCCTAATTAGGGTCCGGGTGTGCGGACCCTAATTAGTATTATTAGTATATTACCCTAATATTGTGCCACAGATACATTAATACTTTTATAGTTATTTTGTCAAGAGCAGTGAGTGTTTTTTAATTTACTTGTTATGATTGTTTGATTATTATAATGACACGGTAGATGGAAGCAGGTCTATTAGTTTACATTTATAATTGCAAGTCTGACATTTTAATACAAATCTGCTTTTTTTATTTTCACTTTAGACATCATTCTCCGTGTTTACATGAATACATCACCAAGACGGGCATTTTGGCGTAATTTAGAAATGTATTTGACCATTCAGGTGCGCATTAGCACAAGCATATTCGGAACACACACACATATGCCACCTGTCAATCAAGCAGGGTGCAACTGTTACTAGATGGCTTGCGTATAATAAAATGATGTGTTACATTCAACAGCAGAATAAGAATATTAACTTTTCTAAAAAGTGACACAGGCCTAGGCTATCACAAACATAGCTGGTTATTTTTTGTTATTGACGTTTTAGTCTACTTGTCCGTTCGAGCAAGTAAAATTGTCTTTCACTTGCCCCTTCAAAAATCTACTTGTCCCAGACAAGCGGACAAGCTTTAATATTGAGCCCTGTGAGCCATCAAAGTAATTATGCAAAAGTGGTTACCCATGTTGAACTTGGTCCTCAGATGCTTAAAATAGTTACGTTGACAGAGCCGCCCGCTGGTAATAACGTTAACGTTAGATAATTGGTTCCAGTGTGTGTGTGTGTGAGCATGCATGAAGGGGACTGTCTGACTGGGAGTGAGAGAAGCAACAGCGCAAAACACAACTATAGAAATCTTTTATGTTATTAGGAGAAGTGTAAAAATATTTTCGATTTATTCTGAAACACTGGGCTTCTGTACAGTGATATGGAAATAAACAATATATTGCCTTCTAAAGCTACTTTTTGTGTTGTCTAATCAATGTTTTACTCATCCGCTACAATAACATTTTTAAACATTTGAATTATTATATTATATATACAATATTTCTAAATATTTTAATATAACTATTTAGAATTATTTAATCATTATATATTTAATTATTATTATTGGAGGCCCCTTCTCAGCAAATATTTATAAATGCCATTAATTGTGATTAGTTTGATTAATTAATCTGCATTAAACATTTTAATCCAGTGCCTTAATATAAACATTTCAAAGCACTACTTAATGTACCAAGGCAGCTTATATCATTAAACAACCCTCTCTAATCAAACAGTAGATATAAAAGATGAACAGATGAGAAGTGATAATACTTTAGGTATACTACAACTTTCTGGGGAGTGCCATTCCTTCATCTGAAAGCCTTCCTGAGTGAATTCTGACATAACTACTGGACAAATTTCCTCAGCTAAGCCCAAGTGTGGCAGTCTTGTCTAGAAGTAATGGCCACATTGAGATCCATTAGGTTTACAGATATATTTCTCTCCTGGAACTGTTTACCTTTTAAAGACATATATAGCCTACCCCTAAGGATGCAACCGCTTACCAAATCTCAGCATTATCAATGAGTAGTGGATTGCATTTTCTTTAATGGTGTGTGTTCTGTGAGGGGGTGTCTAATATCCGCTGTGGTTGCCATGGCAACACAAGCTGCAGCCAGAGAAGGACTTCTTGAACTCTAAAAGCAGAAAACTAATTCATAATAAAAGTTTACCTTTCACAGTTCTTCACAGCTCTCTCGAGTCATTCAAGAGAGATGTAAATAATCAATGATCTACAAGGGGAAATAAATGTTTCTTAAATGGTAGAGTTTGATGAGACACTGTTGTACAAGGGTAATATTTGATTATAAATCTCTTTCTGTGTCAAATCTCTACAAATTAAATAAATAAATAAATAACAAAATAAATAAATAAAAATGTGTGTAGCCCTTATGTAGTATATGAAGTATAGCTATGTAGCACTAATAAACACAGCCTACAAGTAAAGCTGATCCATCAAGCTTTAATAATGGCGTATTGTGACCTTTGGCTATGGAATCCCCATCACACATCACTCTCTGTAAATAAAGAATTAAACAATCAACAACAAAGATATGGTTTTATCTTCACTCTTTAGGCTACTATGATTCAGAACATGTGATTTCCTGCAGTTCTCCTAAATGATTCTGTTTGGAGAGCCTCTTCACTCTTATTTAGTCTTGTTAAACATGAATATAACTGAATATAAAATAATTAATTCAGGATAAAAAAAGTCAAGTCAAGTTTATTTCTAAAGCACATTTAAAACAACAGAGGTTGACGCAAAGTGAGGTACAGCAAATAATAATAATAATAATAATAATAAAATATACAATGCATATACATAGAATATAAAAAAAGAAAATAACAATAATAATTGGCTTAAAAGATTTACCTCATGCAATTTGAAAAGCTAGGGAATAAGAGTAGGCCTTTAGGCTAGATTTTAAATTAGCAATAGAGGGTGAAGGCTTGATGTGAATCGTTTTTGTAGTAAAATAACACTTACAACCAGCTCAGTGCATATTCAAGGAAAACTAATTAGCATAAATACATAGTGGAAAAGGGCAAATTCCAAACTAGATTTGAGTTCCTAGAGGCAGAAAAAGTATTAGTATTAGTACCTTCTAAAGTTTTAGGTAAATTTAGGTTTTAGGCTTTAGTTGAGAGCAGAGGCGTTTCCAGCATTGAAGGACATCCGGGGCTTAGCCCAGACCATTTTATTTTCACACTAGCAACCACTTCCCTGTAGTCCAAAGCTGGTGAGAGGGTATTCTTTGAGTTTTGCTCTGGCTGGGCCTGTTTCTACAGTTCCTAAATCTTTCACTCTAGTACTATCCTCGACTAACTCATCCTCTCTCCTCCCTGAATCATCTGTGATGCAAAAGAACAGATACAGCACATAACTTATTGCAAATCAGCTTCAAACAACTAATTCATCAAGTGCTACATATGTCAAATTGTAGACCAATACCATTGAAGAAAATGTATTGGGAAGAGCAGATCAGTGGGATTGCCCTAAGATCTATCATGATTCTTAAATTTTCATGTATATTAACATAAAGTCATCACAAAAGAGTTACATTATGGTGAGTAAAGTGAAGTAAAAAAATGTATATTTTTTGACATAAATAGTCAAAATGATGTATAAGATCCTAAGTTAAAGCAATACATGAATGACTTTAGTCTAAGTTCATTGACACACCATGGCATCGAACTGTATATAATTCTCCATGTTCACCTGTCAAAATCCTTTCATTAGGATAAACAATGTTTCACTTTTAACTTTCTCTAAAGTAAAGTGACTGATTAATTGTTACCAGTTTCCATGCCTGATTCTGGCACATCTTTGCTACCCTCTACAAAACCATTTAATCAAATCAAAGTGTATATTTACTACAAACTAATATCACAAAACAAGTCACACATACATTATGTGCTAATGCTTATTGGTTATCCTTAGAGAAAACAAGAAAAGTATGCTTCAAACGGGACTCGAACAGCAGTCTCCAGCGCGAGAGACAGATGCGCTAACCACGAGGCTAGAGGCTACAACATGTAATATCTGTCGGTAGTGGATGTCTTGAGGTTTAGCCTACTGTGGGTGAAAGCCAGCCAGATGATGATCTTGAGACTTTAAGGACAAAAACAAATGTGAATTCTTACCCACTGACCTCTTTTGGAAAAATCCCCGAAGCCTCATTTGCTTCATTTTTGCTGTCTTTCCTGCTAACTCGCCACTAAGTAACGTAAGTTGATGTCAGCTCCTCCCCTACCTGCTGCATATTCAACAGAGAGGAAGAAACGGAGTCGCCTATAGGCTACCGACAGCAAAGAAACAGGCTGTATGCAGTATGTACAAAGCCAAAGCTGTATTTTTACAGGCTGTATGCAGTATGTACAAAGCCAAAACACAATGAAATAAGGCAACTTATGATTTCGGGGGATTACATAGGCTTTTGTCCGGTTTCATATTTGTCAGTCAACTTTTCAAAATTAATTCGGGGCTACACTCAAAACATTCGGGGCTGAAGCCCCGGCAAAATCGGCTGCCGCCGCCTCTGGTTGAGGGTAAATTGACCAATTGCAATTCAATATGCATACAAATCCAAGAAAGAACACTAATCGAATTTCCGTGTGCAAATATTATTGTATGATATTATTTGTCAACACTGTCTATTAGATGCTAGACGTTCTATTATCGTAAACCAACAGGAGATTTTCAAACCTCCAAATGTTGTTCCCAGTTTAATACAGTACAAGTTATATCCTGTCTACTCCAGATGGGAGTGATGTCGCATCACAACTCCTTTAGGCTGTCTGCACTGGATGCGTCGAAGCTAAGGGAGCTTCACTTAAATGGAAATGAAGATTTATACATTTCTTTAATTTTAAATTTCTTAAAAAGTAGCCTATACATTTTACAGAGAAACAAAAACAGATTGCACAACAATAGAATTATAGAACTGCCTTGAAAACACTGTAAAACGAGAATGTTTGAAAAATATCAATGCACTGCTGCCTTGCAAGTAGTTTAGCACTGAAATATATAGTAGAAGGTTTTGGGATTCCACTCTGCTGCCTTCACATAAAATCGAGACAATGGTGTGTGTTTCAGCTACGTTTCACATGTCATCTTGCTTTTGCCTAAGACCTTAATGCCCAGACAAACGACATTACAGATACAGCCAGATTTTGAGCCTGAAATCTATTATTTTAGAGCTAGAGATGTTCTGTCAAGGACTGATGGTTTTAACATTTGGAACATTTGCCCTAGCAGCCACTAGAGGTCACTAGGAGGACTAAGACATTTGGTTTGAAGTTTTGCTTTGGGTTTTGTTTGTCTCTGTTCTCTGTGTTCCCTGTGATTAATCCCAGCTGTGTCCTGTTACCTTTGTTATTAAGTCTTGTGTATATAATGCCCTCATGTTCCTTTGTCTTTGTCAGTTCTTTTCCTTCGTGGATGTAACAGTTTGTTCTGGGGGTCGTGTTTTGAATTCTTTATGTTTATTTCTTTGTTTAGGTTTATTAAAAAGCCTGCTCATAGATCCTCCTTCTCTCGCCTCTTTCCTGCAAATATTACAATGGTGTTGTTATACAGAAGCAAGAAAAATCTGCAATTGAGCCATTAATAGGTTCCCTCAATTAATGCAAGTCACCCTGATCCTGTAGCAGCAAAGCATCCCCACACCATAACACTACCACCACCATGCTTGACCACAGGGGCGGATCTACAGGGGTGGCATAGGGTGGCAAAAGCCACCCTAAAAGAATACCTTGCCACCCCTGCTGCCACCCCAGTTGGCAGCAAAGAATTAAAAGTTATGGCCAACTTGACAATTTACGAGCGAGAATCTCCAATGTCTGACTGCAATGAATGCAGCACGAGATGGCGCCAGAGCAGCAAGAGACTGATCAGTTTGGAAAAATGTGTGTTATGAGTAAACAATTAAAGTGATGTCCAGTACCTCGTTTGAGTGCCGTGACCTAATTTTTTCCACAGTGTATTTATGCTCACTTTAGTACAGCTCAGTCCATAGATCTTCATGTGTAAGTTTTTCTTTGTATAGTTTCTTCTTGTACAATTGCTGCGTGCGTTTGCTTCCCCTCTCACACATCTGCCTGTCATCACCTGTGTCTTACCTTAATGCCTTTCCGGTAATAATGCCCTTACTTCAATCATACTTCTATCTCCTATTAAGTGAGATCACATTGTATGGTCACTTATTCCTAATATGAACTGTTTCACATGAAACCTCAAATGCAAGACATTGATTGCATGAGATTAAGTTTGTCTGTATGAGTTTGTAAATGGCAGCCTGTGCCCTTTTTTAGTGTGTACATACTATTTCTCATCAAACTGTGATAAACGTGATTAAATTCCATCCCTCAAAAATTCCTGCCCCCCTCTCGCCACCCCATTTTTCTAGATCCGCCCCTGCTTGACCGTAGGTATGATGTTCTTTTTGTGGAATTCTGTGTTTGATTTACACCAAATGTATCAGGACCCCTGTTTTCCAACAATTCCACTTTTGAGTCATCAGATCAAAGAATATTATCCCAAAAGGTTTGAGGATAATCAAGGTGTGTTTTGACAAAATTCAGGTGAGCCTTAATGTTCTTCTGGGTTAGCAGTGGTTTTCGCCTTGCCACTCTTCCTTGGATGGCATTTTTGGCCAGTGTCTTTCTCATAGTGGAGTCACGAACAGTGACCTTTATTGATGCAAGGGAGGCCTGCAGTTCCTTGGAAGATGTCTTTGCCTTTTTTGTGACTTCTTGGATGAGTCGTCGCTGTGCTCTTTGAGGACTTTTGGAAGGTCGGCCACTTATGGGAAGGTTCACTACTGTGCCAAGTTTTCTCCATTTGGAGATAATGGCTCTTACTGTGGTTCTTTGGAGTCCCAGAGCTTTTGAAATAGCTTTGTAACCCATCCCAGACTGATGTCATGTGATTTCAATCCCCCTTTTCCTCATCATTTCTGGAATTTATTTCAATTTTGACATAGTGTGCTACTGGATGAGAGCTTTTAGCTATCTTTATGCTGCTGAAAAAATTCAATTTAGGTGTGGATTTGATTGTACAGGGCCACTGCCTTTGTTTTATGTTAGATTTAGTTTGAATTTTTTAAACAATTTCGTATAAGATACATAGAAAAAAAACCCCAGAAGAAATCAGGATGGGGCAAATACTTTTTCACATAGCTATCTAAAAAGCACAGCACAATGTTACACTTGTTTGACATTTAGAGGACATTTAAACTACACAACATGAGCTCAGCAAGCAAAAGCTGGGAGCACTGTCTCTATTTTAGATTGTGTGCTGGAGTTGCAACTGTGCAGCACTGTAACACAAATGGTATTAAGATTCAAGGAAAGTCTTGAGGAATTGTGCTTGACAGATACATAGTGGAGTCCAGCCAAATAATTACTCCCGCAGGCAAATTCTGATTCCACTGCGAACATGCATCCACAATCTTTCTCCCAGTTATAGTGGCCGGTGGCGGCAGTGACCATCAAAGGAGAACTTTATTAAATGTGGCATACACAGAGGGAATGCAAAGGCATGGCGGGGGACCTGTTGCCATGTACAGATTTCGAGTTCAATTTCTGACTGACCTACTATGAGAAGTGAGTGAGAAATGTTGCAAGAAGCTTGCTTTTGATAGAAGAACAACATTTGCAAATTTGCAATTCTTATGACATTAAAAAAGCTGGCTCCTTGGCCCTATGCCAGCATTTTTGTCATGACTTAAACTAAACCTAGTTTACATGACTTATCTTGGATTATTCTTCATTACCATATTCACCTCCAAGTGACTTAGGTTTGAGGGAGAGGTTTGCTTTTTGAATTTGACACCACAACAATCTGTAGATGCAATCTACTTTGTTTATTTAGTTGCCTTGAGGTTTGAATCATGTCTTATCATTTGAATCATGTCTTCTCCTTAACACAATAAAGCATTTTGTTCTTGCTTTTTAGAGTTGAATGAGGGGGTAACATGCACAGCTACAAGACAAATTGACTTGCAATATGCACATTGAAAGCTGTTTGCTGTTGGGTACCAGGTTTGAACTTCCCAACACATACTGTAATTTGTTGTGACTTTGTAGATTTTCCTGTCATGTTTGATTTAATTATATAGCTAACATTATGGTTACAAATATTGTGAGCTCAACTGGGGAAAACAAGAGTCTTACAATGCCTTTCACTCACAATCCCTTAAACATGGTTAAGGTCTGTTCAACATGACAGCAAAGTGGTCACTAAGTTGCTGTACTATTAGTTATTAGTTTTCAGTTCTACTGTGTCCACATGCAGACGATACAAATAAACTCCAAACATACTTTATGGTTTATATGTATATGAATTTAAAATTTTACTACAAAGAGCACATTGTAAATGCTTGCTTCTTTTCATGAATAGACATTTTTTAGTGAAATGCTTGGACATTCTTGGACTAGGTTCATTCTGAGCTTAAACTGTATTTGTTTTTTTCTCCGGTTCTGGTGTTCCACTGCCTCCTTTCCAACTGGTAACTGGTTAGAATGAAATGAAATAATGTTTAATAACAATCTTTTTAAAATGACAGTACATGCTAAGGATTAGTGATAAACCAGTTGCAGTGTTTCCAGATATCTCAAGAAAAAAGGGACCTTTTCAGGAAAAACAAGCTCAAAATAAGGGACTTGCCTCAACCAAAATGAGTGAAAATAAGCAATTCATTTTATTTTTCCATGTGGGGGAATAATCAGCATAGAAAGCATAACAAGCAATGTATACAGAAGCCTATATAAAATAACGCCATTTCAATAGATATATTCTTAATCATAAATGTATCCCAAAATATTAAAAAAATACATTTGGCCATCTAAAATCTACATCTAGCCGAAATCTGTCTCTCCTGTCTCACACACTGCTTGGGTGTGTTTGTACTAAACTTCATCTTTTGAGGGTCAAATTATTTAATTTAAACATTTAATAATTAATGGAAAGTTTTTGGAAATAATCGAGAAATGTACTTTACCTAAAAATGTTCCTTGTATCTGGATTAACCATGCATGTATCCTAAGTAATTATATACTGTATTGTTTTCTAAAAGGTCTTCAGAATGTCACAGAAGGCTATATCTGCAGTGTGCATTAAAGGTGCACTCGGAAATGTTTTCCTCATTAAAAATTATTTACCTCTAAAGAAATTAATTGTAATTTTGAAACATATGTATAAAATCATCCCCACTCAAAAGAGACGAGAACTAGTCATATCAGTAACCTTATAAAAGCTGTTTTATTACATCGGATGGGGCGCCCTCATGGGGGCTGCCATTTTAGAATCATATGACCAGCTGAATACTACTCTCAATTAATCTCAGTATCCATCTTGTTATTGGAGACTTTCATTCTTGGATTAAATTAATCCATTTAATCCACAATCAGGCATTAATCCAAATTAATGGCTGATTATGAATAGTGAATTTGTACAATAGCATCATGTGGCAGGGCGGAGGGTGGGGCAGAATTCTTATAATGGCCAGTAATTAGGCTGATTAAGCCAGAGAAGGATAAAGGCGACCGGAGACGGCAGTGCGAAAGAGAAAGAGAGTTACGGGCAGATGCCCGACACCTTTTTTATTTGTCTTTTTGCTTAAGTTTATTATGAAATTATTTTTTATATTGTTAAGATGGTTCTCACCACCTCCTTTCCATTGAACTGTGTTACACTGAAGCCGCAAACCAGGAAGGAAGAGGGATGCACCATAGTAGAGTCCTCACCACTACCATCCACCCCAAAGGAGCAGCCGTGGCCATCCGCCAAGAGACGGAGGAGCCCGGCTGCCTGAGAGTGGAGGAATGGCTGCCGAATGTGAGGGAGGAGGGGCTCCTAGCCGACCGCCTGGAGCAGTCAGGGCTGCAGCCAGGGGTGGAGGAAGGCTCCCACCAGCCCCTAAAATGTGGCGGGGTCAGAGAACCACCGACTGTGAGCGGGGAGAGAATACTGCCGAATGCCTTGAGCGGGAGGACTGTTGCAAGGGGCGGGGGAGTCCCCTTCTGTCCACCGAAAATGCAATGGGGCATGCCGTCCGCCAGGGGCCGGATGACTGCCTCTGATCCGCCTGAGGAGGCGCGGCTGTCATCCACTAGAGGGTGGAGGAATGGCCGAGGACCACACTATGGCGTATCGGAGAACCGGCAAGAACATTTTTATTTTTGTATCTCTCTCTCCCACTGCCATTCCCTCTCTTTATAAATATGTTTGTGCTTTTGGTTGGTATTATCACTGTTATAGTGTGTAAGTACAACTTTATTATTTTTGTTTCCCTCCCATTATCCCCTCCCAGATCCAGGAAGTCGGGATGACCTGCCGGCAGACGGGGCTGAAAAGGCAATTGTTTTCAGTGCCTGGTGACACGTAATCTTTTTATTGAGAGTTGATTATACAGTAAAACCTAACAGTAAGTATGCTCCCCTGTTTCGTAAAGTGCCATTGGATATTACATTTGGGAATGTCTGGATTGGATTAGCCTACATCATTTGCCAATTATGCAGTGAATATATAGTTAATTCTATTATTAAAGAGTTTTGTAATTGTTGTGATTTTCAATTTTTTATAAAGGCAATTGTTTTCAGTGCTTGGTGACATGTAATCTTATTATTGAGATTATAAATTATTTATATATATATTGCAAAATAAATAATTTTAAAACTGGTCGATTTTTTAAAGGCCTATAATCCTTCTGGAATGATAATGGGAAAAAAAATTAATAATATAAACCTCATGATAATTTTATATATAAACCATCAACCAGTGGTTGAATTTCCAGAAAAAATTACTAATATCACAATAAATACCATGATATTTTAACCGTGATATAAAATGAATTAAATGATCAAATATGGTTTTGGTCATATACCCACCACTAGTTTTCATGTCAAGGTTTTGTTAAAGCTGAATTTTAAATGGTAACTTGACCACTCTGACTCATTCTGTTTTGCAGTCACAAAGCTCTGACTTATTATTTCAAATTTTGTAATTTGGCCTGTTATACTTCTGGTGCCATAGTCCCATTTTTAATTATTGATAAAATAAAAAATAAAAAAAAGTGTTTCCTTCAAAATAGAAAATATTATTATGGTAATACGATTTTACAGAGTGCTTTTAGCTTTAAGATTATTGACACCATCTAACCATGATTTGTCTATAACTGGTTCAGGACCAAATAATCAGCAGAACGTTTCCACCCTACACTCTTGTGACACTGGCCAAAACACGCACATGGGCTGCTTTCAGAAGAAGGCCTGGCGATGAGACTGTGTCTATTGAAGCCAAACAACCCTGCCAGTAACAGCTTTATTTTCTGCAGATGAGCGTTTCTATCAACTGGCACCCTGAAGCAGCAACAGCTGGTTAATGCAAAAAAGAGTGGAGCAGGCCAAAATGGAATGGACTTCCATTTTGATGGCATCTCTTTGAGATGAATCAGTGGGCTAAATTGGATTTTGCTGGGCAGTGTCCTGAAGCGCTGTGCAGATGTTGCTTTTACCCATTCACTTGTCCTGGTGGTGTAGTGTGTACCTAGTTTTTCAAAGTCAGAAATCATGCCAGTCCGACTCAACACACAGAGCTTCTAATCAGTAACCCTTTCGTAGGAAATTGAGCTCCATAATCACACTGGGACACGGCCAGAGTTTCACGTGGTCTGAAGCCCTTATAAAATCATGGCAATTTATTGGCTGTACAAATTTTGACCGTATAAATGTATACATTTCTCTCCTGTTTGCCCTTTGGCAAGTATTGGAATTAGTTTGCCGCTGTACATGCCTTGAATGTCAAACAACCAGAATATGGTTCAGTTTTCCCCTACAGCTCGCTTGGGAGTGAACAGATAAAACAAAACAAAAAACAATGCTTCTCGATTTAAGCCTCTGTCTCCATGACCAAGGGTCTCGAGATATGCATAACAGAATTCAATGTTAATCAAGCACACACATACACGCTACACATTGTCCCCCCATAAGAATGCTGGGGCCGTCAATGGAGTTGTTCTGACAGATGTTAATGTTTGGAAAGCCCCATTTTGATTTGGGAAATTCACTCTAACTTAGAAAAATGAGCAATAGAGGAGATTCCCCCTTCTTAGAGGGAAGGCAGCTTTTTACATTATTTTCTGGTCCTGAAAAAAGACGGCGGCTTGCATCCCATTCTGCATTTTGAGTGCAGCAGGGGGACTAGTTTGTGACATAAAATTTGAAGTACATTTCTTTCCATATTCAAATGGACCCACATTTTGATGTCGGGCATTCCATTGGGACAGGTGTGTCGCAGCAAAGTTATAGCAGCAGATGCCTCCTCCATGGTTAAGGGTCCTGCGTATGAGGGATTCCAGCCTACAGGAGTTATCCTCATCTGGTCAATATCAATCACCAGGGAGGACTGCGTTCTCATGCCATGCTGAGACTGGCACATTGCATTCTTCTGTGGATGCATGTCTCAGGTATGAATTTGTGGGTGGATCTCCTGTACAGACAGGGCTTACCCAGAGAGTGGACATTACATCCTCAGATTATGGAATAAATCTGGAGAAGGTTCAGCAGAGCGGAATTGGACCTGTTCGCTTCAAGAAAATGTCACACTGTCCCCTTTGGTTTTCCCTCTTGATTCCATTCTGAATGCTAGAGCTCCATCAACTGGGAAGCTTTATACGTTCAAGTGGCATATTTTTGCTTCTTGGTGTACAGCACAAGGTGAAAGTCCAGTTCACTGCCCTGTCGGTACAGTGATGGATTTTTTTTGCAAGAGCATTTGGGGCTGGGGTTGCTTAAAGTCTATGTTGCCACTATACCGGCTGAGCATGCACTTATTAATGGAGTCTCATTTTATGCACGGGGTATGCAGGCTTAGACCTTTTAATCCCATCCGTGTTCCTTTATGGGATTTATCTGTTGTTTTAGAGGTGATCTCTGGTGCTACATTTGAGCCCTTGGCAATAGTTGCTGATAAGTTTCTGACTCTTAAAATGGCCCTGCTAGTAGCATTTGCGTTGTTTTCAAGGGTTGGTGATTTGAATGCCCTGTCGATCAATCCCTTATGTATGGATTTTGCGCCAGGGTGTTCAAGAGTGGTGTTAAGACCACATTTGGGCATTTTGCCCAAGGTCGTTTCTACATCATTTAGCTCACAGACTATTCATTTTCAGGCTTTTTATCCTCCTCCATTTGAGTCGAAGGAGCACAAAAGATTGCATTTGCTTTGCCCTGTTTGAGCACTGTGAGTTTAGTGCACTGTGACCATACTTGCCAGTGGCATAAGTCAAAGCAGTTGTGTGCTTTGGTGGCCACGAAAAGGGTATTTTGGTGTCCAAGCAAAGACTGTCTCATTGGCTTATTGATGCAATTTCAAGTGCATACGAAGCATGTGGTTTACCTTTGGCTTCAGGTATTCGAGTCCATTCTACAAGGAGCATGGCATCCTCATGTGCTTTGGCTAGAGATGCATCCTTGGAGGATATTTGTATGGCGGTAGGGTGGTCCTCTCTGCATACATTTGTTAGATTTTATAATCTGGATGTGGGTTTGACTCCTGCTTTTCAGTTTGTCTCTGTTGGACCAGGAGTAAACTCATAATTCCCTCTATTCAGATGCTTTATCTTGCTTGTGCACCGCTATATGCTTGCCACAGGGGAGTAGACAGCTACTGTAAGCATGGCGTGACTATATATAGTTCCCAATGCGATTATAAAGCTTGAGTTCAAACGAAAGGGAACGTCTTGGTTATGTGAAGCGTAACCCTGGTTCCCTGGGTGGGAACGAGATGCTGCGTAAGCTGGCCATACTCTCTAGCATCTGCATAGTCTCATGCCTTCCTGAAGAAAATCTGACTCAGTGGCATGGAAACTAGTGCCTTTTGGAGTTTGTGACGTAGCTCCCAAGGGGCGTCGCTTAAGCACAATCAGACAATAAATTGGCATGATTGTATAAGGGCTTCAGACCACATGACACTCAGGGCATGTTCAAATGCGATTATGCAGAGTCGCGTTCCCACTCTAACCGAGATGATTTCTTCTCATCTCAGATCTTGCAAACAAATCCAACCCTATATTTGAACTTCTCACATTTGTATTTATCTGTGATGTCTGCATGTCTATGAAACGTATATAGAAGCATACTTGATCTTACAAAAGCCTCTGAAGTTCCTCACATCACATCACTCTGACCTGAATGACCAAAGCACAAGGTCTATAAAGCCACTTGCATACATTGTCTATGACATGTGAATTTAAGTTGTAGAAACAGCATCAGATTCCAAATCATATCCTGCATATCCTGGTTTTCCTAGTTTTTTTTTTTATTTACACTAATGACTTTCTTTCTTAAATGGAACCCAAAAGTAGAAGTTAGGCAGAATGTTTGAAACTGACGGAAGCCTCTGTCTGCATTCACTTTTATTGTATAGAAAAACAGAATGTCTACATTCTACAAAAAACTTTCTCTTGTGCCCCACGGAAAAAATGAGGGTGGATAAATGATAACAGGATTTAAATTTTTGGGTGAACTATCTTTAAGGCCAAAATAAATGTCTTACCCAGAAAAGACTTGACTTAGCACAAGGACTAAACATAATAAAAAAGCTTGATACGACAATTATAAAAAAAAATAAGATAAAGTATACACATGTAAGGGTGGCAAACAATTTAATATTTCACCCCAGATCTCTATAGGGCAGATATAGAACACCTATAGAACAATAGAAGTTGAGATACTTAAAATATTGTTTATGGTAAATGTAAGTGTTTCACAAACACCGTTTGCAGCCAAGCACATGATAAAATTATGGTTATGGATGACCTATCAAAGCATAAAACTTAAAAACAGCTTGCTTTTCATTGTCCTTTCTTTCTCTCTACCCCCATCATTTTATTACATTTCAGTTTCCTTTTGTATGAGAGAAACAAAAAGATTCTTCCTATGATTCTTCCTGCTACTTCCAAAAAAGACAAACAGTGATTTGTTGTTGAAATATGAGTTAGTTTGGAGAAACAGCACAAATCAAAACAATTCAACAAAAAGGAAAGAGGCAATCAAGCATTAGCAACAAAAACAAGTCTTTTTTTAAGTTTGAAAGATAGCTGTGTGTGCAAAAAAAAGAAATATCAACACAGTTTTGAAAAATATTTGTCATGCTTGCAATAATTAGAAATCTGGAAAAAAAAATGTATTTGCTATAAAAATTTGTTTAACCCAAAATCTCAAAGAGGAAATTACATTCTTGTTTGTTTTCCAACTTTAAATAAATAAATACTCATTAATCAATTGTAAAATTAATTATCCAGATAAACAACAACAAACTGAAACCCGTTCACAGGAGCAGAATTAGCCGTGAAAACCATGTGTTTGAAATGACAAAGCGAGCAGCTTACCTTGATAATGGGCACTGAAACCTTTGTATCGATGGTTGCTGTCAGTTACAAAGTGTAACCTCAGCCAGTTCTTGTTGCTAACAATAGGAGATGGGACATTCATTCCAGACAACCTGTAAAAACAAGAAGGGAGGTTCTTTAAACTTGTTACAGGATGCTGCCTATTAGCAAAAACAAGCAACATTGTCCCATTTGCTGATGAGCTGTGCCTTTTGGGCCAAGAACAGCAAACATTTATACCACATGACAAATATTTACAGGGCAGTGAAAACATGTTGTGTAGATGCACATTGTCAGGAACAATGATTGAAAGCACCGTAAAAAAGTTTAAATGATCTGTATGTTAAGGCCATGAAAGAAGACTTTTGGATGGCCAATATTTTATCTTTTGTCACCAATCTAATTTTGAGGCATGACACTGGACACATAACAGAGTAAATGTACCTTAACACTTGGTTCACTATTAGTGAAATGCAAGATAGAGCAGCAAGTTCCCTGGACACTTTTGGGGGGCAATCCACATACATACACACTGGATGTTCTGACAAGCAAAGAACTTTGATGTGTGTATGTGTGCAGTGTGTCATGAATCAGTGTGGTGCTGCAATAGATGACAGAGGTCATTCAAACCCACCACCCCCCCACCCGTCAAAATGCTCCATCTTCATACTACATCTGTCTTACTTTATTAATGACTAACTGGAGATGTCATTAAAGGACACGGCCACATGAATCACACTTTAATGGCCTTCACAGGCTGGAGCGGTGCCATATCATTACTGTTATCTTTCTGCCACTCTCTCCCTCTCACTTGCTCTTTCACCCTAACACAGGGACACACACAAAGCATAGGGCAGACCAGGGCTAGTTGTTGCATGTTTTATTTAAAGTGAATATTTTACATGTTCATGAAAAATATTCAAATATAATCATTAATATATTTACTTTATACTTTGTCTCAAAGAGCCTGCAAGAACCCCCCCATTATTTAAATATGCATGTTAAATTGTTTTTAGTTAGTTAGACACATTTTTACAGATATAAAAATCTTTGATACAAGTAAATGCATACATGTCATAAAATCAGTGAAAATCCTGTAATTAAAAGTTAGGCGAATCTTTTTTTTTTCCTCAGGGGACTTTTTTAATATTAGGATCAAATGATCAAATGGATTCAATTTATATTAAGCTTTATTGGCAAGACAAACTTAAAAGTACATTGCCAAATGCATTATTTGACACTGTACGCACAGATGTTAGACAAATATAACCTCCTGGAAATGTATGTACTGCATACATTTTTATATGTTAAACAGTCAAATATTAATAGCAGAAATTAATGTTAATTTAAACTTTTTTCCCCCTCCCCTTTTCAGAATGCCTAATTCCCAATGTGCTCTAAGTCCTCATGGTGGCATAGGACGAATCTTAATTGCCTTTGCGTCTGAGACCGTCAATCCACTCATCTTATCATGTGAGCACTTTACCACGGAGACACAGCAAGTGTGGAGGCTTCACACTATTCTCCGCGGCATCCACACACAACTCACTACGCACCGCACCGAGATCGAACCACATTATAGTGACCACGAGGGGCTTACCCCATGTGACTCTACCCTCCCTAGTAACTGAGCCAATTTGGTTGCTTAGGAGACCTGGCTGGAGACACTCAGCACGCCCTGGATTCGAACTCGCGACTCCAGGGGTGGTAGTCAGCTTCTTTACTCGCTGAGCTACCCAGGCCCCCAATGTTAATTTAAACTTAAAATTCATGCTATATTAGTTCAATTTTCCACGCCTAGTACATTCATAACATTTAAAACATGCTTGATGACTTGCCCCAATAAAAAAAAAAACTTGCCCTGAAAACTAGAAAAATATACCTTCATCATATAGTTGCCTCTTAGTTGAATATATGACATTGTGGTTGTATCGTGTTCACCTGACAGCAACAGCACAAATTTGATAATATTGGGATTTTAGTTGGTTGACTGAATTTATAAAAAACATCCTAATTTAAGAGGGTTTTGAACAAGGTTTATGAAACCACTCCTTGTGAAAACGTCTCGGGTTACATGTGTAACCCTTGTTCCCTGAAAAAGGCGGAACGAGATGTTGCGCTGCTAAGCGCTACGGGGAACAGCTTTCGCTGTGAGCCGAGCTGAATAATGTGTGGAACACGTCAATGAACATTGACCGGAATTTATAGCCTCGGCTGATGTAATCATTAGATGCACCTGAGGCCAGGCTATAAATGGATACGTCACCAGGTGTCGTCAGATACTTCTTTTTGAAGAGCAGTCCTGGGACGTCCCAGTGCGGCAAAGCAGCGCAACATCTCGTTCCGCCTTTTTCAGGGAACAAGGGTTACACATGTAACCCGAGACGTTCCCTTTACAAAAGGCTTCACTACGATGTTGCGCTGCTAAGCGCTACAGGGAACGCAATACCCACGCCGCCGCACTTGGGGTTGTCCGGACCCCTACGGTTGTGCAGTGTACTCACAAAAATGCGAGAGGTCTCAGACATGAGCTTCAGATGTCGACTCAAGGGCGTAAGAGCCCGGAGTAGCAAAGCATCTAACCCACAAAGTTCGATGAATGTGTGCGAAGAGAACCCTATCGCAACACAAACTTGTCATAAAAACTGATGAATGTGAGCGGAGAGGACCAGTCTGCCGCATCACAAACTTGTTCAGGCATGAGCTGAGATGTCGACTCAAGGGCAAAAGAGCCCAGAGTAGCAAAGCATCTAACCCACAAAGTTCGATGAATGTGTGCGAAGAGAACCCTATCGCAACACAAACTTGTCATAAAAACTGATGAATGTGAGCGGAGAGGACCAGCCTGCCGCATCACAAACTTGTTCAGGCATGAGCCGAGATGTCGACTCAAGGGCATAAGAGCCCAGAGTAGCAAAGCATCTAACCCATAAAGTTCGATGAATGTGTGCGAAGAGAACCCTATCGCAACACAAACTTGTCATAAAAACTGATGAATGTGAGCGGAGAGGACCAGCCTGCCGCATCACAAACTTGTTCAAGCATGAGCTGAGATGTCGACTCAAGGGCATAAGAGCCCAGAGTAGCAAAGCATCTAACCCATAAAGTTCGATGAATGTGTGCGAAGAGAACCCTATCGCAACACAAACTTGTCATAAAAACTGATGAATGTGAGCGGAGAGGACCAGCCTGCCGCATCACAAACTTGTTCAGGCATGAGCCGAGATGTCGACTCAAGGGCATAAGAGCCCAGAGTAGCAAAGCATCTAACCCATAAAGTTCGATGAATGTGTGCGAAGAGAACCCTATCGCAACACAAACTTGTCATAAAAACTGATGAATGTGAGCAGAGAGGACCAGCCTGCCGCATCACAAACTTGTTTAGGCATGGGCTGAGATGTCGACTCAAGGACATAAGAGTCCGGAGTAGCAAAGCATCTAAACCATAAAATGTGATTAGTGTGTGCGGAGAGTGCCAACCTGCCGCACCACAAACTTGTTCGGTGTCAACTCAAGGGCGTAAGAGCCAAGAGTTGCAAGAACATCCAAACTATAAAAGTTTAATGAATGTGCGCGGAGAGGACCAACCTGCCGCACCACAAACTTGCTGCAGAGGGAGACCTCTAGCCAAGGCTTTAGAGGAGGAGAGCCCTCTGGAAGAGTGCGCCCTAAAACCTACTGGCGAAGCTTGAACGCGCACTCGTGAGGCCCGGACAGTAAGGTCCCTCACCCAAAGTGACAACCCGGTCACGGCTTCAAAGTGAAGAACTGCTGCCCTGACTTTACGCCACTAGCAAACGCGGTGGACATAATTCTGAAGGGCACAGACTGGACAAAGTCTGAGTAGTCTTTAGCTGCTCCGGCATTACAAACGGCAGGGAGCAGAAGGCTTAGAGAATGACTGGCCAAGGGTCGAGAAAGGCACCTTGGGCAGGTAGTCAGGGTGAGGGTGCAAATAATGCTCTTGGTCCTACCTGGGGCAACTCAAAACAGGCCGGCAAAAGAGACAGAGCCTGTAGGTACCCAAGTCTCCTTAGAGACGTAATTGCCATATGAAAAACCATCTGTCGTTAGCAGCCTGCGACAACAAGACGCACCTAGAGTGGGACCCAAGGCAGAAAACCGGGGTCTGAACCACATAGAAAGGGAACGAAGCCTGAGGCGCGTAACCCTATTTAGCCTAGGGGTTTTGGCCCTTGGAAGAAATCCCCTGGATTTTGGCCACAACAAAAACGGTCTCATGAGCAGAAGGTCCAGAGGGATCACTGTGGACGCATTCGCCCTGAGACCTGGAAATCATTGATACTGATAACAGAACCTTGACCTAGCTTTGACTTTGCTCAGGGTGATCTAAATGGACTCAATCCTAGCGGGAGACAGTTGTGCCCGCATTGAGATTGAACTTCATACGATGCCCCGATAGACAGTGTTCTGAGTGGGAGAGAGGACGCTTTTCTTGGCGTTGAGCCTCAACCCCAGAGAAACAGATGAGCTAAGACGATGTTCCAGTGCTGAACTGCCAGTTCCTGGAACTGCGCTAGGATCAGCCAGTCGTCTACATAATTCAGAATGCAGATGCCCCAGAGTCGCAAGGAGCCAGCACTACATCATGCATTGTGAATGTGCGGGTAAAAAGGGCTAGGCTGAGTGAAAGAACCTGACCCTGGAAGACTTCGCCCCCGGAAGTGAACCTCAGGAACTTTCCATGTAGTGGCAGAACTTCTAAATGAAGTATAGAAGTGCGTCATAAGATCGATGGTGACCAGCCAAACGAGTTGTAGGGCTTGAGACACGACCGTCTTGTCAGGCATCATCTTGGACTTGAACACCCACGGGTAGTTCAAGCTTTAAGATCTAAGCCAGACGCTTCACCCTCCATGGGAAACGGGAAGTATTTAGTGTAATAACCTAACTCTCTCTCTGGAAGGGGAACACATACCATGGCCCCTTTTACCAGGAGATTGAGTTATATATATATTTTTTTACATAAAAAGAAATCCGGTTCACGGTAGTGAGAACATGCCGTTGAAACACGGAAAAGCAGCGAGTGAATTAAATCCTGACGCCCTTATAAGACCCACAGAAAATAATATATCTGGCAGAAGTTCCCACGCTGCCAGGATCTCTGAGATGGGTATTATATTTTAACACTTCCTGTTGAGGGGTTGTCGAGTGTTTCGAGTCCTGAATAAAATGCAGGAACAGCGAAAACACCCAACTGGGAGGAACAGCATAGTGTGCAGAGCAGCACCAGCCTGACCTGCTGCTTGATTAGCCATTCCCACTAAAGTGGAGGTTGTCCTACAAGGCTTTGAGGGGAGAGAGGGCTTCTTAAGTGACGATGCCGAGCCCGGGAGAGATAGCCCGCAAGCGTCTCTTCGACCGGCGGCATCACTGAATACCGCCGTGCCTCAGCACCCACGACAGTCGAATATAATGACGTCAAGGGTATGTGAACACGGGAAGAAAATATATATATAGATTTTTTTTTTTTTTTTTTTTTTTTTAGGGGTTCTCCATGAGCGAAAAAGATCTTAATGGAGGTTTATCAAAGAAGGGAAGGAACCCATGAGGCGTTCCCTTTCTTAGACTGGAAGATAAAATCTATCCCCTAATTTGGAGCGTTTGGGTCTCTTTTTCACGTGGCCAGACCAATCTGGCAACCGCACGAGTAACAACATCGAGCAATTCCTCCGTAGATTTTTTTATCGCGGACGGAAAGCTCGGAGGCGGGAAGAGAATAGCGATCCACCTCATGATCCGAGAAGCGTCGAGATCATGTGAAGAAACAGCTGGGTTTGGGGAGAGAGTGAGAGAAAGGGATCAACCCGTCTCTTGCTCCTCAGCCAAAACCATGCAAGAGCCCCACGAACAATCTTCTTTTCGAGAGTGCTGACTCCCGGAAGCAAGCGAGGCGAGCACGATGCACTCTGCCTGTTAAAGCAAATCGCAGTGCTCGCACCCACCCTGCTGCAATGCGAGAGCAGCGTGCTCCCAAACAAACAGCAAAAACTGATGTGTGTCATCTTCAGCTATAGAGCGAGAAGAGGGGAACACGCACCGTTTGCGGCTTTCAGTCATTCTCTCTTTTTTTAGAAATATATATATAATATTTTCTAAACAGAAGAGAAAAGAGAACAAAGAACAAAGTTCACTGCACACTGTCTAACTGATTCTAACTCCTAACAGAGGAAAGAAAGTTTTGACAGGGTGTGTGAAACACACAGAAACAGTATCTGCTCTGAAAAAAGAGTTTCTGACGACACCTGGTGACGTATCCATTTATAGCCTGGCCTCAGGTGCATCTAATGATTACATCAGCCAAGGCTATAAATTCCGGTCAATGTTCATTGACGTGTTCCACACATTATTCAGCTCGGCTCACAGCGAAAGCTGTTCCCCGTAGCGCTTAGCAGCGCAACATCGTAGTGAAGCCTTTTGTAAAGGGAACACATATTTGTGCTTTTGGACTTTTGACTCAAAACCATATAGTTACTGAGAAAAAACCCTTGAGAAAACGTCCTAGTCTGACGTTTCTCTCAGCTTTGCTTTGTCAATGTTCCCGTGGCCTACAAATACAAAATGTAAACATTATAAACCTCACATCTTATGGCATGCCATATTTATGTTTACATTACAGACATATTTTGCTTGGCTTCACAAAACAAAGCATACCATGTACAGGAATTTAAAGAGCTTTGTAAGCCTCCCAAAGGGACAACTGACTTCCCAGGCTCTGAGTAATGTATGTTTAAAAAATGTATTACATTTTACATCAAACTTGCATGAATATGTTTGTCCAAGTCTTGTTATGCTGTGGCATTGTCACAAAACAACAAGACTTGTGCATGTAAACCTTTCCATCTACATAATTCTACATGTCTTGGCAAATTTAAAACATCTGAAATGGAGTTGTATAAATTAAACATCTGTTCCTATAAAGAACCTAAATGACTTATGGTGTTAGGGTCAAAACCATTTAAGTACTGCTGTTTCATGAGCATAATCTAATTTAAGAAATGAAGTATGGGAAACGCCCCCAATTAAATTTAAAGGGATACTGCAACACAAAAAGTAAAAAAAAAAAAAAAAAAGAAAAAGAAAAAAAAATATATAAACATAAAAAGTTTAGTTTTATCCCATTTTGGTTGATGCTACAAAGGGGTGGGAATCAGCAGGGATTTGGCGATACAATATTATATCCATATCTGGGCCACAGTATGATGGATATGATAATATTGCAATACTTTCTTTCGTGTGTTGTCAAAACTGTGATATATTCAACCTTTATTCGCCATTTTCTTATTCATCTTCTTTGAATTTCGGTGCTTTGGTAATGAGTACTGAACATACTGCTTAACTTCATCATAGTGACATAGAAGCAACATTATAGGTATGTCAGTGTCAGTGAAAAATTATTCCAGTTTGTTTAACATAGAATGAAAACCGTCTTCCATGCTGAATGTGCAAAGTTACTTAAATATAAAACAAGTTATAGAGCACACATTGTCTTATTACACCTTCTAACGCACTTATGAGTGGTGGATCTCTTCCCAATATACTGTAGAAGCATCCCTTTTCACTAGTTGCCTAAGATTTTTGGACCCCCTTTTTATACTGATGGGGACTTTGTTAGTATTTATGTTGACCAACATAAACCATTGCCAAATAAAGGCATAAAGGCTCACATATTGTTCCTTATAACTGAAACAAGTTATAGACGTATTCTTGTCTATTTCTGTATTTCTCTTTTGATCAAATAGAAATAATTGTGTGTGTTTGTGTATTTCACTTTCAAACAGATTTTCTATGAGTGGTGTATATGTACTGTATATAAACCAATCAGTCACAACATTAAAATCACCTGCCTAATATTGTGTAGGTCCCCCTTGTGCCACCAAAACAGAGCCATTCCACACCACAGAATAGCATTCTTAGATGATATTCTTCTCACCACAATTGTACAAAGCGGTATTCTGAGTTACTCTAGACTTTGTCAGTTCAAACCAGTCTGGCCATTCTCTGTTGACCTCTCTCATCAACAAGGCATTTCTGTACACAGAACTGCCGCTCTCATTGGATTTTCACGCACAACAGTGTCTAGAATTTAATTTGAATGGTGCCAAAAACAAAAAACATCCAGTGAGCGGCAGTTCTGTGGACAGAAAAGCCTAGTTGATGAAAGAGATCAACAGAGAATGGCCAGAATGTTTCGAACTGACAAAGTCTACGGTAACTCGGATAACCGCTCTGTAAAATTGTGTAAGAAGAATTTAATCTCAAAATGCTTTTCTAAGATTTGGGTTGGTGAGATTTTGGTGGCAATGTTGTGGCTGATCAGTGTATATATATAACATAAATAAAAATATCTGTAAATTATATTTAAAAATATTTTTGAGGAATTGGTCTTTTTATTACGTAGGACAGTACATCCTATATTTTTTTAGGTTTATGCTTTCAACATGAATAAAATGCCAAAGGAAACTTAATTCAAGACATTTTCTATGAAAGTCTTATTATCAAGTCTTATTATCTCATTCTCAATTACATTTATCTTGTTATAAATATATTTCAAAAAGTACAGGCAACAAAAAAATAAATAACGCACCTCCCCGATGCTTGTCTGCTATAGAGTTTAGATGATTCAGGAACACACAACATTATCACTCACGTAAATTCATGGCTGACTCAGGCATGTCAGTGATATCCCCCTCACTTCTGAAGAGAAATATGGGCCATTCTTTAATTGTAAACTGAATTTCAGTGCACCAGTGATTTAATTTAGCTTAGTATTGATGTGATTGTTTTGTGTTGGAGTAGCTCTCTTGAATAGCACGTTTCCACATTTGCAATTGCATGACAGTTTTATTAAATAAGTGTGATTTTGCAGTAACATCATTTCTCCAGAGAAGGAGAGGCTGGCAGGGTTTGAATCAACCCTCAACTCCAGAACACTCCTCACCCACACCATCTATTCTACCCCTGAATAAATAACCATGCACACCAATAAACTTTCACATGGATAGATGTAATTTAATCAACATAGCTCACTGCAAGGTGTCTGCTCAATGGTGTGCACGTGGTGTGTGCATGTTTGTGTAGATGTGTGTGGATGTTTGTTAGACTACATCAGAAGGCAAGGTCAGCAAAATGATTAGGTGGTTATCAAACACATGGATGAGCAAGGAGCTTTAGAAAATCCCACCATGTCCATGAATTTAATCCAAATGGAGCTTATAAACTGTACATAAAAAGCACAAGCTGATATGGTGTCGGTGCTTCAAGCACTGGAATCTAATACTGCCCAACAATGTGTACAAATATCATGCTATGATACAGAAAAATCTATTCTCGCAAAATGCAACACATATAAATATTCATAAGAAAGTTAAAACAAGTTCAAACAATTCCAATTTTGTCCCAGTTGCCGCTGATCTCTTGAAGCTTCAGCTATTGATTACTTCACGATTCCGAAGTACAGTATCATTCCAGCGCTAAAAACCAAACAAGACGTTGGCCGTGTTCGCAATGGCATACTAGTCTTACTATGTCATACATAAAAATGGTAGAAGCAGTAAGAGTAGTATGCATAGTATGCCCTTTGGAAATCTGAAATTTTCTGCAGTGCTCTTCATGTAGAGTTCAAACTTTAAAGCGGCACTTGACACTAGCATTGAGTGGTGCACTGACACTCTGATGCGAATCTTGAGGATGTGGCTTCACGATTGCTGTAGGAAGTGGATATCTACAGCCTGTCTGCAGATTAATATTGTGGTGGATGAGGGTTTAAGATATTTAAAGGGCATGGCAACGAATACTCAACCTTTGGGGAATAGTTCTTTCAATTAGTTAACCTCCTACTTAAACTTGGGAAATGTTTGTTACTTGAATTGGTTCTATTTTAGTGCATTTCTATTTTTACACTATTTATTTGACTATACTGTATATATATATATATATATATATATATATATTATTATTCTTTTGCCATATATAGATAAGATTTTTGCCCTAATATTAAAGGTCTTACTAGAAAAAAAGAAATCATAATCCAACTTGAATTTTCTTGATAAAATAGAAATATAAATGTAAAATGGCTTGAAATAACATTTTAGCTTAGCGTAAAACTGACAATTTACACAAGGTTTATTTTTATTTCTTCTGCTCCAAATGACTTCTAACATACTTCTCTGTCTGCTTGGATGAATGTAACACATCATAAGAAAGTTTCACCGCTGTTCAAATGCACTTTGGATCGCATCATTTATATGTATAAATGTTTTCCATCTGAAAGGACTAAATATTAAATTAAACAAATGACAATAAAATGCAATGTAATCTCTTCAGTAATGCAAATATTTTTGGAATGTAACTGTGTTCTAATTACCAATGATGTAAATTGTAACTGTAGTGGAATACAGTTACTTATATTTTGTATTTTAAATACGTAATCCAGTTACATGTATTCTGTTACTCCCCAACCCTTAAATATATATATATATATATATATATATATATATATATATATATATATATATATATAAACTTAACGAGGGCAGGTGAAAACAATGAACAGTGAACACGAGGGCTGACAGGAAGACTATGGAGGTACAAGGGTGACAAAAGTGAAAACTAAGGAATAACAAAAGTGACAAAATTACAAACAAAGGGCAACAGTGAGACAAGACAGGGTAACCGTTACATATATACACGGTATTAAAACTATTCAAAATTATTTCCCCATTTATTTAACAATATATGTGCATTAAATAAATAAATGCATTAAAATATTAATTAAAATATTCAACTTCAAAAACAACTTCACTCTTGTGCTTTGTTCCTCTTTGGATACCACCTTTGTTTTCCCAGATCAAAATGACTGACCCATTTAAAAGGTTTATGAATCTCAAATAATCCATATATTATCAGTAAATGGAGGAGTGTGACGTGGAGGAGGTGTTAAGGTTTGAACGCAAGTCAGGAAAATTTCCCTTCCCACAGCCTAACTTTCTGTGCAGGGCGCAAATTTTATTTATTGCCACTTTGAAAGAAACTTTGTTCTCACAATCACTATGTAAATGGCCTTCATTCTGTGCAGCATCCGAATTAAAAAGCCTATGAAAAAAATAGGCCTATGATGACTAACACCCTGTCTACACCAGAAACAAGCATCACGTTGCATCAAAACCAAAAAGGTCCTATTGTAAGTCAACACTGGAAATGTCCGTTGTGGTGGCACGTCGACAGTAAATAGATGCTCCGTTCCATTTTGCACTGCACACACTGGCACTACTCCGGCCAACAATACAAATAAAGGGTTTAGAACGTTTGCTTTGAGGTGTCTAGTTTAGACAGCCTTATGTGGATGGAGGATGTGGATGGAGGACCACTGAATCAAGACACTGTCATGGCCAGCCCAATCCCCAGACCTAAACTTTAGTGCATTTGTTTGCTAAAGCTAAAGTTGTTAGCGCAAAAAAAAAAAAAGAAAATGTTAATTTGACCAGTTGTCATTTTCTGCCAAAAATGCTCTAAATTACAATATTTTTATTTGGAATTTGGGGGAAATGTTGTCAGTACTTTATAGAATAAAACACATTTTTATTTTACTCAAACACATACCTATAAATAGTAAATCCAGAGAAACTGTGGTCTCTTAATTTTTCCAGAGCTTTATACATCGAAGACATCAGAAAATAAAAATAAATAGTGATTGCATGGAAAAAACTTCTAAGAAGTTGTTGAAAGTTGAAAAAGAGAGAAAAAGAGATGTGTGGGTGTGGACAAAAGGTTGGGTTGCATCTAAAATACCCTTACAAAGATCTTCCTGTCCCTCTGTAGTCAGAAAGCCTTCAATGTCTCTGAGATGCCCGTGCCAGTCAATGTTTGTGACACAAAGAATGACTAATGCAGAATCATTGATGGCAACATCTTCATCATCAAGCACCCAGAAATGACCTTTAAAGATCTAACATTTACATTAATAACTTTAAACATCCAAAGACACCCAGAAGGAAAGATAATGTAGAGCCAAACCAAATCAAACAAAAATGACATACTGGTTTGTGCGTCAAATCAGACAAGATCATGTGCCAGCTTTAATACAGAGTGAATGTGGCAAATTTCAGATGCTTCTCTGTGGCTGTGATGAATGTGAATGGCCCATTGAAATCAATAAAACTAAATGCATCAGAAGACACCATAGAGCATGCTCAGACTCCAGACATTGAAATGTGACTTCAAAACACATTGACTACCTTACAAATAAATAAATAAATAAACACTTCAATAAGGGGAATGGAGACAAAAGAGAGATAGAAAGCCTTCTCCATGAGGTAAAGGAAAATAAGAGCCTATCGTCATTGACCATAATGGACTTGGCAAGCATTTAAGCATTTGCCATTCGAGTCTCATCCCTTTTTCAGATCAATAGCTCTCAGTGGTTCTGTGCAAAATTAGGAGAGGATTCATTATTAGCAAATGACAGCCGTTAGCATGTTCCTTAATCAAGGAATTTGTCTTAATTGCCTGGCTTCTAATTAAGACAGGTGGCACTGCTAACATATAAGCTTTTTGGCACACACACACACACACATGTTTTTATACAGAGTTAAAGAGCTAAAGCTATTTTGGTAACACTTTCCATGAAGCCCATATTTATAATGCATTGTTAAATAATTATAATGCATAAGTAATGTTTCATACCTTATAATATGTTATGACTTCTCCTATATAATTGTAACCATAATTATAATAAATTATACTACTTACATATTCATAGTTATACCTTAGAGTATAATGCATTATAACACCAGCAACATCCAATTTTATCAGCAAGTTATAATGTATTATCTATATTTGTAATATATATATATATATATATATATATATATATATATATATATATATATATATATATATATATATATAATAGGTATGCTTTAATTAAAGAGACAAAAGCAATGTCTTTTATAAACATCCTTATATATTTTTAAGTGGTTATAAGACATTACAACTTATTACATTACACATGCACAAAATACAAATAACACCTGAAGGGGTGGATTTACCCCTGTCTCTTCAGCCTATTGATGAGTTGAATACATTTACTAGCAATTGTTAAAATCAAAAGGTAATCAAAGCGTTGTAATCATATGCATTTATTCCGGTTATGTTGCTGTTTAATTATGAATGTTACAGGTCATTTGTGTTTTTGACCTCTGAGGTGTGACTGAGGGTCTGACCTATGTCAGGAATGAAGTTAACTGTGCTTGCTTGTTCAGTCCTGCTCCAAGAGAATGGATATACTGTACATGATATGGTCTGTATCCCAACCTTGAGAGGAATGTTGTTTTTTTTATCTAATTATGTTATATCAGGGATTGTTTGCAGTTTTGAGTTTCATGTGACTAAGTCACAGAAACTGGATGCCAGTGTATCTAAAGTGAAGTCTCACCTCTGACTCATTTCTGCTTCCTAACTTGACTTAGTGTTTTAAAAATAGAGTCTTTGAATGACTGTTGAATTACATTCACGTAGTTGAACTGAACAACATAGGCCCTATTTTAAGAGCAGCGCTATGCCATAAGCCATAAGCAGAAAGTCAGTGGGCATGGCCATGAAATTTTGGTATTTTTATTTATTTTCAGAGCTTGGAAACTTTATTATCACCTGCTGGTGGAATCTCCAATCTGCAAATAGAGGAATTGTGTTTAACCTTTGTGCTAAGAAGTGGTTTTCAAACATCTTAGTGCAGCGACATTTTTCTCAGGAAAATAGCAAATTGCACTTTGCACCAATTCATTAACATACAATACACCCACAGTTTGTGCACATACACCCACAACAGTGCAAACACTCCCACCCATGCCCACTTGCACTGGCACAACAATTGTGATTAGAATTAGCGCTCTTACGAAAATTGGATAAGATGTTGTGCATGGGCGTAGAATATGTGGGGGATGCGGGGGACATGTCCCCCCACTTTCAATAAAACCAAGTAAACTCTATTGATTGAAACTTCAACTTTGACTCCTGGTCATCATTGTTCATACTGGTCTCTTTACTGGGTAAAACTCTATTTTCTCACACGCCCATTCATTGTACATTTTGAGATATTATGAAACACACTTGTAAAGCTACAAGGTTAAAATATATATGAAACTCTCTCTTGAGAAAGAAATATGTATGTTGATGTCACATGCTGCCAATCTTATTGGGGGGTAAAAACACCTAAAAACATAATCAAACTGATTCTATAATGGACTCTTTTCAATAAAATTTAAACTTTAGACTTATTTTATAAATAAATTCCATTGTATAAGTTTTACTTGTAATGTGTTTTATGTTAAAAGTTTACGTTATGGCTGTTTATAAGAAGATATTGCTTTTTTACCTTTACTTAAAGCAGGCAAAGACATGTCATATGGTCATATCATAAAGCCTTTTGACTGTTGACACTATGTTGATTTTGCATGACAGCACTTATATGATTGACTATATTAGCTTCTGGTGCATTAAAATTAGATGTTGCTTGTGTTATAATGCATTATACTCTTAAGTACAACTAAGAATAGGGTAAGTTTTTTAATGTATTATAACTGTAGTTATACAGTAATTATGTATGAGAAGTTATAACTTATTATATGGTGTATTTTGAAACATCATGATTGCAGTATAATGCATGTATAATGCCGTTAAAATGCATTATAAATATGGGCTAACACTATTTTCTGTACCCAAACCATAACCAACTCCAAAATTAAATCCCCACAGAAGACTTTTTGCATTTTTATAAAATCATTATTTAGTATGTTTGAGCCATTAAAATTAATGTGTCAATTCATTCACATTCAAATTGTTTTTCTCTCTCCCCTATTCTCCCCAATTTGGCATGCCCAATTCCCACTACTTAGTAGGTCCCCATGGTGGCACGGTTACTCACCTCAATCGGGGTGGAGGAGGACAAGTCTCAAGTTGCCTCTGCTTCTGAGACAGTCAATCCACACATCTTATCACATGGTTTGCTGTGCATGACACCGAGGATACTCACAGCACGTTGAGGCTCATTCGAACTTGCAACTCCAGGGGTGGTAGTCAGCGTCAGTACTTGCTGAGCTACCCGGGCCCCACACATTCACATTTCTAATTGGAGACATACCATAGACTTGTTGTTAGTTTTACTATAACTTGTATTGTAATAACTAAACCTATAACTAACATTACCACTAAAGGAAAAACAATTATAATAATATATATATATATATATATATATATATATATATATATATATATATATTTCAATTTAAAGGTGAAGTGTGTCATTTCTGAGCCACTATTGTTACAAAAAACAAAACAAAAATGAGAGAAAGTGTGTGGTAGAGCGATGCAGAGAGAGAGAGAAGAGAGAGAGAGAGAGAAATGAAAGCCGACTCTACAGCATGGGTCTCACACTGGCGCCCGCCTCATCAATCACATGCAGCCGCAGCTCAGATGAATGAGAGGCCGCTGGGAAGCTGCTCGCATCTCTCCATCAAACTGATGTTTTGAAAGTAAGTAATCAGTGTTCTCCATAGGCCCTCCTCCTGTGGCAGAGCACCCCTCCCTCTTCTCCTTCATGGTGCATTCTCTCTTTGTTCTCCACTACATGGAGTCAAGGCCTCTCCACCATGTGGCATCGTGGGAGCCATATTTTATCCATCTAAGCACTGTGGGAGGGGTGGGACACTGTCCGAACTACAAGTGCTTTTGTGCACAATCATGTTCAGCAGACAGAGGGGAAAAAATAACAGATTAAGAAAAAGTCAGAACTGAGTTTCTCTGGTTGAGGTGCTGAAGCTCTACAACAAATAGAAAAATGACTGAAGCTTTTATAACTTAAATTTTAGAAAATAAAACTCTTAGAAAATGGCACAATTGTGCATTCTTTTCTAATTTAATTCAAAATATTTTATTGCAAAATACATAATCAGCATAACAATTTTTGTTTTAATCTTAGTATATGGTATAATGACAAAAAGCACTACAGTATATAGCTGGCATGGATTCCATAGGTTTGTGCAAAACCTGATGATACATGTTAGCCCATGATACACTTTGTCAACATTGTTACAGATTCTCAGTACAGTGTCAATAATTCAGTTACTCTGAAGAATTTTCTATAATTCCATGGAGTTTATGTAAATCAGCGACTACCACACACCAGACATCTAGCATGCTAGACACATTTCCACATCAATATCATGTTTGGCCCAGGACCAAAACCTCCATTTTGACAATCAGATTGGGAGGGAGGAAAGCGACGTGGCAAACTGAAGAACATATTAACCTCTTGCGTCAGCTAATGACCTCGCAATGCTTTTACTGAGAAGCATATTTCACCAATGGCTTGCCATCCAACACCCCCGAAAGCCATTTCAATAAAGCTTGTATTTACAGTAAGCATTGTTTGATGGCAAATGTCATTTTAGTTCAGCAAGCTGATTCCTCTTTATAGCACATGATATACTGATGTTTTTGTATTTGTTTAGTACATTTTATTTGCTATTTTGGGTATGAAGCTCGACTTCAGAGAGTACAGAGCAATCCTCTGATACCCGTGTGAATGTGATCATGTGCAACTAGACTGAAATGATGGTTTGAATAGAGCTGTGTATTGAAATGGTAATTTGGACTTTCAGTTGTACAATGTGATGAAAAATATCCTTAAAGAACAGTTCACTCAAAAATAAAATTCTGTCATAATTTAGTCACCCTACATCAAATCATATGTACCACACAAACAGATTGTTGACTTTTTTAACCATCAATCAATCAATTGACCACTTACCATGATACACAGGCATTCATTGATTTATTCATTCATTGATCCCCCCCAGGTACAACAGGTACAGCACCTAATATAAATACTTAAATAATGTAAAACTTTTTAAAACTTATATAATGTAAATTACATGTAGATTAATGTTGATTAAATATAAATTCATGGACATGTCATGCGTGAACTACCCACTTGAGTTTGAGTCTCTTCAGAGCATGCGCAAAAGACACACACTGAGTTTCATAATGATAAAACAAGTCGTTGGTAAAATACAGCATTTTATGACTAAATTCAAAATGGCTTTTTCATATTGTTGGACTCACAATACCCCATGATGATTTTATAACAAACTGTTCAGAAGTTATAAGCAAAAATGAGCTTTTTTGACCAATGACCAATAGGTGGCACTGTTCTGAAACTCAGCAGGCACACTTGAGTCATGGTGCCTATGACAAATAATAAGTTTGGTATGAATAGGTTAAAGGAGATATACCCTCACATCCATTTTGGCGTGCTCTTCGTCACATTTGTTGAAGCGGCATTCGAAAACGGTATGGTTTATCATAATTCTGTGAACTCCGTGAACTACCCACACCCTATTCAAATGAGGGAGTGTTGGTGGTGTAGTGGTCTAAGCACATAACTGGTAATCTGGTAATCAGGAGGATGCTGGTTCAAGCCCCACACCATTGTGTCCTTGAGCAAGGCACTTAACTCCAGGTTGCTCCGGGGGATTGTCCCTGTAATAAGTCCCTGTAATAAGGGCTCTGTAAGTCGCTTTGGATAAAAAGCGTCTGCCAAATGCATAAATTTAATGTAAATGCAATGCAATAATTTTATGAAACTTGAAGACTGTTAAAAATTGTGTTCAACTTTTTAAACTTAAATGCATACCTCGGGTCTTTAGTGAACTGGGACCTCATTCCACCTACATTACCCTTATCCATTTTATGGAGTTATGCTTCTTTAGCATTGCTCAATCTTTTTTCTTAAAAATAATTTAATAACAACAATAATAAATAGAGCTGCAAGCAGCCATATCGGGGTCAAGCCAATTATCAGAACCATGAGCAGCATAGCATTTTTAGAAATAGTATTATAATTCTTGACCACAAGGTGGCAAAAGACACACACTGAGTTTCATAATGATAAAACAAGTCGTTGGTAAAATACAGCATTTTATGACTAAATTCAAAATGGCTTTTTCATATTGTTGGACTCACAATACCCCATGATGATTTTATAACAAACTGTTCAGAAGTTATAAGCAAAAATGAGCTTTTTTCATATCTCATGACCAATAGGTGGCACTGTTCTGAAACTCAGCAGGCACACTTGAGTCATGGTGCCTATGACAAATAATAAGTTTGGTATGAATAGGTTAAACTGTTAAGGAGATATACCCTCACATCCATTTTGGCGTGCTCTTCATCACATTTGTTGAAGCGGCATTCGAAAACGGTATGGTTTATCATAATTCTGTGAATAAAATTTTGTTGTGAGTGCCTCTAGATGATGAAGGAAAATTTTTGTGCAAATCGTACAAAAACGTTTTTTTTTTTTTTGCCGACTGAATCTAATGAGACCAATTTGATGATTTTATGACAAACTGCTCAAAAGTTATAAGCAAAAATTAGCTTTTTCATATCTCATGACCAGTAGGGGGCAGTGTGCCAAAACGCTGCAGGTCTCTAGATGATGCAGGCAAATTTTCATGCAAATCAGACAAACAGCCTAGGATGAGTTTGAAAATGTAGGCTTTTCAGAAAATTTAAACTGGCAGAAAAATGTTCATGATGCAAAATGATGTCATATGGTGCAATCGTCTTGGGCCAAGGAATCGGAAGAAAAAAAAGATTATGTTTTTAGGACTCACGGTTCAAAAGTGATTAACATAAACGTGAGTGCAACTTTGGACAGTTGGTGGCACTACAGGGTTTCAAGTAGAGACGCCAAATTTGCTGTGGTAACAGATCAGTCTGTCCTCTATATGTGTGACAAATTCATAACTTTCCCGCAAGCAGTTCTATGGGCTGCCATAGACTCAAGTGCTGAATAATAATAATAACCAAAACAATAGGGGACCTTTGCCCCTTTGGGGCTTGACCCATTATAATAAGAAAACTAACGAAAACAATAGGGGTCTTTCACCCCTCGAGGCTTGACCCCTAATAAGCCAAATCAAAAATAATATAAATAAAAAAGACAAAAATAAGAAATATGTATATTTTTTAAATCAAACTATATAATCACCAAAGGTCTATTGGGTCTTTAGTGACCCGAAATATTTAATAGTGTCACAATATATTTTTTCACTTCTATCTCACCAAATCAAATGTTTTATGATTATCTAATTTCTATTTAAGTTTACTATCATAGGATTTTTTTTATTTATTTATTACAAGGCAAATGAGTGCCATATTCACACTAATTCCAGCACAGTGGTGGTGAATAATCAGTATGCCACATGCGGGTTCATGTACATATTATACATGTTATTTGTTACTCAACATGTTATTTGTTTCAGTGATTGACTTTTGACATTGCTATTTGACAAAAAAGCACCATGGAAGTAAACTATAGCAAGTGCAACACATGAACAGTATGATATGACTATTGACATACTACTGAAATTCTGCTGAAATAACTTGTATGTATATTTAGACTCAATAAGTCCCCCAGAAAATACATATTTGAAATGTACTTTGTGTTGTGTAAATCAGCATTTGTTTGACAGCCAGCTGAGTGTCACAAAATGTCAGCGTGGAAGTAATGAATTGATATATGAAAAATAAAACACAAAAACATAACAGAATATAATATATTTTATTATTTTCTAAAAGTCTTAAAAGTGCTTTGAAATTTGTTCAGTATCTGAGCATTTGGGTTGCTAAAGACCTGAGGTATATCATAATGTTTGGGAAAACACCCATTTAAGGGCAAAAAGTCTGACATAGCAAGCGGACATCAATTCAATGTCTATATTTAGATGTAAAGGTTAGGATCAGTTGTGATCAATTTTCAATGTTGAATTAACAGTCATTCACTATTTGGTCAGAAAATTGTTAGGTCGAAAACCTAACAATGGTTTTGTGGTGGTGGCGTAGTGGCTAAAGCACAGGGCTGTTAATCAGATGGTCGCTGGTTCTAACCCCACAGCCACCACCATTGTGTCCTTGAGCAAGACACTTAACTCCAGGTTGTTCCAGGGGGATTGTCCCTGTAATAATTGCACTGTAAGTCGCTTTGGATAAAAGCGTCTGCCAAATGCATAAATGTAAATGTAAATAGAACATATATTCAATGTCAAAATTAAGTTGATTCATCAACGTGGTCCGCCGACCGATTTGGTCAAATCATATTGTTTGTTCTGTTGAAACTTGGTTAGAGAAATCAGTTTTGCGCATGCACATTTTATTGAATCTACATAGGGCCAACCATCAGTGGATGCGTCGCTAGCAAAATAATCACAAATATATTTTATTCATAATTTTATACAAAGTTTGTCAGTTTATCATTGAATATCACTTTAGATTTGAATTGGTTTATCCTTCAGTGTTTTAAAAACATTCCATTCACCATTCTGGACTCATTTCAGTTGATGTAGATTGTCATGTGACAATTGCTTCCGCGCACCCCCTTGTTTTGAGTACAAGGACATACTCAAAATACAATGGATGTAGTTCATCCCCACATTGTATAACAGGCATAATTGTGGTCTCTTTTGAAAGGAGACACTTGGAAGTTTGTTGTTAAAAAGTCAGAATTAATTAAAGTAATGAAGAAAATTGTTAGAAAAGCTCAAATTTATTGTAAAATGATCAGCAATTTTTCTCATTATTTACATGATATAATATATGACACTGATCTTGTAAATGATAGAAGCATAAGCCATAAGTCTGATAATTTGAAGATGATAACTTTCAAATCATTTTCCAATACCATGTCATGCAGTGGTGTAGACCTACCATATAAGGGGTTTACTATCACCCTGTCCCTGTTTGTCTGATGGGGGGTGGGGTTATCTGTTACTAGGAGAAGCAATATATCTACAGGAGTCTGCAGTTGTGTGCAAGTGTGTTTATTTCATTGTTTTCACTTTGTTCTAGAGTAGTATTCATTGCCAAACTTGTGCTGTTTGTTTATGTGTTGAACTCGCGTCACTTAAATGAAGTGTGGGTGTGTGTGCTACATTGTTTTGACGGCCCTGGGTATTCACTGCTAGATTTAGAGTTGTTTGTTTGTGTGTAAATCTATTGTTGTGTTTAATGTGCCTATACACAGTGCTAAACTTGTTTTAGAGTATTATTTATTGCTAAAGTTTAGCATTGTTTGTTTGTGGTGTACTGAAGTCACATTTGTTCCTGCGCTTGTCACCTCGTGGAACCCTTAGTTTCGGTTGCCCACGTGACTAGCTTTGTTGTGCTAAGCAGCATTAAGGCACATCAAGCTTTTTCCACTTAATGACCCATTAGCAGCATGTATATATTTGACATGAATGCTGACGCAGAAGTGGCAGCCCTCGTGGAAAGCCCTCCTTGTGTGAAGACCTACTTGTGTAAAGACCAGCGAGTCTACCAAGTCCACTGAGCAAGGACACCGAAAAGGCGCCACACACCCTAGCACTTATGATATGTATCTTTTTAATGTGATTTTTATTTCTTATATTTTCCTTTTACGTTGCCATATGTCTACTCCACACATAACATGTGCCTTCAAGAACATCCGTGTTATCTGTATCAGACAGCTTACTTGATATAGAAGCAGGACACAATGCAACCCACACAACTTACAGCCACTTTGCACATCAGTGCACGTTCTGCTCTCTTTTTCAGTGGGACTCTGGAACTGCCAGTCAGCTGTGAACAAAGCTGACTTTATTCCAGCTTTCACCACACAGTCCACCCTCAGCATCCTCGCTCTGACAGAAACATGGATACGTCCAGACCATACAGCAACATCCTCTGCTTTCTCCAACAACTTCTACTTACAGGCATTTTTCCCACTACATTTAAGCAGGCTTGTGTAACCCGCTGCTAAAAACAAAACATGCACTTAACCCCACACAAGTAGAACACTACAGACCAGTCTCTCTCATCCCATTCATGGCGAAAACACTTGAAAGGGCATTTTCAATCAGATCTCTGCCTATCTCTCACAGAACAAGCTGCTGGATGACAATCAGTCAGGCTCAAAAGTGGACACTCCACCGAGACTGCCCTGCTGACCGTCACTGAGTCGCTGAGACAGGCGAGAGCTGGATACAGATCATCCGTCCTGATTCTACTGGACCTTTCTGCAGCCTTTGACACAGTCAACCATCAGATAAAACATTTAAAAATTAAACTTTTATGCCCACAGAAGTGTGTAACATTACAAAAATGATTTTTAACAAGCCTATCAAAATTGAAATCAGGTGAAATTAAACAATATAAATAGCACACACACATGTAATGGGGACTTAAATGTCAAAGAATTGTAGGAATGACCCATATTTGCAGGCGTTTTATTTTTAATTAATTCAGTAATGCCGTTTCTCTCTCTCTCTCTCTCTCTCTCTCTCTCTCTCTCTCTCTCTCTCTCTCTCTCTTTCAGAACGAGCAATGACATATGCAATAAAATGTAATGGTATGTCATGAATGGGTACGTTTACTAGTGTTTTAAAATCCCAATGGTGGGAAAAAATTAACATGCAATCGAATGTTATATGATTTTGACAAATGATCTTGCTTCTGAAAGAAAACACATGCTGATTGTCACTGATTTTCCCCCAGTCATTTATGTCAAGTTTAGCGTAGAGTAAACCAGCAGCCGATATCTCACACAACTCATATGAAAGGTGTGTTTTTCAGGTCAACTTCTCTCGATTTCTGAAACATTCTCAGCAGTTTGGGTGTGTGATGCTAAAATATGTGACAAATGGCATTGTGTATGGATTTCATATGTAAAGCAATTTTTTTCCTTAATTATGGGACGATTCCTTATTTTACAGGACTTTTGACATTTTTCGTTAATTAATTTTACCTGATACTCCTTCAGTGTGAGGGTGACAAAATTCCATGTCGATGATGGTGGTGACAAACGTTTTGAGGGGCGGGGAATGGTGAAATCAAGTGATAATTACAGCAAAGAATCTCAAGTTTCACAAAACAGCATCCAATACAGTCAAAGGGAAACTAACGGGACAGTAGATTATGGACTTCTGAAGCAGCAAATCAAGTGGGTATACCGAGGGTATATGCAAATATTGATACTTAGCAGTCATTATACGCAAACAGCCCTGGGAAAAAAGTAAGCATACGTTGTATACGTGCATATGGTCCTGACTACACCACTGATGTCATGTTATTATGGCTGCAAATAGCATTAGCCATTAGCATTAGAGCCTAAATACAGAATTGTAAACTTTATAAAATAAACATTATCTTATATTTTACTTCCAAACATCCAATCATAATCGAGTTGTTATAATATTTTAATGATCTCATGTGGATTTCAATCATATAACAAGGCAGAAAACAGATTATTGGCAGGTGAAGCTAATAGCAGATCTACAGCTCTTCTGCAATGACTGCTACAGAACTCTCAATAATCATATACAAATATCAGAGACTACATTGATATAAGAGACAAAACACATATTTTTGTAATTGTCTATTTATTTACAAAAAGACTCAGCATTTTATGCTTGATACATAAATTATCCTACTATGGTATGGGATGGGAAGGTACCTGTCATGTGGGTACTGAGGAAGGCATAATGTCATAACCTCTTTCTCTGCCATATTTAGATTGAGACATTAACTTATGAAGCTTCTAGCTTCGTGGAGGTTTAGAAATCACCATATGAAAGAATTACAGTGATCGATCTCAGTGAGCGCTGTGTCAGCGTGCCCCTATAGCCCTGGCTAGAGGAGAGAGGCACGCAAGGCTGGGCTGGCGACAAATCCACCTCAAATGTCCGCGCTCTACCCCACCCTTGCACGCCTCCCTCGTGTGTCCCTCTGCAGCTGCCGCGGTAGGAGAGGGGATCGGCTTTGGGCGTATATGGAAAACAGCACTCGTTCCCGTCTGACAGAGTGATATATCACTCACAAGGAGGAACCATTTGTGGAACAGTGTCTTGAAAAAGACATTGTTAAGCAAACCACTGTTTTATGTTCTTTATGTACTGTACACAATAAAACACAAACACAATGTAATAGTGTTACAGATGCGCAAGTGATAAAGGATACTCAGTTCGTTTGAGCACAAGCAAAGAGGTAGAAATAATCCACTTGCTGTAGTGTAAACACACACACATGCTGCACATGTACACACACAAACAGACATACTGTACATGCACACATACACAACACACAAGCAAACCAGTAGGTAAGTAACCAGTAGTTGATTCCTTTCTTTTTATTATCCAAGGACAACTCACAGGGAGTTCACATCATTGAATAGGTACGTACGGCTTTATAACAGTTAGTTTCATTTTCATAACTCTCGCTTTGATATTTTGATATTGATATATATTAAGAAATTAATTGGGTAGTAACATTCTATTGTAAAACAATGTCTAAATATCAAAGCTGAAGTATTAGACCTTTCTTGTGATGTAGTTTGTCACAATTAAATGAGAATTAAATGTTAATAACAGAGTCAATGCAAAAAATACCAATTGTAAGATAATCAGCGATTGAAAAAAGCAAAAACATAAAAATACCTAATGAATTAATTTATGAGAGAAAAAAAATGCTATTTTCTAACATATTACGGCACAAATATGACATTTTCATCAACATACTGCTCTTATTGACAATTGGGCAGCATGTATCTTTCATGAAAAATAAAATTTAAAAGTTAGGAACATTTGTCATGAGGTCAGTGGACTTCTCGCAATGCTGCCATGTTACTTTAAATTAAAATTGTGAATTGATGCACTTGACCTCAGTATTTGCAGGGACTCTATTTTCAAGAATTTTCACTGAAATTTGGCCAGCTTACACACTGCTCCTCATTTAAGCCTCTAAAAAGCTTTATTGCCCAGGATAAAAACCTTTATAGGGTTTTAAAGGCATCATAAGAGTTGTTACAATATTGGGAATAGTCCTGTGACCCAATAAGATTTGATCCTGAAGTGGATCATATGAAAACATTTGAATTGCTTTTTTTATTTATTTATTTTTTCATTGCAGGTCTTCTGTTTTTCTGTGAGTCCCATTTGAAGACAGAGAACTTACAGATGTTGGCCTTAACCAGTGACAATGTGGACAGACATCTATTCCAGCCCTACCTACACCACACAAGACTTTTTTCTGCTTTAATATGGTTGGCTGTCTACTTGAAACTCTCTTTAAAATTAGATGTATAATGCAAATATAACTTGAACTGCATGTGCAAAGCACTTGATCCAGTTGCAGAGAATCCCTTAAGGATCATTTTTGGTATTTCACCGAAAAATGAAAATTCTCTCATCATTTACTCACCCTCATGCCATCCCAGTTGTGTATGACTTTCTTTCTTCTGCTGAACACATTTGAAGAAGAAGAGTCAAATATCTTGGCTCAGCAGGTCCTTAAAATGCAAATGGATGGTAACCAGACTTTTGAAGCTCCAAAAATGACAGGCAGTCAGCATAAACATCCTCCATATGACTCCAGTGGTTAAATTAATGTATTCTAAAGTGAAACAAACACTTTTGGAAGGAATGCATAACTTTTGCAAAGGAATGCAAAATAATTCAGTGGAAAAATAAAAATTCTCCTTCTCTGTCCTCTTAAAGGCTCTCTATGTTCCAAACGTGTATGTTCTTATTTTGTGAAGCACAAAAGAAGATAATTATTGCAAAATGCAGTTTCAATCAACCACTCACTTTTATTGAAAAAAGATGTAATGAAAGAAAATGGTGACTGAGAGTGTCGGTCTATAATCATCTGCTTTGTATTTACTTCTGTGTTCTAAAGAAAAAAATGTCTAAGGTTCAGAACAACATGAGGGTGTGTATATGATGACAGCATTCATTTTATGGATGAGCTAACTCTTAAAATCTGCAAAATTGACACTACCTTTAAAATAGTCTTTGTGAAGGCAATAGTGTGAAGTATTAAGATTTATATATTGTAGAAAAAGGTAACTCCAAAGAATAATGTATTTGTAAATGTATATTTTGGATAAATAAAACAATGAATGTGTTGTGTTTTAAGTATTTGGGAATTTTATCAAAAGTAGAAAATATGTCGTTTATATAAGGGCATTTCACCCAACTGAAATCAGCATCAGATAAGCAAACCAATTTGATCGATTATACACTGAAACTGTGTTGATTCTATGATGCTGTTTCACCCAACTGAAATCGACATTGTTTCAACATCAGGTAAGCAAACCAATTAGATCGATTTTATGTTAGTTTTCAATGGCATAAATGACGTAGATTCAATGTGACTGATGAGCAAAAAGATGTGGAATCAACATTGTTTCGATGCCGTCAGAGAAATGTATTCAATGTTGATTCTATTCCAGTTTCCCATCTGGGATGTTATGTTTGTAAGCATGTAATGTAGAAAAAAGGTTTGTACTGTACATCCAACCAGAGTTCAGTCAGGCAAAAAAAAAAAGAAAAAAAAAAAATGTCATTGTTTGTAAGCGTTAAAACCAGAAAACTACTTTAATATATAATTTATAGCCATTAACATTTTAAAAAGAAACAGTAGAAGTAAAACGTTTAAATGCCAGTGGTTGTTACTTTACTGCCTTAAAGGTGTTTAAATGCATATATATATATATATATATATATATATATATATATATATATATATATATATATATATATATAATCATCCCTTGTACATTTATTGCAGTTCTTTCATTTCTGTAATCTGGCATAGTTAAAAATCACATGCTTTAAGTGTCTCCAGGTTATAAACATGAAATAATATACTGAGGTGGGTAGAGTAGCCAAAAACTGTACTCAAGTAAAAGTACAATTACTTCAAAAACATAATTACTTAAGTAGAAGTAAAAGTACTAACATAAATAATTACTTGATTAAGAGTAACAAAGTATTCAATAAAAGAGTACTCAAGTAGTGAGTAACTCCTTACTTTCACAAATTACATAATAGATGTTTACTCCCCTATATTCCATTTCATAATACAACATTGAACATGCATTACATAATTATTATTATTATTATTATTATTATTAATGGAAATTCTGTCATCATTCACCATCATGTTGTTACAAACCCGTATGACTTTCTTCCATACAACACAATACTGAATATATTAGAGAGAATGTTTGCCTGAGTCACTATTTACTTTCAGTTTTATATATATATATATATATATATATATATATATATATATATATATATATATATATATATATATTATTATTTTTTTTTTTATTTATTTATTTATTTATTTTTATTTTTTTTTGAAAGTGAATGGTGACTGAGACTGTCAGTCCCAAACATTCTGTCTAACATATTTTGTGTTCCACTTAATACAAAGCCTCACACTGGTTTGGAACAAAATTTACATTTACATTTATTCATTTGGCAGATGCTTTTATCCAAAGTGACTTACAAAAGAGGAACACATAAGCGACTCATCTTATGGAGACATTGGTATGAATAGTGCTATACTAAAACGTTTCTCATTATAATATATATATTTTTATTTTGTGACTGGTTAAGTGCTCTTGGAATAGATGTGATTTTAGACGTTTTTTTTGAAGAGAGAGAGTGAGTCAGTTGCACGGATGGAGTTGGGAAGGTCATTCCACCAACGTGGTATGATGAAACTGAAAGTCCTGGAAAGTGTTGTGGTGCCTCTTTGTGTTGGTACAACAAGGGGGGTATAGAAATATGATACAAAATGAGGGTATAGAAATGATGACAGAATATTAAACTTTGGCTGAGCTATCACTTTAAAGAGATAATTTACCCAAAAATGAAAATTCTCTCATCATTTACTCACCCTAATGAAATCCCAGATGTGATTGACCTTCTTTCTTCTGCAGAACACAAATGAAGATTTTTAGAAGAATATTTTAGCTCTATAGGTCAAAATTTTGTTGCTCCAAAAAGCACATAAAGGCAGTATAAAAGTAATCCATAAGACTCCAGTGGTTTAATCCATGTCTTCAGAAGTGATATGATAGGTGTGAAACAGATCAATATTTGTAATGTATTGCTAGACAGCAGGGGGCGATATGCAGAGAAGAATGTGAATCACCAAAAACACAAGAAGAAAGTGAAAGTGATCTGTTTCTCTGTTTCTCATCCACACCTATCACATTGCATCTGAAGATACTGAATTAACCACTAGAGTCTTATGGATTATTTTTATGTTGACTTGTGTTTGTTTGTTTGTTTAGCTTTAAAATGTTGCCACTCATTCACTTGCATTTATGGACCTACAGAGCTGAGAAATTCTTCTAAAATCTTCATTTAAGTTCAGCAGAACAAAGAAAGTCATACACATCTAGAGTGGCAAGACGGTGAGTAAATAATGAGAATGTGAACTAACCCTTTAAGGGCTCTTGTCAGATCTGGATGAATTTGTCAATAAGAAGAGAGGTTTGGAAACATTTCTAGTAATTATTACAGTAAAAACATGAAAATGTCACACAAGGACATTATATATAATGCTGAAATATAATGCTTTCTTTTGCTATTTCACAGCTTTTAAAGTCCTGTGTGGATTCTTATTTCAGTGTAGTTACAGTTTTCAGTGTCGTAAGTATTTAGATCATTAGTTCTGTACAGCAGTACCGGCGTTCTCTAAATGCAGAGTACACAACCTACGTAGGGCACCAACTCCGGTCGTGGAACACTCACTGTGTCTGAAACCACCCCTATCCACAATATAGTGCACTATTTCAAGTTTTTGCTATTTTGTAGGAGAGCCACTCGTTCCCTACTTTTGTTCACTCATTCTTACCCACAATGCACTCTAATTTCAAGTGTACATTTCAAGTACATTCGATAACGGTTAATTTCCCACAATCCACCACGGGGAAGATGTACGAGCTGGGAGTTCACTGCTTTCTTCACTCCTTCAATGTTTTATTTCATGCTGAATGTAGTTTATTACTTTTTAACAAATTAATACTTGATTAAAATAACATAAAGAGAGACAAAACATACAGATACATTTGTAAGATACATAAAATGTACTCTTTTTTTATCAACTGTGTTTACTCTTTATATTAACACACAGTATATATTAAAAATGACAAACAGAATGAAGATTTATTGTATTAATATATTATTTAATAAAAATAACAAATAAGGCCCAAGTATTTAAAAATTTCATATGTGATATTTCTGCACCAGCCCCAGAGCTCTGACACTCTCATCCGAATTCACTCATTTCGTTCACTTACTGCTGAGATATAGTGCACTATCTGCCATTTACTATATAGGAAATAGTGAATGAGTGAACAATAGCAGATACAGCCACTCTCTTCATGACGATTGCCTTGTGCACATCACATGCACGCACCCAATGAGTACTTCACTGTGCACGCGCAGCAATTCTATCTGTTCGCACTCCAGTGGTCGATCACGTGAATGACAGCGATTAACTTGTATGTTTGCATGGATTTATACAGTTATTCCGCCTGAAGTAGTTGCGATAGTTTCCAGTACCCCGCGAGGGTGCGGAGTATATGCATAAATACTGCTTATGACATGCGGGACAAAGCACAATGATATATTGCTGCACTGATTTAAAAATGTACACTTATAAACTGATGTCACCAGAGCCCATTTTGAGAATCACCCTAAAAATGACCATCTCATGACACAGAAAAGCCCATGTTATAATTAGAGCCAAAACTTACCTCAGCGTGCTGCCTAAAATTGGAGCTGTGACTTTAATCTTGAAATATCAGCTTGTCTTGGTGTTAAAAGGAGGCATTGCATGATGGAACTATTTTTTTTTTCACTGTGTGGAGTGAAGAAAGTGTTTCACATTGAAGAGTTTGATGCTACTGCACTGATGACTTGAGTGACAGTCTCATCACTCAAGTGGGAGCGTCTCATCGCGCACAGCAGTGAACATCCGTTCTTGTAAAAGACCCATTCAATAATCTCTCAATAAATTACACATTCATTCAAATTAAACCCAGTATTGCAACAACAGTAATGCCATACATTATAAAGAAGTAAAAGTAAAAAAATAATAATTAGAAATTTACTTGAGTGAGAGTAAAAAGTACCCACTTTTAAATCTACTCTAAAAGTAAAAATTTCCCCAAAATGTTACTCAAGTAAATGTAACGAGTTACTACCCACCTCTGACTAATATAATCTAAATCAACCAATATACTGTATATGCAAAACCATAATACTGTGAGGTCATAATAGAATCATGTCTACCTGAATAGCAGCGTTATATCCTGTAGGAAATAATAATTGTATACTAGATAGGTACATTTCCTGAAGAAAATGTGAGTGGTGCTTGCCGTGGCAAAACTCGTCAAATAGCATTTTCTAACTTGTTGCTAAGCACTAAAATAATGGTCACAGAATGTTGCTAGCATGTTTTTTTTCATGATGGTATCATGTAGGTTTTATATTTGTGTTAACATGATGCTAGCACGTTTTTAGCATGTTTTAGCACTTCGCTAGGCGATGCTAGCATGTCTTAGCATGTTGCTAGCACATTTTTAGCGTGTTTTAACACTTCGCTAGGCGATGCTAGCATGTGTTAGCATTATGCTAGAATGTTTTTATCATGTTTTAGGGTGTGGCTATGAAGATTTTAGGTCATTACTTTTTGGCTGCTTGATAAAAGAAATCCTCTGAGGGAGAGAGAGAGGGAGAGATGCAGGGCTGTCAGGCCCTTTTTGTCTGTGTGTGTGAAAAGGTCAGTTGGGATTTAAATTTCTGAACATTCCGCAATGTTAAAGTCAATGGGACTTTTTGGCCGCTTTTTTGTCCGCTGTGCGAACATCGTACCACCCACCCCTTAGAAAAGTCATAGCACACGTGTCCTCAAAAGGCCGTTCGATTTGACACCTCATTCGTGGGTCTACGCCAAACGGTGCGGGACGAGTTAGGTGCCGAAGTTTTGTATTGAGATAGAATAATAAGTATGTGAGATTACAATAGTGTTGCTTTGCAAGCACCACTAATTACATACAGTATTTCTGTTTCTGTTATAGCAGTTATTAATATTTAATTCCAGGGCGACTGTAATTGGCATCTCAATCATCTTGCATAGTGTGGCAGTGATGATGAGCACATGCTTCTGATCTCAGAACAGCACATGACAAGTTCATAAGGCTCAGTAAAAAAACTTTAGTTTGCCCACATATGTACGAGAAAGCCCCAAAAGACCCCAATCATCAATTACACATGGAGGAGACGATGGGCATATCTGTAATAACAGATACTTTTCTAACTAATGGCATGATTTGAACTTGAGAGGGGAATGGAAAGGGAAAAGGAACAGAAAGGAAAGGAAAGGAAAGGAAAGGAAAGGAAAGGAAAGGAAAGGAAAGGGCAGGAGAGAAGAGGAGAGGAGATGAAAGGAAATAAAATGAAATGAAATTAAAAGAAAAGAAAAGAAAATGAAAGGAAAGAAAGGGAAAGGACAAGGAAGAGAAAGAGGAAGAAAAAAGGGAAATAAAAGCAAAAAGGAAAGAAGTAAAAAGTAAAGGAAATGTAGAGAGGCAGATGACAATAAAGAGGAAGTGGAAAAAAGGGGAAAAGGTAATGAAATGCAAATGCAAAGAAAGGGAAAAGATAAAGGAAGAGGAAAATGAAGGGGAAGAAGGGAAAGGGAAGGTACAGCAAAAAGCAAAGGAAATGAATGTAAAGGAAAATAAATTAAATTAAATAGAAATGTAAAAGGGAAGGAAGGAAATGAAAAGGGGAAAAGTACAAGGATGACAAAAAATGAAAAAAAGTAAATAATAGGTAAAGAAAAAGACTTGTGAATTCAACAGAAGGTTGAAGTGGTAAGTGGACCTTTAGAGCACCACAAAATAATGCATCTAAAGTCGAGATGCCTTGTCTAACTAAGACCAACATTTCTAGAGAAACCCAGTGCACATAAGCTGTCTTCATGCTCCTTTTGACACTGTCTAGACACATACAAATAATTTGCAGCCATCCTCATTTCACCTCTAATAAACAGCCCTAATGCATATTTTAGGATCAGGCAACTAAACAAAGTCTTAAGCATGCCAAGTGCTCATGCAGCAGTCATAACTGTAGACTCGTTCTCTCTCGGTATGAAGCAGCTGTGTTCTATGTGTCGTCCCACCTGCTCATCTCCCTCTTTTCTTTCTACTGCAAACCTGTTAGGAATTCTATAAAGTCCATCACTATTACATTCAACTTTAATCACTTAGATGGTTCCATCCTCTGGTGTGACAGTTTGTTTTTGCTGTTGTATAGGCTTCAGCATGAGGTTTGATGTGTAGGGTGCTGAGAGGATTGTAAACAGGTTTACAGGATCTTGTAGGAACAGATCAATTCTCTACACTTTGTTGATCACAGTATCCAGACCTGTCAATCAGATCGAACTGTTGGAGGGAAAGTGTGTTGTGTTGAAGTGTTTTTAAGTGTGGCATTATTCAGAGGAAGGAGAATACAGCAGTAATCAGATTTTGTATATACTGTACAGTAGAAGAAAAAAATATATATTTGTGAAAAATTGTCACAGTCTACGTGACCCACACACAGTTAATTTACATGTATGAATAGTTTGAATAAAGCTTGAATCATGAAAAGATAAGTTTTAATTTGTTATTAGTATTATTATTACTTTCAGGACAAATGAAAAACAGTTCCTTTTCTTTACTTGTAAAAATGAACAAAAATTGCTGTTTATTATATGACGATCCATCAGGGATGGAGTGGGACAAAAAAAAACATCAGCCCTGCAGAGGGCAATGGTGATACCAGAATAGATATATGAATAATTCTGCCCAGCTGAAAAATACATAATTATGTTAGATACATATGCTTGTACACATTAGATACATTAAGTATTATAAATTACTGTTTTAAAATAGTATTGTCACTGATTATGTTTCTAATCTATTCTTTTCAAAAATATGTGTATGTTTATCCAGTAAATAATGTTTGCCATGGTATAAATTGAATGGTGAAATCAGACATTACATTTGGCATTATCAGGAGGACTATCAGGACCCTTAGCAATATTATTCTACATTATATTTGGCATTATACAAAATGATGGCGCTTCCTTTCTCCATTGCGATCAGTTTCATTGCACACGCTCATTTGCTAGGTGACGTTTAACAGAGACACGCATATGATAAGAACAAACAGTTTTGCGAAATACGCGGAAATACAGTATGTGCCTGATTTTTAAATAATTACATGTTGTGGCAGGGCGGAGGGCGGGGCCGGGTCGTGATCATACACACCCGGTCCCGTATTAGGCTAATCAAGCCTCTGAGGTTTAAATGTCGACTGCAGAGGGTCGTGCGGGAGAGAGAGATCGTTAGTGGACATGTCCGTCATGTGTGTGTTTATGTTGTCTTTTAAGTTTACTATTAAAATATGATTTATTTCGTCAAGCCGGTTCTCGCCTCCTCCTTTCCATTGAATACCGTTACACTGGTGACGAAAACCCGGGAAGGAGGAGGCGAGAACCGGCTTGACGATATAAATCATATTTTAATAGTAAACTTAAAAGATTTATGTAATTTATGCTTTGGAGAGAAACAACTCTTATACGCATCAAACAGCACACACCCTGAAACAGCAACCTCTCCACATTAAACTGTAGGCTTATTATGAATTCTTTGAAGTGTTTAGAAAGTGTTCTTTTGCACTGGACAACTTTGGTCATGTTGTGGCCGTTGTTTTTCAAATGAGTTTCATCATGCAACATATTTTCATTGGGCTTAAATTGAAGTCACTGAAGGAGCTTCTCAATGCTTGCTGCATTTATCCAACGAATTGATAATGAAATTCCTTGTCAATGATTTCCATTATTGACAATTATCGATTTTATCGATTAGTTGTTGCAGCCCTACTTTAGTTCACAACTAATTTTGGTTCAAGACCAAGATTGTACAATGGAAATCAAGTGGTAACCCAACACTACCAAAATCTGAATTATATATTAAACAAACATTAACAAACACTGTGCCAAATCATCACTAAGAATGTATTGCTCCAAGTAAAAGCAAAGTTTTTTTGCACACGCTGTCTGCTCTTGTTTAGCGATTCATTAGGGATTGTGCAGATCAGGCAACTGCACAAACACACACACAAAATCGATGCTGAATGCAATTTGCACATGCAAAAAAAGGGCCCGATTAACCAGATGGGCAATTGGGCACGTGGTAACTCAAACTTTTCTCAGCGCTGGCCAGGATGGGCCAATCACAGTGGTTTATTATTACTGGATAATGATTTAAAAAATGCTTTTATAGACAATACATTAAGGTACCGTGGGGCCCAGGGACTTACCCATCCGCTAGGCCCTGCTAGTCGTCTGAGCGGGGCTGGGGGAGGGGTGGGGTTTATTCTGTGACCATGTGCGACACAGACCGCTATCTCTATTGCACACAATCTTCTTGTTTACATTTGCGACTCCCATTGCACACGTTACATGCGCTTGCTCCCTCAAACATTGATGGGGAAGACTAGCATGACCTTCAGCCCAGGTAAGCCCGGGCGTTAATGCGGCCCTGGATGCCACAGACCACCTCATTTCAGACACCCTGCCGGGACAGTACAGTATCATTGTGATTCAGACACCTGAATCATCTCTTGAACATGCTGAAATTGCGCATCGGATATGTCATGCTACAATGCTCATCTCCATCATTTGATCATTATTTGATAAATTACTGCAAATATGATTGGTTGAAAATGTCCACAAACATCTCTTTTGAATTTAATACATTTAACCACATACTTTTATTTGAGGTAATAGCGATCTAAATTGCGGCAGGCAATTATCCTAATTTACATAGAAAGGAGTCGTGTTTGCGTGGAAAGGAATGACAGTAACTGAGTTCGGAATTGCATACTACCATACTAATACTATTTCTGCTAGACAAATACTGTATGGCAGAAGTAGTAAGAGTAGTATGTGCAGTATGCCATTTCTGAACTCAGCCAGTGAAAATGCAGAGCAAATTGAGTGCAGATTGCGCCTGCTAAAATATATGCGAGTGATTAATGAATAAGACTGACCACTCGCACCACTCGTTTTTGCACTGAAATAGCATGCGCAAAAGTGACGCAACTGTTTAATGAATCTGCCCAACAGATTATAAAGTAATAGACAAATGTGCAGCAAATACATTAGGGTTAAAATCATAGGGTTTGACTGGATCCAAAGCCTTTGATGTCAACAAGAAAAAAAGATGTGAAGCATATTTCTCCACCCTCTAAAAAGCTGATAAGCTTACAGTACTGTATATCTTTTGCTATTCTAACAATGTATGATTATATGACATTTTATAACCCTATTAGAACAGACATATGACCCATTTTTTGGTCACATCCTACAAATTGCTATAGATGACTCAGATGAAAGAAAATGATGGAAGATAAATTATGAATTTCATAAAAAGTCACAAGCCAGATTTAAACTTGCATCCCCACAAAAGTACTACGGCATAATGTGTCAGAGCATTTATGCTAACTGGTAAGCCATGACTTCAATATATGAATGAATGACTGTTTATTTTACTCGTCAACAGTGTTATTAGAGTTTAATTAGTTTAATGTCAATGCTGCTTCAGGACAAATTGCAGTTTGAGTTTGATTAACACACTCGAAAGAAAGCTGTATGGTTAAAATGGAAATGGTGCTACTAATCCAACAATTATTGAGGTGGCAGCACACCATCGGTATTCTCTTTTTTGGCTCTGTGTCTCATGATGCGCCGCAGATGGGCATTTCTGAATTACAGTGTCTTTCCATAGAGCAGGCATATAATTGAAAAGCCTGGTCGCTTATTGTCAGCCTCCTGAATCATAGTTTCACATTGAGATATAGGACACCTTCCCTAACAATCGATAACAATAGTGTGCTGTCTCTCTATTCAGAAAGGCCTGTTGTTGGATAGATGACTGAATGTGCTTTGTCTTTTGTTCATCAGCTTGCTTTGGAATGCTCCAGATTAAAGAGATGAAGGTGCTGGCTGGTGGCAGTGCCTGCTCATTTGTAATGTTTGGTTCATCTTGAGCTGTCATGAGCCCACACTCATGCTGTGTCTCTCACAGGCTGCCTGCTACAAGAGGTGCTTGTATAAAAATCCACTAATAGCTAAAAGTCTTGTAAATTCTGTATCTGGGGTATTAGGCTATATCTGATCAAGACATGGTCCTACAGGTTGATCAAAATCTGGGAGAAGAGACTATGTGTTGCCAAGAGAGACATGAAACCAGTTGCGAGGGACAACGGTCAAATGCAATGTCTGCATTCCCACGGAACTCCCGCAGGACCAACGGGACCCGATCAGATTTCTTGCAAGTTGAAGGAGGTAGTGGACGGTAAGTCCATGAGTTGTGTGTGGGAGCAGGCAGTCAGAGAAGAGCCTGAAAAATCCAATGTGGATATATATTTTTATATTATTGAGTCATGAATGCAAAAATCAAAACAATAATTATTATTTTATTTTACAATTAATTTAATTTTTACATAATCCTATGTAAAAATGTGCACACAACACGTGCATCAAATTATCCAAAATTTAGAGCAGGCTATAGTCAACAGAGCTTTACAACAATTGCAGAGCAAAGCGTGGACACACTATTTCATCAAAGGATGTGAAACTTGGACTGGAAAATGGCTGGTTTAAGTGTTAAAAAAACAGCCACAGGCAAGTCAGAAGGGCATAATTTCATGCGTAACCTGATAATAGCATTAACAGAAAAATAAAACGCTTTTTGAGAACACTTGTTGCGTGTTTGCATGGCTTTTGCCCCACGTGGAAAACAATGAGGAGATGTGGGAACGTGAGTAGTCAGGAAGAAAATCACTGTGGGCAGAGAGCAGGTGAATATGGAGTACAATTCTGCGGGAGCATTCAGGTGCGGAATAGAAACTTGCTGGAGCGGGCGGGAGCAGGAAAAAACATGGTTTGAAGTTTATCATAATTGGTTTTAAATAAATCAAAATAAAAATACTGACCACAGAATGCAGAGATTGTCCTGAATCTTTCCAATCAGAATCAAGTATTCCAGAGAGTCACATATACATATATATATATATATATATATATATATATATATATATATATATATATATATATATATTATTATTATTTTTTTCATAATCATTGGTTAATTATTAACTATACATTTCATTATTGTTACATTTATAGCGGGTGATCATTTAGAAAGATTTGATGAAACTGTTGCTCTAGAAGGCTTTATTTTCATCTCATTAGCATGACATAATTACTCTACTGGCTAAAGAAATATTTGAATCAAATGCTATTAATCTAATTCCACCATAAATTAATTCACATTACTCAGTATATTAATTAGCCTGGGTGCTATCAAAGCAATCAGGGTGAAATAACATGCTAATGTCTTTAGAGTAATAAATGATAATGCACTTGGTTAATCAATACCCCAATGCCTCAAAACATTATACATCCCAAGTATTTCCTATAGCAATGGCTCTCAACTGGCTTTGCTACAGGACCAACCAAAATGTCCATAAAATCAAACATTGACATGTATTAATATTACACCATTAATCATTAACATAAAGTAGGTGGGATAAGAAAATATAACATTTTGATTTCTAATATTTCTTGAATTTCGATGGTTTTGTGCTCTTGGCAGCCAATAATTCATCACATAAACGAATATTTGAATCCAAATCTGTGGACCCACTGAATGCTTACTCAATCACATTTTCGTATCCTTTAACTTTTGCAGTTGTGTTTACCGTTTTGGAAAATTAGGGCATGTCACACAACCTGTCCATGTTGGTATCTGTCTAATTTGGCAATAGCATCTACCTAAAGATGTATACATGTGTGCCAAAACTGATATAGTTTGATTGCACACATGACCTTTGCAGTCAAAAACAATTGAAATGGAATGCAGCTTCTCCTCCCTTTTAAAAGATGTTAAGCTTTATATCCAAAATATGAATGATTATATTTGAAGTTACAATTAATTATTGCATTTTGCATGAATTCCCCATGTTGTCCACAACCCATTAGAAAAGACTCATTTTTGGTCACAACCCACCAGTTGCAAACCACTGTCCTGTGGCACAATGTGTATTTTACCCACTGTAAGCAAATAAAATAGTGTTTCATGAAGTATTCCAAAAGTATAAAATGTGGGAAGCATTGGAATTGCTGCAAATAATAATCTTCAAATTAAAGTGGATTTTTAAACAGGATAAATCAATAACAAAATGGTAATGCATTCCCATAGAACGTCCTGTCTAGGAACTGTGCCCAATGTCCACAATGAAAAGCCCTTAGCCAAAGCTCTGGTCATTATTACAGATGCAAAAGCCCAGCCAAAACATGAAATACTACACTGAAGGGCAACGTTAGAGAGTAACAGCTCTCACGATACAAAAGAAACAAAGAAGCAGAGCCATGTTTAATCTTTTTCTTTGGAGGGACTCTCTGAAACATTTAATCCATCACTGAAAGATACGGGCCACCAACTCTCCGGGCCACAAAGGCACACAAAGAGGCATACACATACACACACACCCACATACATTTGTTTTTCTTTCATGGTGGGCATTGTCCATTGACTTAAGTAGTTTTTACTGTGTTAATGTTACAGTATTTTATATGCCCTTACCCTACACCTAAATCTAACCCTCACAGGGGGAATCTAACCCATATATGTGGGGAAAGTCGTTTTATTATTAAACTACTGGTAATTTGTATTTCAACGTTTGCATGGGTCGTGGTGGTGGTGTAGTGGTCTAAGTACATAACTGGTAATCTGGTAATCAGAAGGACATTGGTTCAAGCCCCACAGCCACCACCATTGTGTCCTTGAGCAAGGCACTTAACTCCAGGTTGCTCTGGGGGGATTGTCCCTGTAATAAGGGCTCTGTAAGTCACTTTGGATAAAAGCGTCTGCCAAATGCATAAATGTAAATGTAATATGCTCAATTGATATGTAGCAGGTTGTCAGAGTAGCTGCCCAATATGTTCAAGGTGGATACATCTAATCCACCTTACCTAACACCACCTGTGATTCTGATTAAAATGCATGTTCATGGAGACTTCAAGCCTAATGCATTCCTTTACATTGTCTACCCCACTTTTCGAGAAATCCTCAAACGTCTTCACACAAATGGCTTCCCTCATTTTTTGAGACATCGACTGAAGCATTATTCAAAAACACTGAATGTAAATTTCCCTGGGGAAGGAACTCTACGAATAAAATGTTCTCTGTCCTTGAGCAAGAGAAAGAGAAGATCCAGAAGATAAATCAAATGCAGATCTTCACTCCTCTTCATTTTGGACACACACTAAGACATGTAGACTGCTGTAAAAGAGATGGACTTTGATGTCCGTTCAGACTTTCTTTTTAGCCACTTTCATTTGAGACTGGCAGCCATTTTGGCTCTATTGCACAGCCCCAAATGAAATTCCTTCCACATTATGGCACGCACAGCTGCCTTTGGCTAAACAGATATGAATCAATGAGCTGATATTAGAATTTCAGAGATTTCTGCTTGTGGCTCTGCAGCACATATGAAAATAAATTTATTCTCTGAGGTAAAACAGACTGGTTACACATTCACGAAATGAGGAAGTGCGATGGACTATATCTGATCACAGCAAATACTTTGAACTTGGCTGCATAATAAATGTTCAATACTAAGGACAAAATTCTTCACAAAACAAAAACTGAAAATTGCATTATAAAACAATGCCTGCCCCTAGCTAAACATCTAAAGCACTCATTGAAGACAATCTAGATAGTGGTTCTCAGCTGGTTTTGCTCCCGGACCAAAATTTTACATTGGACATTAAATGGCGACCCAACACAGAATCATAATCATACAAAAGTAAACAAAAATGTCCTTAAACTCAAACACTAAAAACTGTATATAACCAAGAAATGTAATTTTTTTTCACCGTAACACAAGGAACAAACAATAGGAAAAAAATTATAGTAGACTGCTGAATAAGAGAGAAGTACAGCCATTAAGATAAAAGCATAAGCATTTCAGTGCGACTAAATCATAGCCTTTGCAGATCTTTTTATGAAATATTATTTGCACGTAAAAATAGACATGCAACCACTGTTTAGCTCAAAACCCACCAGATGAGAACCGCTGATGTAGAAGTAGCAGTAAAATACAGTATGTCCAGCTATAGAATAGCTAAAGTAAGCTAAAATTATCAGGTATTTATAATTTCATGCTCTATTGCATTACCCACAGCGCTTACAGTCTAAAACACCTGGCTTTCTTAAAAAAGAGTACTGAAGATAAAGCACTCAGGGAAGGTATGCACAGTCCAAAGCCCTCTTAGAGAGCCGTTAGCTCCACACTAATTGTCTCAGCTCCTGTACAAATGCACCTGCAAACAGGACTTAGACCACTAAGCCCTCAAGGGGGGTCCGAGGTACAGAACGAGTGGGATCACTAGCTGGATTAGCAAGGACCCCACCTGACTACAGTGACTAAGCGTGATGGAGACTTGGCAGGAATTGCTCTGGAAGACCCATTCTGAAGGACTGTGACGCTCCAGAACACTGCAGATCATGCCAAGCTACTGCTGTCGGAGCTTCTTATCTCTCAATTGGCAAAGCTGACAGCCTCTGGTTGCCTGCCACCTCCACTTTAGGCTGGCTGCACTCTGAGCTGCCTGAGGTCTGTTGAGCCACTGATAAATGCCCTCATGCTGGCCATCCCGACCCACAGAATGTCACAACTTTGAGTTCCACAAACTCGTCTCACTTTCTTATAGTGGAGGAGAAGGCCAGCTTTAATGGGTTATAGCTCATTTAAGATTTATTTGAAGATTCATTGATTTTAGGAAGGACACTACAGCTATTTTACAAAACCTAGTGAGCTGCCTCGATGGCTGCTACTTCCACGAGCAGCTCTAAGGCAGTATCCTAACCATCATGGAACCTCATAAATGATCGTTTTGTTTTGTTGATGCACTGCATATTGAAACATGATCTTAGAGTTGGACATATAAAAGGACATGCCCCTTTTTAATGGTCTGATCACATTGTAAATTCAGTAACAGTAGTTTGAAAGTTTTGCTGCTAGAAAATGGGTTTGAGTTACTGCTTGCAGAATTAAAATCACGTAAAGTGTGTCCAATATTTGTGAAATGCCCACAGAGTGGTTCCAAAAGACAGTAGTATTTTTCATGATGCAATACAGTGAACAGGCATACATACAGTTTTGTATTTACCCTATGCTCTAACCCAAATCCCAACCCTAAACCTAAATGTCAGTGTAGAAAAAATTAATTTAGTGTGAAAATGCAATCAGTGAATTATGCTCACCATTGTTTATGTGAACATCGACACTTATTGGTTTCCATGGGACCAGAACCCATGTCTTTGAGATTGCTCGAGCAACACACAGCAACACAATCAATAGCACTACAGGAAAATGTATGGGGAGTGGCACTTGTTGATTTCAGGATACATGAACTTTCGAAAACAATGTGTCGATTTCCATTGTGATCATGCTGTTTATAAATAGCCAATTGGCTTTAGTTACATTATAGTCTTGAACCATGATTTGCTACTTGATAGTCTATGTGGAGAAAAAAAAATAGTTCAAGATGAGTCACCAAATTTTTTTTTTCATTATCATAAAAAATATGCATGCATATATTTGTCTTAAAATATCTGGGGAATTTTTTATCACTTTTGGTTGCATATTTGTTCCGGTGAATATCTGACCCTCGATAAACCTCATGCACATAATTTCATCTTTGTGTTTGTGTAATTTTGTGCAAATGATGGCATGCTGAGTGATTCTAAATTACATATAGCTCAAGGTGAAGTGCAGGCACTTCCTGCTCAGAATGCTGCTTCCATCCGGCTGCTGTAGATTTCCCAGAAGTGAACATCAGTTAGTGTGCCAGCAAAATTTATTGGAACCTGGAATGCATAGCATGACTCTCAATTGATGTTCAATTCACTTTAGTCCCCCCACCCCCCTTGTAGTTAAGCCTTTGGCAAGAAAATGAAGAAAAGCACAACTTATATGAAAAGCACCTTTGTGTGCCAGTCTATTACAAATGGAAGAGCTTCTCAATGACATTTTCTTAATGGATTAAAATTAAATGATCATCTTTATTTGAAGCTCATGTCAAGAGGTAAATATGTATATTTAAGCATCTAGGACATAAGGAGCATCTATATAGCTTCTAAAACAATGCTTAGTTCTGGTCCTCTAATCTGATTGGGCAAGTGGCATTCCAAGACTGCTGATATATATAGTATGGAAATATTTCAGATAATGAAGAAAAAGACGAAATAACAAATAGCTAGTAATATTGTCTAAAATAAAATTTTTGAATTTCTGGTTTATAGAACTGTTGTAAAAAAAATTGGGGAAGAGTCACAATTTCACAGCTTTCAGCAAAGTTTACAATTAGGATATTTCTAGGGAGACTGTTTCTCACAAGCTTCTGTTGATAGATTCCATCCTAACAGCTTGAAGAGATCCATAGCTGGGGGAGGGGGACATTTTGGAGTTTCCTTCTATTCAGATATAATAAGCACTGAATATTTCAGAGACAAATTGGAAAAGTTCCGCTAGAGGAATTTGCAAATTTAAAGACACAAGTCTGACCACTTGTAGTTCTTGCAAAACTTTTATTAAGACATGGATGCCATGAACCTTGTAAACTTTGACATATCCAGCAACTATATTTTCAAAGAGGCACTCACTGAAACATCCTACTAAATTTTACCATTAGGAGTTGCACCAATTAATTACAAGCACATGCAATGAGAAAATGACCCTACTTCTGATCTGTGGGACATGTCTCAGGCTGAGACTAAGGTAAGTGGAATCCTTTTAGTTTCTCCAGCTAAATTCTAAGATTTCCTTCACAAAAACCTAGAGGAGGTTACCCCATGTGGCTCTACCCTCAGTAGCAACCGGGCCAATTTGGTTGCTTAGGAGACCTGGCTGGAGTCCCTCAGCATGCCCTGGATTCAAACTTGTGACTCCAGGGGTGGTATTCAGCATCAATACTCGCTGAGAAAAGTGTATCATTTTCAAATATTTAATCAAAAGGTGGCTTACACGCATCTTGGATAAGTCCTCAATTTCCAGTGACCCTAAAGCCATCTCTGGTGTGTGTGTCTGTGTAGGTGACTGTGTGTATGTCAGGAATTATTTGCACATCTAAACCTGAAAACCTCTCTTTCACATCTAGGTCAAATCCTTTGCTATCAGCTAAACAACTAGGTCAAATCTTTGTGAAAAATCCTTTTTTCATATGTCAAGATAGATATTCAACAAACAACATCATCTTAGTACAAAGACAATAAGCCTCACAAGAGCCTTCACCTTCACCTTCACCCAAAACACAATCTGCCATAGCTCATTTAAACCCCCCATTTCAGATAAATAAACTGAGTTATTACATACAGGCTTAGCAACCCAGCCTGGAGGTTGAAATGGAAGAGTATACGATGTTGATTTATGTTGTCTATTACATTTTTGCTTTCAGTCAGTAATGTTAAAGGTGATGTAAGTGATTTTAGCATTCTGGTGATTTCTGCTTCAGTCTGCTGTTGTATGTACAGGGCAATTTAAGAGGCACACCAGTTTGTAAATACAGCTGTGAACAGGGTTGGGAGGGTTACTTTTGAAATGTATTCCACAACAGATTACAGAATACATGCTGTAAAATGTAATTTGTAACATATTCCATTAGATTACTCAAGGTCAGTAACGTATTCTAAATACTTTGGATTACTTCTTCAGCACTGATAGATTTTTTCTTTCACAATTAATCTTGTTTTAAGGATTTTCAGATATTTTTACAGGAAAACAAATATCAAAGGTCTTATTAGAAAAAAAATTATTATGATCCAACATGAATTTTCTTTAATAAAAAATATGATCTTGCCTGGTAACATGTGCATGTAAAATGATTAGAAATAGCATTTTTGCTTAGCATACAACTGACTTCTGCTCCAAACGTACTTCTCTGTCTGCTCGTATGAATGTAACACATCATAAGAAAGTGTTTCACCGCTGTTCAAATGCATTTTGGATCGCATCATTTATATGTATAAATGTTTTCCATCTGAAAGGACTAAATATTAAATGAAACAAATGACAATAAAATGCAAAGTAATCTCTTTACTAATCCAACTACTTTTTGAATGTAACTGTATTCTAATTTCCAATTATTAAAATTGTAACTGTAGTGGAATACAGTTACTTATATTTTGTATTTATTAATGTATTCCCATTACATGTATTATGTTACTCCTCAACTCTGGCTGTGAATCCCAAACACGGACTCTGTTGATATAGCCAATGTCAACAATACAATGGACTCCCATAGTGCAATTAACAGTAAAAGAGGCTGCCTTGACCTTTCTAAATATCATTATACTGCCTTCCCGTGAGTAATGGAAGGGGAAAAAAGTGATCTAATCCAATCAGCCCCAATAAGAGTACAGGATAAATTGTGATGGGAGGTAATGAGCAGTTGTAGGGAGCTAATCTGACTGTCTGGGCATAGTGTCTCCCTGGTGAAAAATGGCTCATTCCTCTTCCATTTTGAGCAAAGCTTTGATTTTGAATGCCTGTGAGAAATATCTATTTCTGGTCAGCAGTCACTTGGTTGAGCTAATTTCTTTTCACTTTAAGCTCTCAGATGTTTATATTCTAAAGTTGTATTTTGGCAGCAACTGCAGATAAAACGTTGAGAAAATGATACACAGGTACATACAACAGGTTTGTGGAAGCCAAACTGTCGCATTCTAGCTTCAATCACAACAACGCTGGATTTAATCATTCTCATTGCATACCATACAGCGGGCTTGGAACTGACATCATTTCTGAAATACTGACAGGTTGGATGAGCTAGCAGACCAAGAGCTGCTCATGCTATCTGTACTCTAGTGGTTGAGCTGCTCTAAAACTGTCAGAGCAACATCACAAGCCACGCAGTGGAGTATGGCCCTCTAAAGAGCCCGGTGATGGATCCAGAGGAGAAATGACGATGTACCAGAGCTATTAGTTGATGCTTAGAGGAACTTATCTCTGAGGGAGATTGAGAAGAAATTGAGAATGGAGAAACAAACATATTATGTCAGCAATTACAATAGCATCTCAAGGGTATGAGTAATGGTAAGCCGATAGTCCTTCTTAATAATAGTGTATAACTAGACTCATGAAAATTTAGATATTGACATTATTGTTTTTAATGTTAATAAATAAAAGTAAATTCATAGTTTCAACAGAATATGTTGCTTTTCGTCATTTGGTTTTTGAACTACTGAATATTTTAATTTATGCAGGGAAACACACTGAGAGCTTCTTTCTGAAATTTGGTTGATTTTACATGGAAAGTCCCAATGTTATGCCAATAATATAATTTGTAATTGACAAATTTGTATTAACAAAATATAGGCAATTTCACATGTGGTCTCAAACGTTTTGACCCTCCAGTATATCATACAGGCCTGAAATGAATTAATACTATTCCAGATCCTGTCCTTTTATCATCCAGTTATCACAGAGTGTAGCATGCTTTCCAATAAAAAAATAAAAAAAATTAGTTAATGTAAAAAATTAACAAAGAGTAAATTGAGTATTTTGGTAAAATTTTCATTGTGTTCTTTAGTTTGAACTAGATAACTTTTCTGAAATGCTGGTTAAATGTAACAAATACATTTGGTTTGTTATCTTTGGATTAATGTTTTTATTTTTGTTATGACTGGCAGAGATTAAAATTGAGAATAAAAACGAATGTGTAATAATCAAGTTATCCTACACCATTTACAACAGGAATAATAGACAATTAACAGCAAATAATCATAAAATGATACAATAATTGAGTGCATAATTTAATAATTTAAGAAAAAATATAATAAATCATTTTTAAATGTAATCTGTTACAAAACATATGCTTTTAAACTACAATTATCTGTTTGTCTGCCTTCATATAAGAAAACAGGTGCAAAATAACCCCAAAAATTACCATATTTATATCTTAATTATAATTTCAATTTTCAAGCACACCTGCACTAAGGTTGCTTTAACCCTGCACTCTGGGTAACAGCAGCTTACTGACAGGGTGACCTGCCCAAAATGCAGAGGTACTTGGAGCACAAACCAACTCCAGTAAATAACCAGGGCAATCTGGCCAATCAGAAGACACCAAAACTGCAGCAGAGAAAGTGAAGCTCATCCTTTATTAAAGACATCAATTACGCATTGCCGGAGCACTCTGGGCTACCTGTGGTTCTTTTTTAGGAGTTCCCACTGTCTCCAGGCTTTGAATAATCCAATAAGATGTAATCATTGAATGGCTGTGACACAGAACTGCATGAAACAGACGTCAGGACACTGCGTAAATGAATTTGGCATTACTAGTAGTTAACACAATGAGGTGAGGGGTTCAGCCGCCTAATCCAAATTCACGAAAAGGTCAGCTAAGCACAAGTTCGCAAAACAAATTAATTATACACAAGACAGATTAATGCGTAACTCAATAGTTGATTAAGCGATGAGGCAGGTTTATTCTTAGATTGGGTCTCGGATGAATGCACAGCGCAAACAAGGAGCAGCGAAGCTCTTTGGATTCACATCTATGTATCAGCACCCTCAGATGTTCGCCGTGCTTTGTTTAAGCAGCAATCAGAACTGGAGAAGGACCGGCTCATCTACATAACATGCATATTCAAATCAGACTCTCCGGCTTTGTTTAAAGACACTCTGACATCCCATTGCTAGCTGCTAAAAGATTGTCTTGAATAAATCACTGTAAACAATGTGTTAACATGTCATTGCAGTGTGCCTGAAACCCCGTATCACCCTGCCCTTGCCTTACATCAGAGGAAATCTTGCGAGCACTTAACTAATTCTTCATGGGGAAAACTTGGAACATGGCAATTTTCCAATGCTCCATCCACTGCTAAATGACACTGATGGATCTCAAAACCATACTTTCCAAATTAGATGTAATTAAAAACTTGGCTCAAGTTGAATTTATTATCACAAAGTGAAGAGGAAGGGCATTTAGGGTGATCAATACTCATGTTCATTTCCTCTAAGAGCTGCTAGGACCGTAAGTATGCAATAGATTTTCCCTTTTAACAAATGTAGCATGGTGTTCGGAGGAGAAACAAAAATGTGGTAATAATTACCCATCTTTTACCTATCATCACAAGCAAACGGGTTGACAAGGCTGGAGGGAATAAATCAATAGACTAATTTGAGCACAATCAATAAACTGCAGAGGGGAATTATTATGATGACCAGTGTTGGGTAATGTTACTTTTAAAAGTAACTCGTTAGAATACCACGTTACTCCTTAAAAAGTAACTTAATTCATTTAAAAAGTAAATTTTTATGGAAAGTTAAGCATTACTTTACATTTGCGTTATTTTTGCTTTACTTTTTCTCACAGCGACTTTCTCTTCTCCTATGCATTCCATACGAATAAGCCATGCATTGCACACAAGAGACATTGCAAGTCATGCTAGCTACTGTACAACACTCATGTCAAAATAACATTTTATGAAAGTAGGTCTTCACATCATATTTATAATAAAGAATCAATAACATGAATATGATTTATTTTTTCCATCAAAATGGCAACCAATATGAATAATGAATAATAACCACTGTCTTACCTAATGCAGCAAAGTCCAACACTTGAACCTGTATCATATACAGTACACTGGCAGCCAAATGTGTCACGAACCCCGCTCCCTCGCTCCGCCCCCTTGAGCTCGTACGCTCTTTTTCCTCCCTCGGGCTTCCACGCCCGTTTTGCTCGTTCGAGCTTGCACGCTCGTTTTTGCTCCTACGAGCTCACATGCTCATAGACTGTCTCCCCCCCCCGGGCACACATGCGCTCCGCGAGCGTACTCGCACGCTTCCCGCTCTCATCCAGAACATTATGACCACCTGCACTCGTCCCAATCACCACGTTATTGTTTACACCTGCACTCGTCACTATATATTACACACGCATTCGTTTCTCCAGTGTTGGTTATTGTATTTAGTTTCCCGTGTCCTTGCCCCCCGCTAGTCTCGCCTAGTTCTGATACTCCTCTTGTTTACCCCCTTAGCTTGCCAGCTCCCCTTGTTCCCCTGTCGTTGATCCCGCTAGTCCCGTCATAGTTGTTAACTGTTTTCCCGGCTTCGACCTCCCGCTCTCGTTGACCACTCTCTCCCGGATTTGCCCCTTCCTTCCTCTTGATTCCCCGGCTCCGACATCACGCTCCCCTTTGACGCCTCTTCACTGGATTTGCCCCTGTTTGTACTTTTGCCTGCACTGCTATTAAATAAAAGCAGTTTCCTCCGACATTGTGACTGTCTCATCTTGTGTGTGTGTGTGCGGGTGACAAAATGTTTGGAATATTGTAAAAATGTTGCCCTTATGGAACGAAATTGGCACATTTATTCACCAAAGTGGCATTCAACAATGATCACAATGCATAGTCAGGACATTAATAATGTGAAAGTTTACTATTACAATTTGAAAAAAAACAAAACAAATTCAGAACTTCTTAAACTACTTCAAAGTGTTCTCAACCAAAAATCCTCCATGTGCCAGATCTTTGTCATTCTAGCTGTCAGTTTGTCATCAATTTGGGGTGACCCATGCTTCATGTAGCACTTGCCATAGATGTAGCAGTCTTGTTGGGCACTTCTCACACACCTTAAAATCAATGGGGTTAAGATCTATAACACTCTTTTCCAATTATCCAAATGTCTGTTTCTTTGCCCACTTTAACCTTTTTTTGTTTTTGTTTATCTATTTAAAAAAATGGCTTTATCTTTGCTATTCTTCCCATAAGGGCTGCACCCCTGTGTCTTCTCTTCACTGTTGCACATGAAACTGGTGTTGAGCGGGTAGAATTCAACGAAGCTGTCAGCTGAGGACATGTGAGGCATTTATTTCTCAAACTAGTCCCTGAGGTACTTATCCTCTTGTTTAGCTCTACAGCTGGGCCTTCCACATCTCTTTCTGTCCTTGTTAGAGCCACTTGATCTTTGTATGAAATCTTCCACTTTTTGCCAATTTCAAGCATTGTGCAGCCTTCATTCTCAAAACAATGATTGACTGACAAATTTCTAAAGAAAGCTGTTTTTTGGCCATGCCAGTCTATTGCAAAATGTGACAACTCAAAAACAAACACAAAGACAATATTAAGCTTAATTTAACAAACCAAATAGCTTTCAACTGTGTTTGATATAATGGCAAGTGATTTTCTAGTACAAAATTTGTACTTAGCATGATTAGTAATTTAGCATGATTACTCAAGTATAAGGTGTTGGAGTGATGGCTGCTGGAAATGGGGCCTGTCTTTTTTTAACAAAATTTTTTTAGAAACTAAAACATTTTCTCTATATACACAATCGATGTAGAACATTGCTCGGAACTACTGATCCAAAGTCAGCTAGTCTTATCCCAGTCTCCCAGTTGAGCTGTAACATGGAGCAGTTAGGCTGCATAAGTCAGTGAATTGTGCGAGTATTTCACCCTGTGTATCATGTCGTGGCCAGTGGAAGACTAGTCTTATAATCCCTCTGCTTAATCGCATTTACAGATTTTTTTAATGCAGTGTGTATCAACACATGAATCAACGTGTTTCACTCAACCGAATGTTAATAACCGAATAGCTAATGCGCATGCACATTAATAGTATTGCAGTAATTAATAGTTCATTAACAGGCGATGTCTGTATCTTAAAAGTTATTGGCTCTTTTACCTGCATGGGGGGACTTCCTTTCTACATCCATTGACAGTTAGGTGCTAGAGCTTCTTGGTTGGGCGTTCCAGTTTCTCCCATTCACTTAAATAGAAGTGACTCTCTGCTAAATAGTTTCTAGCCTCACGCTCTATACAACCACAATGCCCATCATGCACTATGTCTCCTTCCTGAAGTTTGCACACTTTTACTCCTGAAATCTCGCAATACAGGGAAAGTAGAGGTGTCCAAAATAACATGTTACTTTATTTAAAAAATAACTCAGATATTATGGTCTAAAATAAAAAATAAAAACATATTGTGTTGCTTTACTCATTACTAGAAAAAGCAATCTGATTACGTAACATGCGGTACTTTCAACACATTACCCCCAAAACTGATGATGACATAGCCTGTAGGCAATAATAGATGCTTCCAGTTTGACTAATGATTGCTTCCACAAATTACAGCTCAAAATATATGAAGCACATGCACGACAATAACACTGTATGGCTTGCTGTTAAAGGGACAGTTCACCCAAAAATTACAATTCTGTCATCGTTTACTCACCCTTGTGTTATTCCAAACACTTAGTCACCATTCACTTTCACTGCATATCGTTTCCATTCAATGAATGTGAATGGTGACTGATGCTATCATTCTGCCTAAAATCTCCTTTTGCGTTCCTTGGTAAAAAGAAAGTCATTCAAAATGAACGTAAGAAAATAATGGATAATTGTCATTGTTCAGTGTACTATCCCTTTCAAAACATGCAATAATGCATTTGTAAAGCAATTAAGACCCATTTTGCACGTTTGACAACATTGTGTTACAAAGCTGAGACCACGGATGGGGCAATGATTCATTCAAAATGGCAATGGGATTAACCAAGTATTTGACAGGGAGTTTAACTGCTACAATTTGCGTTCAACAAAACAACACAAGACAAATGGCCATGGAAACCATGAAAACCAGCGTGCAAGGCATTTGGACTCACCATATTGTCGGCGGCTCGGACCCCTCCACCTCCAAGTAGTCATACTTTTCCTCCGTCTGGAAGTCTGTAAAAATGATGGAGATGGTGTCTCCGGGATCAGCAAGTATGGTCCACGTACAGTCCGCACTATTGTAATATTCACTTGGGAAATTGGGACTCGAAATGATGCCACTTGAACCCCTCAGAGTATCACCACATGTGTCCTCAGCTGTCAATCAAACACGAAAAGATTTCTGTTAGGAATCGGCCTTTAATTTATTTACATACTGTATGTATACAGCAGAAAATGACAGCTGAGCCTTTTGGAGTAAATTGAGGCCAATTAAATTTGCATGCCAAATTATTGTATATATTTTACATATATACATTGTGAGCCAATTTATGTTAAGGATTTGGCCAGCACATTGTTTAGAGCTAAGCTTTCTGTTATTGTAATTTTTTTTATATTAGGTATTTAAGAGAGCCATGCCATGCACTGTCCATTAATCCAGGACACACAACTTTCTAAACAGGTTCACTTTAAGAGTGTCCCATGATTCCTTTTATCATGTTTTAGAGAGGTAGTGGCTCTTCCAGGGAGCTTGTGGCCCTCTCTCGTCTCAGATTTAAAATGGGCTCCGTCAATACAAGGCTTTCAGAAAAAAAACAAGGTCCCAGCTGCATTTCAACATAGACTCAGAGCTCAGCTCTGGTCCCTTCTGTTAATAGGTCTCCAATTAAAATTGACAGCAATCTTTTGAATATACCAATCGCAAATTGTAATTTAGTCTTTTTGAAATCGAGATGCAATAGAACTATGTACAGATAAAGACACATGGACTATTCTGTGCAAACATGATAAATTATATACAAATAATTTATACAAAACAAGCATCCACTCATATGTACATGCAGTCATGGCACTGGGCCATGCCATGGATGTACATATAGTGTGTACACAAATAAATAGAAAGCAATGCTTTGAGCAGGAGAATCACTTTTAGCTGGGATATAAACATTCTAACAGTTGCAAATATCATGGCAACTGGGAGAGTTACATTAAAACAATTAGGGAGAGACAAATTGACATGTACAGTGCAGAAGCCATGCCAATGCACAAACATGCAAACTTGTGTACATTGAGAACATACATACAGTATACATTACATGCATTCACAGGCAGAGATATAGGCTACTATGAAGTACACATGAAACCACAAAGAAAAGGAGATAAGTGAACTTCTAAATTTTTTGATATCATCCTTCATAAATCAAATATAAACCAACCTATAGCCATTATATTAATTAATTACTGCAATAAACAAACAAACAAAAACATAAAGGCAATCTGGATATTAACATTGATATTACTGTAGACTTTCCCCAAGCCATTAGAGTCTGGAAATGTTTTAGCACACCCACAGGGGTAGAAAAATCAATAAGTTGTTTGATGTAATCTCTCTCTCGCTCTCTCTCTCTCTCTCTCTCTCTCTCATTTCCGGTGCACGTTGGGTGCGTTTGGGTGTGTGTGGAGATTCGTAAGGGGAGAAGGGTGACTGTTATTTACTTTATTTATTTATTTATTTTTTTTCATCTTTAAGATTTGGAGTATATCAGTTGGTTAGGTAAATTTGAGTAAAGTTTTTGGGACGGTGTTAGGATGGCGTCGTTCCCGAACGGGGGAGAGCCACCGCCACCTGTGTCTCTGCGTAATGGAATCAGGTGTGTTCCTGCGCCAGGTGTGGAGGTGGAAGATGTGCTAGTTGCGGTCGGAGAGCAGATCGGCTTTGAGAACATTTCTTCGGCTTCGAGGATGAACAAGGCCGTTGTGATTTTTGTAAAGGAGGAAGAGGTAGCTAATTGTCTCATTATCAACGGAATCGCGGTAAGTGGTGATTTTATTAATGTTTCACCGCTGGTTACCCCGACGACACGCATAACTATCTCGAACGTGCCCCCATTCATTCAAAATGACGAGATTGAGCGAGGATTAGTTCGTTATGGAAAGTTTGCTAGCGCAATTAAAATGGTTCCACTTCGCTGTAAAAATGCAGCATTAAAGCATGTTATGTCATTTAGGAGGCAGGCGTTCATGTTTTTGAATGAGCCGGAATTGGATATTTCTTTTAGAGTGTGGCATGAAGGAAGGGCGTACATGGTGTATGCAAACTCTGGAAGCATGAAGTGTTTTGAGTGTGGAGATGTGGGCCATAAAAGGATGGCGTGTCCACATAAAGCTCAGAACAGTGAGGAGACTGCAGGCCCTAGTGATGCTCTTGATGTAGCAAATAGATCTGAGATCGCAAAACAGTCTCATGCTGGAGAGACGAGTGATGGTCAAGCTCAAAGTGCTAAACAAACTGATGTTGTTGTTGTTGTTGATGATGATGGTGGTGGTGATGATGATGATGATGATGGCAATGAGTCTAGTGAGAAAGGTGAAAAATCTGTTTTGTCTGAACAAAATAAAAAGGCTGAAGTTAATGGAACTGTGGATAATGAAGTGGCAGGGACATCTGGATGTGTTGTAATGTATGAGGATAAAGATATAAGGGATGATGATTCAATCTCTGATATTTCTGAGATAGGTTCACAGGTTTTGGATGATACATACACATTGCAGGAGATTAACAACTTTTTGGATACAACATTTGGAAAAGTAGTGGAAGTTACCGATTTTTTTCCAGACACGGATAAATTCATTGGGTCAGTGTTGTTGCTATAGAAAACCGTCAGTTACGAAGCCTTGGGAAAAAAAAGAGATATTGTCTGAAGAAAATGATAACAAGGTTAAGGAAGGATAAAATGCATGCTTTGAAAAAGTAAAATGAAGAAGCTGCACATGGTGATTTCTAAACTTTGTGTGTCATATTTGTACCTGTCCTGTCTCTTTTATTTCTTTTTTCTTATGGGGCTTTTAAGGGTGGGCTCCTTGAATATAAATGGAGGTAGAGATAGAACAAAACTGGCAATGGTTTCAGAGTTTCTTCAAATGAATCGGGTTGATGTAGCTTTTTTACAAGAAACCCATACTCATACTGACAATGAAAATGAATGGAGCATGTGGTGGGAAGGGAAGCTCACTTTAAGTCATGGGACAAATAACAGTGCAGGGGTAGCCATATTATTTTCAAAAAATATCAATGTTAATATTTTAGCTATAGATGAGGTCATAAAAGGTAGACTGTTGTTAAATAGATTGAGGTTGGAGGAATGGTATTTGTGTTAATTCATGTTTATGCCCCAAACAATGGGTCGGAGAGGATGGAATTTTTTATGAAAATGACGAGGTTAATTAAGACAATTGCACCACAGACTTTATCGATAGAAATGGTGAAGAGCCACATTTTCAATCAAGTATGATGTTGACAAAAGTTTTAAATGAATTTGAATTACTAGATGTGTGGAGAATGGTTAATAAAAGAGCTAGACAATATACTTTGATTAAAGTAAATGATAATAGAGTCAGTGGTGCAAGATTAGATAGATTTTATTTGGGTAAAGTATGGAGTAATCGGGTGACGAATGCTTCTATATTACCTAATGGGTTTTCAGACCATCACATGGTTATTTTTTATTTGAATTTTAAAAATATGTCAAAACCTATTTATTACTGGCATTTTAATGTTAAATTGCTACAAGACATACATTTTTGTGATTCTTTTAAATTGTTTTGGAAGAACTGGAAAACGAAGAAAGATTTGTTTGAGAATCTCAGTCAGTGGTGGGATGTAGGTAAAGTGAATATAAGGATTTTGTGTCAGAATTATTCATCTCATATTGGATCGGTGGTGAAGGAAACTGTGAAAAGACTACAAAGGGAAATTGAACTTTTAGAGCTGGACATTTTTAATAATAATGAACTTGTGCATGATGATGCTCTTCGAAGGAAAAATAAAGAACTTGGGACTTTTTTACAAGAACAAGTAAAGACAGCATTAATAAGGGCAAGATTTTGCTCTATTAAAGACATGGACACCCCTAGCGCATATTTTTTCAATCTTGAAAAGAAAAGTACAATGCAGAAGCAAATGTTTCATCTTCGTCGTCATGATGGTTCTATAACAAATGATCCTGTGGAAATAAGGAAGATGTCTGTGGATTTCTATTCCCAACTATATGCTTCTGAAAACTGTAACTGTGAAAGCGCTGAGGATCTACTTGGTGATCTACCGAAGATTGAGGGTGAACAGAAAAAGACTTTGGATGATAACATTACTTTTCAAGAACTTACAGAGGCAATGCAGCAGTTGTCCATGGGTAGATCACCAGGAATTGATGGATTGTCTACTGAATTCTACCAACGTTTTTGGGATATTTTAGGAGAAGACTTTTACGAGGTACTGTCTGAATGTTGTCAAAGTAAAATACTTCCCATAAGTTGTAGTCGGGCAGTATTATCATTACTTCCAAAAAAAGGAGATCTGGGACTTTTAAAAAATTGGAGACCAGTGTCATTGTTGTGTGTTGACTATAAAATATTCTCAAAATGTTTGGCTAATAGATTAAAGTGTTATCTGGGCTTATTGGTGCAGAAGGATCAGACATACTGCATTCCTGAAAGATCTATAATGGACAATATTTCATTATTACGCGATGTTATTGAAATAAGTCAGGTAAATAATTATGAAATTGGGGTTCTTTCTCTAGATCAGGAGAAAGCATTTGATAGAGTTGACCATGGGTATCTCTATAATGTTTACAGCATTTTGGTTTTGGTGATAAATTTATTTCATATATTCAGTTGTTGTATTCCAATGCATTTGTTCTTGTAAAAGCTGGCGGTGGTTTGAGTGCACCAATACCTGTTTCTAGAGGAATTAGGCAAGGCTTTCCACTTTCAGGACAGTTATATAGCCTTGTCATTGAACCTCTCTTGTGTAGGTTAAGGAGAAATCTCAATGGGGTCTTAATTCCAAATAGAGACATAAGTTCTATGGTGTCCGTATCATCTTATGCTGATGACGTTACTGTTTTTATTACAGGCCAGGATGATGTTACAGCTTTAACTAAGAGCATTGAGCAATATGAGAAGGCATCCTCAGCTAGATTAAACTGGGGAAAAAGTGAGAGTTTCCTTATTGGACAGTGGATGGGGAAAAGACCTCCGCAGCTTCCTGGTGGTGTGAAATGGGGTAGGGAAGGGCTGAAAGTTTTAGGTGTATATTTAGGGAATAATCAATTTCAGATGAAGAATTGGGAGGGAATGCTGGAGAAAGTGATTGCCCGATTGTCTAAATGGAAATGGCTATTACCGCAGTTGTCGTATAGAGGGCGAGTTTTGGTTATTAATAACCTAACTGCCTCTACACTGTGGCACAGGTTTATTGTCATGGAGCCACCTGATGAACTGATCTGCCGTATACAAAGAGCATTGGTGGACTTCTTCTGGAGTGGGCAGCACTGGATCCGGGCAGCAGCGCTGTATTTACCTGTCTAGGAAGGTGGCCAGGGGTTGGTGGACGTGAGGAGTCGTATCAGTGCTTTCAGGATACAAGCTGCACAGAGACTCCTATATCATAGGGACTTGACTTGGGCCCAAACTGCTTGTGCTTTGCTACAGAGAGCTGGAGGACTGGGTTTGGATAAACATTTATTCCTAATAAAACTGGAGGAGGTGAGCTTGTCTGAGCTTACACCGTTTTACAAATCTATGTTGAAGGTCTGGAGAACTGTTTTTAAAGTAGAGCGGGACATTGATTCTCAAGGACACTGGGTTACTGAAGAACCTTTGCTTTTTAATCCAATGATCCAGACAAGGATGTTATCTTCTGTGAGTATACGAACATGCTTACTAAAGAATAATATTGTAAAATTGGGACACCTCTTGGACAACAATGGATGGAGATCAGCAGAGACTCTCAGAGAGGTGACAGGATTACGGTCACTAAGACTTACAGCAAAACTGATAATGTAATACCAAGCAGTTACAGAGAGATCATCACAAGGAAGGAAACCGATGACAAAGGATTCCCGAAGTTAAAAATAGCTCCTGCAAGTAAGGAAGATTTGGAAGGTGTGGATGCCTGTTCAATTTTGTCTTTTGAGGTTCCTCAAATAGAACTCTTCGAGTCTACATCAAAGAAGGCCATTTATCACATCACGTGAAGTTTATACACCAGAAATCACTCAGGAGAGTAAAAGCCTCTGGGTGGCCAGAACTGTTGACACCAAAGTTCCTCGTGAGGGACAGATGGAGAGCACTGTATAAACCTCCAGTGGAGAAGCGAACAGCTGATCTACAATGGAGGATTATTCACAGGGCAATAGCTACAGACAGACATGTGGCACACTTGAATCCAGCAGTGGGTGGGGAATGTAGGTTTTGTGGAGAAGAGGAAGATTTGGAACATTTGTTTTTAAGATGTGAAAGACTACAGAATCTTTTTAATCTTCTTAAGAAATGGTTCAAGAAATTTAACAAGGATTTTTTGGATAAAGTGTTCATTGGAGGGTTAAAGTATGGATTTTTGATGAGGAGAAAAATTTGTTTATTAAGTTATCTGATTGGGACTGCAAAATTGGCAGTGTAGAAGACTAGGAAGAACAAAGGCTTACAATTTGCATCCACGGATCCTGAAGTTATGTTTAGGAAATTAGTGGAAGGAAGGCTTAAAGTGGAGTACGCATATTATAATATTGTAAATGATGTCAGGAGTTTTATTGAAATATGGTGTGTTAATGATGTTTTATGCACTATTTATGAGGATGTGATGGTTCTGAATTTTAAATTTTTATGCTCTAATTTTAATTTAGAATAAGTATATGTATTTATGTATGTATGTATTTTTGAAATGTAAAAATTAAAGAATTTTGAACCTCTCTCTCTCTCTCTCTCTCTCTTTTAGTTTTTTTCCTAAACAGCAATAAAAGTTTTTTTTAAGTAACTTGTTTTTTGATCTTTATGTAAAAGTTATCAATGTTATAACCTTAGTTATCTCAAATGTTTCCTCTAGAGTTTTAAAAGAGATAAAAATTGTGGTCTGATTTACCAAGATGTGAAAGTCTGACATCAAAAGTCTGAGAAATCAAAATATATAACATTCTAACGATCAAAAACCAGTAGGTTAAATACCGGCTAATGGATTCCCTGCTGATGTCTCCAAGGTTCTGTCACAGTGTCTCTGTTTGATAGTAGTTCTAGCCAATGCAGAACTTGGAGACATTGCTGAAACCCTGCATGTAATCAACACTGTCACAACCATTTAATCCCACCAGTTACAATTTTGACCAGGGCCTAAAAGGAGTTTTGATGTATTTCAGAGTTGTCAATTGTAAATGACAGTGCAGACATTTTTGCATGATTGGTGGAAATAGTCACAAGACCAAAGCTATTTAATTCCACTGTGCTCCTGGAAAGATTGTCTGTCAAAACTAAAAAAAAAGTGGTGTGGGGGAGCTCTTCAGAACTCCTGACCTGATATTTAGATACACTATTCAATAAATATATTTGTTTGACAGGGAAGCTGTGCGCAAACAGGAATATATATTATTTTTCAAAAATTAAAAAAAAAGGGCACTTTCTCTGCAGGAATAAAAAGGGCAGGTGCTCAAGCCCCTTTTGATGTCTATGTGTGCACGTGCCTGCTTAAGAGAATGTATCAATTAGCTCTCCATTTAATCTAATTTTTGTCAAGGAGAAACAGTAGAGATATTAAAGCAGTTTCATTTGTGATGTTTCTTTTCTAAACCACACACACACACACATACACACACACACACACACACACACACACATGTTGTGTTTCCATGTTTTATGGGGACTTTCCATAGACATAATGGTTTTTATACTGTACAAACTTTATATTCTATCCCCTAAACCTAACCCTACCCCTAAACCTAACCCTCACAGAAAACTTTCTGCATTTTTACATTTTCAAAAAACATAATTTAGTATGATTTATAAGCTGTTTTCCTCATGGGGACTGACAAAATGTCCCCACAAGGTCAAAAATTTCGGGTTTTACTATCCTTATGGGGACATTTGGTCCCCACAAAGTGATAAATACACGCTCACACACACACACACACACACACACACACACACACACACAAACACAACAATATTAATGTCACTGAGCATGTGATTGGCAGTCTCATAAAAAATCCATTACATGAAAGGAACTCAAGAGACAAAACGGACAAAGGTGTGTGTGCTTCTATGTATGCGTGTGCTTTTAAGCATGTGTGAGAGAATGCATTTCTCCCCTTTGTTTGCACTGAATGTGCCTCGGTCTACCTCTCGCTTAGGTAACAAGATAAGAATTGCATGTTTTAATTGTACAGCTCTTAAACATTTCATAACTGTATGTAAATGAACTGTTACTTAATGCCTATGTCTGTGTTAAAAAATATCCTAGTACATTTTTGGGCAGCCTTTGGTGTGTTGCTTACTGTGTATACACTTATAAGCCCACAAAAATATTGTTAAAATTTAGAACATCAGACAGAATAGCTTGTTCTTAAATGATACAAGAGAATAGATATTAAGGCAGCTCGGCCTTGACATTTGTATTGTAATGTGGACCCATGAACTGTGGGGCTATGATAGATTCCCTCAGGCAAATATTTGTGTCAGTCATTTGTAAATCAATTCTGCATTTCCATGCATTTCTCACCATCAAGCCCACTTCAAATGTTGAGTAGCAAGCCCTGAATTTAATTCAAAATGGAATAATAATGCATAGGGTCAAAACAGAAAACCCACATTTTGTCATTCTGCAGTTGTTCAGGGCATGCAGTCAATATGGCCTCAAATAATCCATATTTTTAAAGGCACCCAGTTATAAATATGAGGTCAAATGTACAGTTGAGATATATGCATGCCTTGTCCTTTACAATAAAAATAGCTCTCTCTATAGCCACTTTGTAGATACATTCATGAACAAGTACCAAGTATGTTGGATTTAAGAATAATATTTTTGTCTTTGAATGGACTATAATCACACCGGGTTCAAAAAGACTAAATGCCAGGAATTCTAAATAAAATAAAATGAAATAATAATAATAATAATAATAATAATAATAATAATAATAATAATAATAATAATAATAATAATGTCATTCTCTGAAACAAATTAGATAATTAAATAAATTGTTCAGCATCTGGACAATTTAAAAATCACATAAATAAATGACAGATCACTGCAGCATAATATTTTGCAGTCTGTTTGAAGGAGTGCAAATAAATCAGTTTCCACAAATATGGAAAACCTGGAAATATCAGGGAATTATAAATTGTGTTTTACAGACCTGAAAAAGTGTATGGCTTTTGAGATTTGTAGTTTTATTTTTTATTTTTTCTCTGCTCTAAAATGTTGTATAAGCAAGATAGCAAATAAACTAAATAAATAATTCATAAATATTATTAAAATATTATAAAATAAATATTTTATAATATATGTGTGTCCCACATTTTGTCTGACAATAATGCATCAGGACACCTATTTTCGTGTATTTAAGCAGTGAATTTATCGAGGGCGACCCCTTCCCCTGTTTAACTTGCGAATTGTTCGAGATTGATTCCCAAGCCAGCGAACATCTCATGTTTCCTGACATGGAATGCGTATTAAAGCCAGAAGATCAAACAGTGGAATCCACAAGCCAAAAATCCCTCATAACACTCTATTTACAGCTTACATAAATATTTATTAACCCTTCAAATTCGCAGCTTGTGTTCGACAATTTTAGCTGTTTATTTCATCACCAAATCTTGCATGACTGATATGTTTTGTGTAGAAACACTGTAATGATTTTGTTCAGTTTTCTATTGTTATTTCAGTTGAACAAATTTTGTAGTTTGATTGTGTGCTTTACATAAATTGTGACATATGTTCATATATTCATATCAATGCCTGGACTAAAGGATTACTTAAATAGCTTCCAAGTTTTAATTCTTTCATTCTTGGAAATTTACAGTTCCACACTTAAAATGATGGGAGGGGCATTTGCTCTTTAAGGATGTTAGCCAATCATAATAGTGTCTGAAAGGTCTTAAAGGTGAAGGACACAGAAAATTTAGTGTTATAGAGACTTTTTAAATTTTTTTTTTTTTTTTTTGAAAAAAACTTTACTAACATTAGAAGTGAACCTCAAGGGAAAACAATATGCATGTATCTTTAAAAATATCTTTAAAGGTTCATGTAAATAGGCCCTTTGAAATGTCGGAGACATTTTGCAATTTTGACATGTAGAAGTTTTTTTTCAGCTCTAAATTATGCTGCTGGTTTCTGTGTTCCACTGTCAGCTAGAAGACACTGGTCTGAGACAGATCCACGCATTGAGATGCAGGACTGATAAAAAAGCAGATTCTATGATGGCAAACACTGACACAAACATGCTAGCAAATCATTCAGAGGCCCATGAGATGAGATGTGGTGACAGGACCCTGACATTCTCCTGTCCATCAGCTTAGCACATTCCAGACTAGACTATAGATGCACACAAGTGCATATTGTGAAGGACCATTAAGATGTCCAGTAATATCTACAATGAGCTCCAAATCTCTGAGACAAATTTGTGACATTGTGCATACATTTCTTTGCTTCCATTTAAGGTGCTCTCGGGAACATTCTCAAATCATTATTTGATAGCATGGATCATCAGATTTTCCACAAACTTGATGAGTACATGCCAGCTCAAGTACCATGCTGTTATTATAGCAAAAGGGGACAATATATTAAGAAATGCACGTTAATTTTTCAATTCAACTTAGCTCTCCAATTGTTAAGCTAATATAGTGTGCAATGAAAATACAAAATAAAGGCATTTTCACTATCGGCCTATGATGTATGGACCAAAATGTATTTACAGTATACACATATTGTTTTAACCTAATGTAACTAGACATGTTAGAAAACTTATTTGCATAAAGCATAATTCTCAACAATATAATCAATGTTTGATTATATAATCAATGTTTTGTGTTACTGAGACATTTTAATGATCACGTTTGTTTCAAAATATCGGTATAATTAACAATGAATCTTGTCTTGTCCTCAAAGGGGTGTTTTTGCAACCCATATTACATTGTCATTTTGCGAATTTGTTAAATTAAGAATCGTCTGCATCACACCTGTTTCTTTCATTTTCTGCATTCATGCAATGATCTGTCGACCCACATATTGTGTTCTCAAAAGGGTGGTACCTGTCAGAGACTGGAGGTGGAATATAATCTTGATGGAGTTGCTTTATAATCCATGTGATGTGACAGGTGAGAGGGGAGGAATATGGTGAGTGAGCTGCACTGAGCTACACTTGGGGCTTTGGTCTAAACTAGTCATCGAAGAGCTGGAACAATGCAAAAACACATTCTGACTGCAGAATGCACAGCTGACGTGTGCAACTGTATGAGTATTATTCATGTATGTATGTGCAGATAGTGTTCAATGTCAAATGCAAATAAATTCAAATGGACATGAAGATATGCGTAGTTATATCCAAATAGGGCCAACATGCAATAGGTCAGTATTAACTGCATGAGGCACAAGCGTGACTGCAGTGCACATTTTTTATTTCCTTTTTTGATTTTTAACTAGTAGTCCCTAATAAACATGCAAACAAAAACAAAAAAAAGCAATAGTTTTTCTAAAAATACATGTCCTCATATGGGGAGAACAGGAATACATTGAGACATTTTAAATAATACCAACCTATAGAAAGTGTGATTTTTATTTTTTAAATACAAATTGTTTATAATATTTCCAGGAGTTTTGGTTATTCATTTTGTTAAAATATATTACATACATTAAAGCTGATTTTCTGTAAAGCTGCTTTGGAACAATGTGTATTGGGAAAATCACAGACAAAAAACTGTACAAAATTAAAATTATTTGACTTGATTTGACAATATTTGTTTCTACTTTGGCAACAAAATCTCAATGTTCTCTCTTTGCAGAGTTAAACAAGCAAGTTATAGCCAGTGCTGAATCATTTTACCAATCAGGAATTAGCATAATTCATTCTGACACAAGTAAAGACCAGCATCGTCCAATCAATGCCAACCATGTTAAAATAAAATTATACATTATAAATTCTGAATCTAAGTACTGATATCCATCTCTACCAACTGTGTTGAGTGGTGCAAACATCATCTGCAGCCTGAAACTGAACTTTTGGTCAGATATTACAGTATGAGTGAATGCTCTTGGCTGCATAGGAAAGTTATAGAATGTTCCCTTGCTCCCTATTTAGAGAATTACTTAACCTCCAGTGTGCTGTCTGACTGCACTGGTCTGAGAACAGTTCGAAATGCACCTTATTTCCAACCTAATACCATATAAAGCCTCTGAAAGCAAATTGGATAAATAGTAGTAAACCAACAGCAGAAGAAAAACTGTAAAGATGTCATGCCAAATACTGAAAGGGCTTATATTCCCAAGTACCTTTGGTGAGAAACAATCATACTATAGTGCAAAATAGAGGGGAAGCTTGCACACAATGTGTAGAAAAAAGTCTTACAATATTTTTTTGTTTATTGAAAGGCCAAAAAGAGCAAAAGTGCAAAAAGCACTCAGTGCAAAGACAAAACGTTTTCAATGTACATCGTCATCAGTGTCCCGTTAACAATAGTGCACCTGATTCACATATAAACAGGGAGCATTTAACGTGTTTGACATAATAGAATAGACTTAAAAATATACAAATGTTTGCTAAATGTTATGGACATATATTGCCTCTTTATATGGTACACCGGTATTCACATATACTACTTAAGAAACAAAGACAAGTTATCAGGGATCTAAGTGTATATATCAGGAGATAGATAAAGACACAAATTACAAATACAGAAATTACCCATTATATTATTACATCACAACCATATACAAATTATATGAATTATTCAAAGAAAAATTGTATGCACACAAATCAGTAAGGGATCTTACTCTCATTGTGCGTGAGCTTCATCCAGCTTTTGGATAAACCCAATGATTCTCAATGGGAAAATGCACATAGGATTTCCAAGGGGCAAAACGGCATATAGTCCTCGTTTGTCAGTGTGTGATTTCACAATATATTACTCAACTTTTAAAAATGGTATATCAGATAACACTGGTGACTCTAGTCTTTTGACTCAAATATGTTTTAATGTAAAAACTCTATGCTGTTTCTTACCAGATGTAGTTTTGTTGGCATTTCTCCCAAAGACAAACTCTGTTGTGATAGGCATAGTGTTGTACATGACTAGGTGCATCGAAAGTTTAACCCATTACTGACAGTCCAGATTGTTCTGAACTAAAATCAGTCAATATAAATAAAATGGAATTATGCTTAGCATATAGTGAAGACAAAACAATATGTCCACGCAGGAGGACAAGGGGTCGCATGAGGTTAAAATTCTCCTGACATTGTTCAGACATATACATCCTGGGATGTAATGGTAATTATATTTTTCACAAAAATATTTGTCTTGAAATGGTTATTTTATATATTCTGCATATAGCGTGTCAGTAGGAAATATCAACTTTAGATGTCAAGATTCCCTTTGCAAATAGAATTGAATAGAAATACAAGGAGCCCGACAACAGATGGTTTGGCACCCATAGAGCCTGGACATATTGAGTCAGTCTGGGATTACATTAAGAGTCAGAAGCAATTGAGACTTGAGACATGAATAGATAGAAGAACTCTGGAGAATTTTCCAAGATGCTTGGAACATCCTATCTGCCAACAACAACAAAAAACTGTCCAGATGTACCTAGGAGAATTGGTGCAGTTTTGAAGGCATAGGTTGTCACACCAAATATTGATTTGAATATTGATAAACTTTTTTTATGCTTACTGGATTTTGCATGATGTTAATTGATAAATTAAAACTATTTATAGCATTGTTTTTGAAAACATCCTCACTATGCAACATTTTTCTGAAACCTTTGATCAGTATTGTTTATCCTGTGTAGTATATATACAGTATACAGTATACAACTCATCAAAAAGGCATTGGGGATTAATTTGTTTGGCCAAATGCCAATAAGATGTTTACATTTATGTTGACTCTTAAGGATATATACGCTTGCTTAATTCCATTGGAATGCTCTGAAAACACATTTGAGAACACGGATCTTCAGGTTTATAAATTTGTGAAATCCATGTCCAAGCTCGAGCGCATGCGGTTATTAAAGCAAAAGGGAGCAAAAATCTGAAATTCAACTTTTCACTCAAACTGTGATGCTTTCGAAGAAAAACATTTTTTGGTAAAAAAGGAGATGTTATACTATTTGTTGTATAATTCAACATGTGACACTAAATATAAAACAGAAAGTATTTTATCTAATAATAACCTGTACATTGATTTACCTGTACATTTATATTCTAATAATAGAATATAAAAATGATCATCAGCCAATGGACTGAAACACTTAACCATGGGTAAACATGGCATTCAAAGTACTGACCTAAATTTAGCAAATAAAAACGTCAGATGCTTTATCAGTTGACATTTGGCCAAATTAGGAAAAATTGGAGCATACCGTAAAAACAACAGGTTAATGCTAATCCAATGGACAGAGATTTAGGCATAGAAATTTCCTTCATTTTATGTCCTTAAGAGACTTTCTTTAAGAGACAGGCCTGCTACTATAAACGCATATAAAGACATAAATATAAATAAATATCCCACAGAAACTCTTCTATATTGATGGTTTATAAACACTTTAAAGCACCATTAAAACATCCTTAAAGCATCTTATGTTACTTCATATTTTATTCAATGCACCAGATTTAAAAAGGCTGTTATTTTTTAGTGCACCACAAACTTCATGGTCCATACTGAAAAATAAAAAATGTGAGCACCTCTGGCCACAGACAGAGAGAGATAGAGAGAGAGAGAGAGAGAGAGAGAGAGAGAGAGAGAGAGAGAGAGAGAGAGAGAGAGAGAGAGATGTGGAATACATTGACACTTGACAAACAGTTGCATCTGGTCACTCAGTTATGAAATCACATCTGTGCTGCATTAAGGGCTCCTCGTCCTAAAATCAATCAGTTATACTGCATCCTTACTGACATCCTAAAAAAGTCCTCCAGAGCCCTCTGTGGTGATACTGTCATATTTTCTTTTCACAAATATTCACATTTGTGTTGACACTTCTTCTTGAGGGTGAGTGACATGATAAACGAGCTCCCGATGTAAATGCGGTAAGCATGTTTGTGGGAGTAAAGAAATTAAGCCAATCCACGGAAATATATCTTACAAGATAAATGAGAAAGTATTTGGCCTGGTGTGGGTTCAGGTGAGTTTTTGTAAGCAGGAGTGAGTGGGTCCCTCCTTAAACAGTCTCCAAGGAGTTTTTTTAAATGTCAGTCCTGACAACCTCAACAAATGTGTGGCATACAAACATATTTTCATGCTTTGGAGCTCCCAGGAGGCACTAACCTATTTCAACTTTTTGATCTGCACTGCTGAGAGGAGACTTTGAAATAACCGCAATATAATAATAAATGTTCTTGTGTACAGCTTTGGGAGTATGACGGCATCTCAATCTAAATCCATTTACTTGATAATGCATATTTTTCTGTATTTATAGTGTATATGTTTGTGTATGTGTCTGTGTACTTGAGTGTGCATTGTGGTGTATTCCAGTATAGTATGGGGTGATATAGCTAATATACTGTATATATATATATATATATATATATATATATATATATATATATATATATATAGTTTCTATGTGTGTGTGTGTGTGTGCTACAAATCGATTTAAATTTGTAATATTCCGGTTAATTGATTGCAATTAATTGCTTACATTATTATTTGCAGAGAGAGGCCCCCAATTAAAAATAATTCAATATTTTATAAATGCCTGCATAATAAAAGATAATTTAAATACATTATGAATAATGCATTGATTAGGCAATACATAAACTGGCTGTGACAGGGCGGAGGGCGGGGCCTCCGAGGTTATTAAGCATCCGAGAGGGATAAAGGCCGATTGCGGACGGTGGTGCGATGAGAGAGAGATCGTTTACGGACATGTCCGTCATGTGTGTGTGTTTGTCTTTTGTTTAAGTTAATCATTAAAATATTTTTTATATCGCCAAGCTGGTTCTCGCCTCCTCCTTTCCATTGAACCGCTTTACGCTGGCTTTGGAAGGCAATAGGCCTATATTGTTTTTGCTCTTTCACTGAACATCTTTCATCCTATCATTGGCTTACAGTTCAAAGCAATCCATTTTGCAATTAAATTTGTTTTATATTATAAGGGCTTTTCTAAGGATGTGTCTATAAACACTTTGTTTGTGCTATTTGTCTCATAAACGCAGCTTTTTAGGGCTCTGTGTCTAGTTGAATGTAGTTTGAAACTCTGAGTTGTGCTTCATCCAGCATTGTATTTAACAAAAGAATGCAGGCTAATCTTACGCTGTCTGCAGTCACAAATTTAGTTTGTTGTCCAAAATGTCCAAAAGACTTCGCCTCACTGTGTGTGCAGATGCACTCACACCAATGTGCTGCCAATATTGAGCAAGCTCTGCACTGGTGGTGACACAATTCAGTGGCTGATTCCTCAGGAGGAGACGGTCCTGGCGCTTGCTGGACACTCTGGCATGTCCTGAAGCATTCTTCACTGCAGTTGAACCTCTCTCCTTTAAGTTCTTGATGATCCGGTAAATGGTTCTTTCAGGTGCAATATTCTTTGCAGCAATTTCCTTGCATGTGAGGCCATTTTGATGCAAAGTGATGATGGCTGCATGTCTTTCTTTAGAGGTAAACATTGCTAACAAGAACACAGTGATTGTAAGTACTTCTTCCCTCCCTTTATAGCAATCAGTCTGCTCTTATAATCCAATAAGAATGATAGAGTGATTTCACCTGACTAGTACTCGTTCACACTTTGCCAGGTGCTGCTGACATGATTAGTGAAATGATGTTGCTGGTCATTTTGTGCCAGGACCAAAAAAACTGTGAAATTTGGTTTTTTGTGATAAAGTTAATTTTTTTGGCCAATGAAGCTTTTTGCAATTATTTAAAATGCATCTGATCACTCTGCACAATAATCTAGAAACAATGTGCAGAAACACCACAACAACTGACAAAAACATTTGTCAAAATTGATGTCACTGCCAATACTTTTGGCCACAGCTGTAGTGTGTGACAGTAATAACACTTGCCTACTGTACAGTATGTGTGTGTGAGTTGATGCCTTGTGTGGATTACCCGGGTAGATGGGTCTGATGCCTTGTTTGGATTACCCAAGTTTGTGTTGTACACTTTTCACAGTCTGTCTCACTCTGAACTAGCAGTCTGTTGTTGTACATAGCATTGTCCATCACAGCCACAGGGTAATGTGTCCTGACATTGTACAGTTAGCCTGTGCTGTTTAAATCACCTCTGTCCAGTGCTCCAATATAAAAGATGCTCGCAAACAACAATGAAGATGGCCGTACTGAATGTCCATTCACATCACAATCAGCGTTACAGACAATGAAATAACAGGGCCTGCCCAGGCTAAATCATCTGCTCTTGAGCTGTTTGATTCATCACTGCCCTGCTTGGGGGACATGAACTCTGCTCGCAACAGCAGTCCATGTCAAAACAAAGCCCAGGCTATCAAGAAACCATGAAGTGTTATGATATGAGGGCCCAAAGACTTGTGTGAACTCACGCACATACACAGTCTCAGACACATTTCTGCCAATGATAAACTCGTTGGTACAATATTTGTTGTCTGTGACTTGTTTGTTTCTCACAACCTGTATTCAAACTGGGTTGTGGTGGTAGTGGGGGGTACTTCCAATGAGGGCCCCAAGAGTTAAGGGACCCCTATAATAAAAATAATAAAAATGAAAAGAACTTTGAATGATCTGTTCTGTTCTGTTTTATTTTTTTTAATAAGAAAACAAAATGTGTATAATTATTGGCATAACATGATTATATTATGTATATCCAACATGTATATCATTGATCTGAAATTGATTTTACATGGGAAAGTTCTAAACGTGCCCAAGAGTTTATGTGAAGTGTTTAAAATATGGGACTGACACTGTCGATTGTGATAAGACTAAAGTAAAAATAAAATGACAAATCTTTGTTATGATTGCTTATGTATGTCTCCGACAATAACAAGTCTAACATACTAGTAGATATCTGTTAGTAAACATTAGGCTAGGTGAAGATGATTAGGTGATTAGGTGAAGGTGCCACAGAGGTCACTGCTTTGAAGTCAAGTTAATCAAGCTAGGGAAATAAAATGGAACCAAATTAGACTTTTTTATTACTTAAACCAGTGTAAGATGGTTTCCCGGTCAAGTCCCAGACTTGTCTGTTGCCTGGTTTTAATGGGGCTTTGGGCACTTTTCAGCTTGTCAAGATGGGACAAGCCATCTTAGCACCATCTTGATTGTGCAATCTGCTTAAACCAAAAATGTTCTCAGCAGTGAGTTTTATTTCATTACAGTAATCATGCACTGACAGTAGTTACAAGCAGAGTAAGTCTTCTTTAGCCTGAATTTAGAGCAGACTTCTGGGTTTTGTAAGCAAGAGGGGGTCAAAATTTACAGCTTCTATCTAGATATATAGGAAAGCCAAATTAGCAAAATATATTCTGGGGAGCAGCTTCTGCTGTGCTATGTCAGAGAAAACAGCTGACTCATCATCGTGCAATAATTCCTCAATAGAGAAATGACTTAGCTCAGCAGAGCAGCTGTGGGTTTCACGCGAGTCACTGTTGGCTTGGTTAGCTGGCTGGATTTACAAAAGATTAATGGCTCTTCAATCAGGCCATCAAAGGGGGTACTGAAATCGCCTCGTGCTAATCAATGACGTATGCTCGTGTTAAACTTTAATCGCATGATCAATTAAAACATAATCCTCTGGCGCTCTTAGCGACAGGCGGAGCTTCTGAGTCACAGCAAGGGCGAGAAAGAGGACGTCAAACACCATCTTTGCTCCTCACACCCACAGAAACATGTCACTCAGCACTGTGGGGAGCTCCATTCTCCAGATTGTATTAATTCACTGCACTTAATGTGCGACTGAGCTAAGCATTCAGAGCAATTAGAGCATGCAGTGTTTTGCAAATTTCCTCTCAGGGAGGTAGGACTGTGCAAAGAGGTGTTCCAGCTCAAAGGTGTCATACATACATCTGGATAGCATACCATCTATTAACTCATCAATAGCCTCCTGCTGTTAGATGTTTCGTTAAAGACCGCATGAAATTGCCTTACGAAGGCAGTTTTCTGTCCTTTGTTGACATATTTCCAATTGAAACCTGAAGACTAGATGGGACATATTGAAGATTTATGTTAGGTCAGGTCGCAGTGTTCTTGCCATTTAGGACATGTTCCTTGATCAGCATCTTTTGTTAGACCAGGAGTAACAGTCCTGTCAAAGAAACATAGGCAGTTTTTTCCACCATCGGGCACAGCTGATAAGGTTAGCAAATTGTGCTGATAAATCCGGGCTAGGAATGGTATGTAATCATACCGTACCATATTGTGGTCATGTGGAAATGCTTTTGGAACCATTACTCACTGTGCTCAGAACCGCTTGGCCCGATGGTGGAAAGGTGGATATCAGAAATGTTGTTCTAGGACCAAAGTGGAGGTTGACCAGAAGCATGTGCTACTTGATGAAATCACATTGACCATTATATCACAGCCATAATACTTGATTCACTACTTGCTGGTCTGTTGCAAGTGAAGCAACATTCTCATTCTAGAGACTATTTGATTCTGTATTGATAAAAAATTATGTGTAATGTAAGATGAGTCATCAATATTTTTCAGAAGAGAATTTTACTGTCAATTTCAAATGCAAATATCTGCTAAAATGTAATTTAGTCATTGTTTAGGAGTACACTAAACATCCTCAAAGCTAACATGTATGGCCTAAAAGCCTCGACTCTCATGTTAATTGTATTTAATATTTAAAGACAGGGCATCGTGAGAGATGTTTCATGTCATGTTGGAATAACTGTAATATGAGTTACGAGTTATGACTTATAAGATTATAACTTGATGAAACCATGCATATCTTCGTCAAACTCGAAATTGCAACTTGGAAACTCAGAATTCAATGAAAGCTCCATCCACTCTCCCTTGACCATTGTGATGTCGTGTAAAAAATAACCAAAATGGGATTGGTCTCAACGTTGAAAGCTTCAGTACCTCTACACATATTTCTGTATTACTGTCTTATTATTAAGCTTTATTATTGAGATTACCTGTTTTTTCTTAAATATTTTTCATGAGCATATGGTCATTAAGTTCATTAATTAAAGTAGTTATCATGAAGTTTTCTGCTACCATCAACAACCGCTAGCTGCATATGGATCATTTCAGAACTATGTTGCTATTATGATGCCAGCAATTGCGACTCGACATGAACAAATTTAACAGCCTCTGAACATAGTCATCATGAGGTAAACCAGGTTAAAAGGAACTTATTCAGATCCCTCACTGCTTGCTTTTTCCAAAAAGGAATTAACAGCAGTGGCCCAGAGCTGGAAAGCCTTAAACCCTTGTCTATCCATAGGCACTGGAAAACCTGATCCTGCTACAACAGCTGTTAATTAGCACACTTAATTACAAGCTTAGCCCTGTCTGACAGAAATGTGAACCATCCAGCACTAAAGTAACTAAACGATACAGCAATGACTCACTGGTGCCTCCTGGACTGTGGAGAAAAGCCAACATTAAAAAAGATCCCTTTTTGGAAGCTTTGCATTTTGTCTGTTCATTATTCTCTTGCAGAGCTGTGAAGGAATGACATATTTGAAAAAAACAAAACAACAAGAACTTTGATATATACAGCATATATCACAATTCAACAGTGGTGCCTGCAGCTGTAGCGGCCGAACGCACTGTACATACCACGAGTACTCCGAATGATATGAGAAATATTTACTCTCATTATATTTAATCAGTAATGAAGTGTGTTCCGTGGCAGTTTAAAAGAACTAGCGATGACCAATTTGCAAATTCTTTTGAGTCGGTTCTTTCAGTGAATTGGCCATATGGGTTTACAAAACTGTCTCAATCTATTCGTGATTCAGTACAATTAGTTCTGACCCCTCTCTCACGGAATCCTTTGGAGCGGTTTCTCGCACAGTAAAACATCATCGGGATATTTACGAATGCAGAGAACAAACAGCGCTGAATACAGTGGAAATTTACCTATAATCAACTGAGACAAAAGGCTGTCTTTTTGAGAGGTAACTTTGAAAGGTAACTTCAGCTAATGCTGTCATTTGAACAAGGGTCTGTTCAAACTAAACCTGTTTTTGCATCCACTCATGCTGTTTTTCAATCATTTTCCATGTAAACATTAACTAGATGGATGTCTTTTGACAACTGCGTCACATTTCACTGTGTTTTTAGAATATCTCATGGGAGCGCTGCATTTTTAGATGCTTTTTTAAATTAAAAAAGAACTTCAACTGATAAAATGCATCTCGAGGCATCTGCGTTCTGCTCTATTCGTTGTGGTGCATTTTGTTTTTTTTAGTAAGAGAACACGTCAGTTCTGAACTGTTATGGAAGAAATGCTTTAGGCAATAGTTACATGAACGCTACTCATACTTGAGAAAAAAAATGCTTTCTCAAAGTCACCAGAATTTAATGCTTTGGTGTTGGTTTTGCAAAAAGGAATTCCCGGGGGAGTATGCCCCTGGACTCCGCTAGATATAAGTTTGTACAAGGGAGATTTCTGTGCGTACCCTCAGATGAAATCCTGCAGATGCCCATGCAATTCAACACATCACAATGCATCACAATATTATAACTGGAGTGATTAGTCTCTCTCGTCAGGTTCACTTAAAGGATTAGTTCACCCCAAAATAAAAATTAATTAATGGTTTACTCACCCATGTGTTGTTATAACCCCATATAATATATACCAAAAATTGTGCTCAGTGAAGTCATACAATGGCAGTTTATGGTGACCACCTATTCAAGCTTCAAAAGGACACAAAAGTATAATTCAGAAGTCTAAAAAATTATTGTATGTGACTCATGTATTGTTATGAAAAAATAAGGTTTGGTGAGAAACAAACCTAAATCTAATATTTTATTAAGTGAACCTTTTTATCTCCAGTGCACGTTCATGAGACAGACTGCACGTGAGCTTTAGAGCTTTGCACAAGAGCAGTCTGCTGCAGCCTCTCGTGAGGTGGGCTGCTCAAGTGAAAACTTGTTTTAATTTGCTTTAACAGGACCACGAGGAACATTTTGCAACATATCTGCACACAAACCAGAAGAAGAGTTTGTTTGAAGAGTTTGTAGTTGTAAAATAATGTCACGGCTCCGGTGAGTTTGTCGGTTTGATTTGTACGTTTTGTTATTTTCTCATCCTCATGTCTCGCAAGAGCGGCCGGCATGCATGATCAGTATTTCCATTGAACATTGATTGTTCTCAGGGGAACGCTGATCATGCCACTAATTAGCGTGCCGAGCAACACCTGGTTCTCCTCTAATTCACACCCTTCTTAAGCCCTTCCTGTTCTCAGTATCTTTGCAAGATTGTTGTTTGGTGTGAAGTAACTAACCTCACTTTCTCTGCCTAGATGGTCCTGTCTCGTGTATCTGATGGATGCCCGCGTTTCAAGTGTGTGGTTGCCTTCCAGTGTGCTGCATGTCAGCTGGGTTTCCACAGAGTATACCTCGTCTTTGCCCACATGTGGGAGCTAGATCGCCCAACCCTACTGGCCGTTGTTCTGCACCTCAATAAGCTTCAACTGAGGATTCTACGAATCTATTCCTGACTTCCACAATGCACACACTCATTCTACGAACACGCTCTTCACGGATTGCCCCTTGCGCATACCCGTGGCATGCACGCTTCTCAGAGAACTCTTCCCGCTCCTGCCGCTGGTGCCAGGATCCTTGACATTCACAACTCAGTGACTACATATATTTATTGTAAATAAATCCTTTGAACTTTTCCTCTGCTCTTGGGTCTGTTTGTCTCACTATCGGTCAGACAAATAGATGCACTTCTATGACTTGCCTTATTTATTCGAACTGCAACAGTGGGACAGATAGTACAGGAGATTGCAGTTCTTTGGAGGTTTTGCTTAGTGGAAGAACTGGAGAGAGAGGGCGAGAATGTCTGTCACCTCTATTTTCTTAATAGGGAATACCACAAAAAATAAAAGTCTTAATATTAACACAAATATTGTTTCTGCACAATGTCAAGATATTATCTAGCATGCAGCTCCATTGTTTGAAAGTGAAGTACATCAAAATTACTAGCTATTAAAATGTGTTGCTGTTAAGGTCAGACTATAAAATTATATGTTCCCCGTCTGTCACTCAGTCGACGTTGTGTCGCTCTTGCGGAGCACGGCCATCTCTGATTTTGAGAAAAGGCCAATGAGAATTGGCGTGTGGAATTTGCATGCCACTCCCCCGGACATACGGGTATAAAAGGAGTGACGCTGCAAATACACATCAGATATCTTTTTCGGAGCCGAGAGAGCAGTCATAGAGCTGAACTCCTCTGCTGTTCCAGTCATCTCTGCAAGCTGTTGGCTTTACTGCGCTTCCAGCGGTCCTCCCCTCGCATACTACGTTGTGCTGAGCATACATCCCTGGGCTTCAGCAGCTGATAAAAGAGTTACGGAGTGAATAACTTCATTTATATATACATTTATACTCTCGTATATATATATATATATATATATATATATATATATATATATATATATATATATAAAAAAAAACATTAAAAAAGTGGCACAAGCGGTGAAGCGTCTTTTTCAAGATGTCTTTCCATTTGTGTGTGTTTCCTGGTTGCGGTCGTTCTCTCTCCCCATCTGATGGCCACGATCGTTGCCTCTTGTGCCTGGGTGCTACCCACGCAGAGTCAGCGTTCGTGGATGGTTCATGCTCTCACTGCGAGAGCATGCCCATGGCTATGCTGCGGTCGCGCCTCGCACTCGTAAGAGCGCGGGGCACCCCAGCCGCTCCCCGACTCGGTCCTTCTACCTACGGGTATGAGGCGGTGTCGGCTAGCGCTGGAGGCGATATGGGGACCTCAGTGGGAGCCTCTCCGCCGGGTACAACCCCACGGACCTCCCACTCCCGCCACGCTCGTATGCTCCAACCGAGCGCTGAGGCGCGGTTGCCGGCTCGCTTCATAGCGGACCCGCGATCACGTTCGGGCGCCTGGCGACAATGAGATTTCGATCGCGGCATCGGAGAGCGGGTTTGTCATGTCTGACGCTGAAGACTCGGCTGAGCTCCCACCCTCGGGTGCGGCGGCTCAGTCGCAGGCTGACGCGGAGCTGACAGCCATGCTTGCCCGGGCAGCCGCGAGTGTCGGGCTGGAGTGGAACCCTCCGCTCCCCCCCGAACCCTCGTGACTCGACGATTGGTTCCTGGGGCCGGAGCGCCGCTTACGGCCACGCTCTGCCCCCGTTCCTTTCTTCCTGGAGATGCATGAGGAGCTTATGCGCTCGTGGCGCGTGCCTTTCACTGCCCGCACACGAGCGGTAAGCTCCTCCGCTCTCACTACACTCGACGGCGGGGCGGCAAGGGGCTACACGGCGATTCCCCAGGTGGACCAAGCGGTCGCGGTGCACTTATGCCCGCAAAACGCCTCCACCTGGCGGAACCGCCCTACGCTTCCGTCCAGGGCCTGTAGGCTGACGTCGTCTCTGACGGCTAAAGCCTACAGCGCTGCTGGACACGCCGCCTCTGCCTTACATGCCATGGCACTCCTGCAGGTGCACCAAGCCAAGGCACTTAGAGAACTACACGAGGCTAGTCCTGACCCGGGTCTAATGCAGGAGCTGCGTTCGGCGACCGACTTCGCCCTCCGGGAAACGAAGGTCACGGCGCGGGCTCTTGGGCAGGCGATGTCCACCTTGGTGGTCCAGGAGCGCCACCTATGGCTCAACCTGGTCGAGTCGTGAGAGGCTGACAAGGTTCGTTTCCTTGACGCCCCCATCTCCCAGGTTGGGCTGTTTGGCGACACCGTTGGAGACTTCGCCCGGCAGTTTACAACGGTAAGGAGGCAGATGGAGGCTATACAGCATATCCTGCCCAGGCGGAGCTACAGGCCCCGCACCCCATCTGCTCGTCGCCCAGCGCGTCCCCCTGCGGTAACAACACCAGCTCCGCCACAGCCCGCCCCCTCGGCAGCCCGCCCCCTCGCCCGCAGGACGGCTCCCGTTCACCTGCCTCACGGCCAGCCGCCAAGAACCCTAAGAAGGCTTCAAAGCACCCCTGAGACGGGCAGCCCTGGGACTCAGGGAACTGCACTTCGGGAGCTGGTAAGCAGACCACTCCCTCCCCCGCCGGAGGGGCGGGTGGAGAATCCTTATTTCCTTTTGAAATTTATTTCACCGCACGCCCAACGAGCTGCGGTACCCACATTTTCAAAAAAGAGCAGTTTCCTCAGCCCCCGGGCTCCACTTCTGGTCTCCCCGTCCGTCGTTATCACGACTGCCGGCCACCGGTTCTCTTTGGCAGGTACAGCGTCCTGGAACCGGGTCTTCCGCTTCCACGCGTCCAGCCGCGGCACAACCCCGCCCCCGAGCCGGCCGTCTCCGCGGGCCACGAGGACGAAATTCTTCCTCCCCCGTCCCAGGCTGTTCCGGGAGCGGTCACAAGGAGCCAGGTAAGTGCTTCGATGTCCCTAGACTCAGCAACCCGGGCTCCACCCCGTCGCGAGGCCCCGCCTGCCGGTACGTCCGACGCTATAGTCCCCTTGGTCCCTCTCGCTCGGAGTTTGGAGGCGTGGCTCACGCTCCCCAACCCATCGTGTTGGTTGATCAGGACAGTCCGACTCGGCTATGCGATTCAGTTCGCCAGGCGCCCGCCCAGGTTCAACGGCGTCCGCCCCACCACGGTGAGAGGCGAGAACGCCGTTGCCTTGCGTGCGGAAATCGCCTCCCTTCTACAGAAGGGCGCGATAGAGCCTGTCCCTCCAGCCGAGATGAAGGGGTTTTACAGCCCCTACTTCATTGTACCCAAAAAGGCGGTGGGTTGCGGCCAATCCTCGACCTGCGAGTTCTGAACCGGGCTCTACACAGACTCCCGTTCAAGATGCTTACACAGAGACGCATTCTAGCAAGCGTCCGGCATCTGGATTGGTTCGCGGCGGTAGACCTGAAGGACGCATACGTTCATGTCTCGATCCTTCCTCGGCACAGACCCTTTCTCCGGTTTGCCTTCGAGGGTCAGGCATATCAGTACAAAGTCCTCCCCTATGGCCTGTCCCTGTCCCCTCGCGCCTTCACGAAGGTCGCAGAGGCAGCCCTTGCCCCACTGAGGGAAGCGGGCGTCCGCATCCTCAACTATCTCGACGACTGGCTAATCTTAGCTCACTCGCGAGACATGTTGTGTGCTCACAGGGACTTGGTGCTCAGGCACCTCAGCTGCTTGGGGCTTCGGGTCAACTGGGAAAAGAGCAAGCTCGTCCCAGTTCAGAGCATCTCTTTTCTCGGTATGGAGTTGGACTCGGTCTCAATGTTGGCGCGTCTCACCAGCGAGCGCGCACAGTCAGTGCTGAGCTGTCTGCGTACGTTCAGACAGAACACGTTGGTCCCACTGAAATCCTTTCAGAGGCTCCTGGGGCATATGGCATCATCAGCCACGGTTACACCGCTTGGTTTGATGCATATGAGACCACTCCAGCACTGGCTGCAGACCCGAGTCGAGAGACAAGCATGGCGCCACGGCACACACCGCGTCCTTGTCACGCAGACGTGTTGCCGCTCTCTCAGCCCCTGGTCAAACCTAGCGTTCTTACGGGCAGGAGTTCCCCTAGGCCAGGTCTCCAGGCACGTCGTGGTTACGACAGATGCCTCCCAACGGGGCTGGGGTGCCGTGTGCAGCGGGCACTCAGTTGCCGGCCCTTAGACGGGCCCGCGACTGTCTTGGCACATCAACTGCCTCGAGTTGCTGGCAGTATTACTTGGCCTGAGGAGGCTTTTGCCATTGATCCGGGGCAAGCACGTTTTGCTCCGGACGGACAACACAGCCGCGGCGGCGTATATCAACCGCCAAGGCGGTCTACGCTCTCGCCGCTTGTCACAACTTGCCCGCCGTCTCCCCCTTTGGAGTCAGCACCGACTCAAGTCGCTGCGGGCCACTCACATCCCAGGTTACCTCAACAGCACAGCGGACGCGCTGTCGCGGCAGGTTACATCCAGGGGAGAGTGGAGGCTCCACCCCCAGGTGGTTCAGCTGATCTGGAGTCGATTCGGCCAAGCGTAGGTAGACCTTTTCGCTTCCCCGGAATCCTCCCATTGCCCACTCTGGTACTCTCTGGCCGAGGCCCCCCTCCGCACAGATGCCTTGGCACACAGCTGGCCCCCGGGGCTTCGCAAGTATGCGTTTCCCCCAGTGAGCCTACTTGCACAGACGTTGTGCAAAGTCAGGGAGGACAGGGAGCAGGTCCTCTTAGTGGCCCCTTATTGGTCCTCCCGGATCTGGTTCTCGGACCTCACGCTCCTCGCGACAGCCCCCTGGCGAATTCCCCTGAGGAAGGACCTTCTTTCTCAGGGTCAGGGCACCATCTGGCACCCGCGACCAGACCTCTGGAATCTCCATGTCTGGCCCTTGGACGGGACGCGGTAGACTTAGGTGGCCTACCACCCGCGGTGGTAGACACGATCACTCAGGCGAGAGCCCCCTCAACGAGGCGTCTTTACGGCCTGAAGTGGCGTCTGTTTGCTCAGTGGTGTTCTTCCCGTGGTGAAGACCCCCAGAGATGCGCAGTTGGATCAGTGCTTTACTTTCTGCAGGAAGGTTGAAGGGACGGCTGTCTCCCTCCACCTTGAAGGTGTATGTAGCCGCTATATCGGCACATCACGATGCAGTGGAAGGTAAGTATTTAGGGAAGCACGACTTGATCATCAGGTTCCTGAGGGGCGTGAGGAGGTTAAACCCCCCCAGGCCGCGCCTCGTTCCCTCGTGGGACCTCTCCGTGGTCCTTCGGGGCCTTCGGGGAGCTCCCTTTGAGCCCCTTGAGTCAGCAGAGCTAAAGACGCTCTCTCTGAAGACCGCCCTCCTGACGGCGCTCACCTCCATCAAGAGGGTAGGGGACCTGCAGGCGTTCTCTGTTAGCGAACTGTGCCTAGAGTTCGGTCCGGCTTACTCTCACGTCATCCTGAGACCCCAACCGGGCTATGTGCCCAAGGTTACCACGACCCCCTTTAGGGATCAAGTGGTGAACCTGCAAGCGCTGCCCCTGGAGGAGGCAGACCCAACCTTTAAGTTGCTGTGTCCGGTGCGTGCTCTTCGCATCTACTTGGACCACACGCAGAGCTTTAGAAGCTCCGAGCAGCTCTTTGTTTGCTTTGGCGGACAGCGGAAGGGAAGCGCTGTCTCCAAACAGAGGATCGCCCACTGGGTCGTCGATGCCATCACGATGGCATATCACGGCCAGCATGTGCCGCCCCCTGCTGGCCTACGAGCCCATTCTACCAGGGGCATTGCGGCTTTATGGGCGTTGTCTCATGGCGCCTCTCTAGCAGACATATGTAGAGCCGCGGGTTGGGCAACACCTAACACCTTTGCGAGGTTCTATAACCTCAGGGTTGAGCCAGTTTCGTCCCGTGTGTTATCAGGTGACACAAACAGGTAAGTTCGGGTCAGCCGGCCGGGTGTATCGCTTGTGCATAGCGCCTTTCCCCTCCCTTGAGGTGAAGACGTGCGCTCTTTTCCCCAGTTGCGTTCGCAGGAAGTGTGAACCCTGGACGTTCTTCCTCCCTAGCCTAGCGGCCGTTGAGTCTTTGGAGAGGCTCACTGCCGCCCCGGTACGGGCATCACCAGGCCCCCGTACTGAGGTAAGTGCTCCACATGTGCTGGTTGCCCCCTTCGGCAACCCCGTGTGACGTATATCCCGCAAAATTGTTTCCCTACCAGCAAACCGCGTCTTCCTAGGACAGAGGGTCCTCGGCCCCGGGTCGCCGTGTTTGTAGTAACCCCTCCCCACCTTTGGGTAGGGTCTACCACGGCGCCGTTCCACACAATGTGCTTCCGCTGCTGGCTGGTAAGACCGTGTGTGTATTCCACCTAAACCCCCCCCCCCTCTCGGTTACTGACGTAACCTCCATTCCCTGATGGAGGGAACGAGACGTTGTGTTCCCGCTAGCCACAATACTGAACCATCCGCTGAAAGCGCCGGGTCTTTGGCTCGGCTCCTCAATGCGATACCTGATGTGTATTTGCAGCGTCACTCCTTTTATACCCGTATGTTCAGGGAGTGGCATGCAAATTCCACACGCCAATTCTCATTGGCCTTTTCTCAAAATCAGAGATGGCCGTGCTCCGCAAGAGCGACCCCTAGTGTCAACTCAGCGACACAACGTCTCGTTCCCTCCATCAGGGAACGGAGGTTACGTCAGTAACCGAGACGACAGCTTTTGATGTCTAGCAATGGACTGAGGATCTGATGTCATTGCCACAGACAGAATATCTAATTTTCTATGATCTGGCAGAGAGAACATTATAAGACTATTTCATAACGAGACACAAAATGGACCAGGCCATAGCCATCTAGGAACGGAAGCTAAATTGATTGTTGGACCATCTATTCAGACACTAATCCATTGCGGTCCATTTAACAGCTAACTGGCCATATTCACTCATTATGATTGCAGATTCAATGGTCTTCAGTCAATAGATCTCAAAAATAGTGTTCTTCATTTCCGCAACCGAGTCAAATTAATCTATGAAAAGACTTTCCAGAGTATTCAATATCAATGTTTGATGAAAATGGAGGGAAAAAAGAAAGTCAGACTTTACATTTCAGCATATCTCTATCTACTCCTGAATCTGTTTCAGCATTTGTGGTATTCCTTGAATCTCCTTACAGGAAAATCCCACAAATATGGTATCAAAATCTAATCAAGCCGCCATTCATCCTGCCATAGTTCTGCACTTCACTGGAGATACACAGAACTGGGCCGGATGCAGGTTGGACCATTGAAAGGTCACTGCACTGACTTAGAGGTTAATGAGGCACAAGGAAACGGGGGCAGCCAAGTATATTCATCCCCCAAAAGACACATGATAGATAGTTACATGTGGATGCAAAACACATGGGGCACTAAGTTTGACACAAGTCTGTTTTGACCCGATTAGATCACTATGTGTTAATCATCAGCCACAGACATGCACAAACACACATAATGGCTATGAATATTATATTGTACTAACCCTTCTGAAAAAAACATGTTTTTATGATGGTTCCCAGTATGGGATGTCCCTACCGGGCTTCTAAACTATAGTAGCTTAACCAGCAAGCTTCCCTTGATCAACCAGCATCATCAGAAAGTCCATGTTGGTTGACCAGCATAATTTGCTAGTGAACAACATGACTATGCTGAGTCACCTGCTAGACCAGCACTAACCATAAACCACCTTGAAACAACATTCAGCAAGGGTCAGAAAAATAAATAAATAAAAAGAAAAGAAAGAAAAAGAACTTTGTCACTGAACTAATCAGTTAACAAGTTAAACAAATTTGTGAAACAGAAGCAAGCCTCACCAAAATACTCTTTATTTTGCAGCTAATTCTGCACAATTTTAAAACTTGAATAATCTTGAATTTGAATCACTAAAAAAGTTGGAATTTTTGCTTTTAGCATATTCTTTAAAATAATATCCCCAGAAATGTTTTTTGTAGACCCGTGATTGTCTTAACTTTTTCACTCCTCATGAGTTTGCATCCCTGTAATTTGAATGGCATTGCAAGAACAAATCTACAAATTAGAAAATAAGCAAATTTGTTGTTTTTTCATTACACATTTAGCGCTCTTGCCACCTGTGACCTCACACAGCATAGCCTACCTATGACATGTTTTGTTTTACTATTTGTTTTTACTATTTGTATATACTGTATATAGATATATATATACTGTATAAATATATATCTTAACAACTCTAGACCTAACTATGATAAGTTATAGCCAACCATTGTGCAAGTTTATGTTGGCTAATTATTGTCCCTTATGAAAAACAAATGTGTCTTCCTCAAGCTGGTGTTAACCATCCTGAAAAAGGATTACTCCTTTGGGCTGCATTAAAATCTTGAGACATTTTTTTTTTGGTCTTACTGGAGACTTCTGTACAATAATATAATATTAATAATAATAATAATAACACAAAATGCTTGTTTACATCTGTTCATTACATATTAATAAAAGATTGATACCTGAGATCCAAATGGCCTCGACCCCTGCTACCCCTAGTGAATGATTAAATAGCATGTCCTATCCTTATTCACAAATGATTGTGATTGGTATAACATGTCCATCGCTGCCAGTGCTGAGAACATCAAGTGACCATGCGTTTGTAAATGTTCACTTAAGCAGTGTACTGGATAACAACAACTTGCAATAAGAAAGTTTAATAGACATTAATTTAACAATACATAGTGTATAGTTAGTTAAACAATAAAACAAGACAATCTTGACTCCTGACTAATCAGAAAAATCATCCAGGCCAACAAAGCAGACCCTCACACAATATCCATATTTAGATTAAGTATTCATTTTAAGGAATTTATTAATTGTTTTGACCTAAAAAGTATGCTTTTATACGCATGGGAAATCAACTGCAGGGGGAGCAATATTTTCCCTTAATGAAAAAGGTAATTTCTGACAACAATCTCTGCAGATGGGATGGTTGGAAGTTAATTCTACCACTAAGGAAAAGTGAGTGAAAAGGTTCTAATAAGGGACTTTGATCCTCATTGTGTTAGTATACTGCCAAATGCACTCACTCTCTGTCCACAGAAAATAGAGAAGATAAATTAATTCCAATTAAATGAAACACATAAACATCTAGAGTGAATTGAGATGCTTTAAATGTGTCCAAAACTACCTTTGCTCCACTAAAGGCCTAGCAGGCCAGTCTTGCTCCAAACTGCCACAGTCACCTTCAGCCCTTCAATCTTCTCAAAGCACTAGACAATCAGTTCAAATTTCATATGCATGCTGTTGAAGCTGTACCACTGCCTGCTAATCCCATTATTTGTGTGCCCTTGATGTGAGTGTATTGACAATGTGTAAAGCTTGTTATTGGATATCAGCCTTTTTTTCCATCTCTCATTCTCTCTCGTTCCACCTATGTTTCTTTGTTTGTATTGAGACTTGTTGGGATTTACTTAGCTACAGTTTTGTCACCAAAATTAATTGTCGCTAGAAGTTAGCTTAATCTTACAAAACCTCCCTGATATGTCAGACATTTGGTTAATAAATAAAGCAAATAAATTTTTTCTTATGCAAAAAGGATTTTTTGTATTATTTCTCCACAGCTTCATTTTAACTCAATATAAGGCAATGCTGCCCTTCTCAGGCAAAATGCAGTGACTATATATTTTGTCAAAATTGAGATATGCCTGAAATAGGGTTCTTTGACTATGATCTGTCCTGTGACAGACGGGTTTGGCCCAACTTAACATTTGACTGAATGCTCATACAATTTTGAAGCCGTTTTCCTCTGTTGCAATGTTGTCATAGCTACTGTGTTTTTAGCTAATTATTTCTTCTCACATAAATACATAATTTCAACACAAATCAATATTTTATGTCCACGTATTCATTGATTTGGTTAGTGGCTGTGTAATAAGCAGGATAATGTACAGTCAGACAGTTATTGCAAAATAAAGCCCTACAGGCTGATACAAGAACCCCCACTCAGGGTTTATTTAGCAAAAATAACCGTTATCCCTTACATAATCAATTGTTTTAGCAGAACGAAGTGCTCAAATCCACATATTTAGGGGTCCAAGCACCGAATTTTCTGATACTGATTTTCTGATTATAATTTATTATTCTTTTTCTGCCTTAAAAGTGTCTGGGCATCAGAGACCTTAAGTCACAGAGACACCAAACTTGGTGGGATGGTCAGAAATCCCCACCACTACTCAGGCATCCACACACACACCTGTCGGACACTAGATGGTGCTATAATAAGCACCTTTTCGTTTCTGGTCATAATTTTGGAACTGTAAGGGCTAGGATCAATATTCTGAATTCTGAATCCTTCAGTCAAGGTGTACAAAATAATTTCATTTCCGTCTATAAAATTTGTCCGCCATTTTGACATTTTGGGAAAATTTACTTTTTCAAACTCCTAAGGCCGTATGTCTGATTCATACGAAATTTGGTATGCATCATATATGGAACCTTCTGACAAAAAGTAATCAAAATAATTGTATTTCTTCAAAGCGGTACACAAAGATATAAGCTAACGAACTGGTCAGGTGTCATCCATGTAATCGATATTGACCTATATTGACCAAACTAAAAGTCCAAACGTAGCGAAACTTGATACACATAGACAAAACAACATTCTGAGGCTGCACGCCAAGTTGCGTCAAATTCCGCCTATAGGGGCTGCTACAGCTGAAAAATGCTCACACTCCATAGCTGTATGATCAATGATGTTGAAAATTGGTTTACATCTTCTATGACCCAAAGGTTAATAATATCACTCAAATATAATTTGGAAAAATCAACAAACATGGCCACCAGCAGTCAATCAAATTTCAGCAGCTAATAACATAAAATCTGAATGGCCGGCCATTACGAAACTTGAGATATTCATACATAGTGTCAAAATGTACCTGTACACTGGCCACAATGTGGCACTATAACAAAAAACATTTACATTTTTGTTAATTACTCCTCATCCGAGCACATTAAAATCAAAAATCTTTTTACCTCTAAATCCTTGTCATGTCATAAAAAAATTATATCTTAGTTTTATTTCATTTTATAAAATGTTTCTGCCATTCTAATTGACTGAAAACCCAACTTTTTCTACCTCCTCCTAGGGCTTAATCAGATCTTTACCAAACTTGGCCCAGGTCAGCGCTAGACCATGCAGGCAAAAAGAAATCAAAATAATTTTGATCCATTAAATCATCTAGAAGATACAATCCGATATATTTGACTACTGTGGCCCATTGTGACAAATATTCCTGTATATTGTGTGCACAAATGTCAAACTTCACAAAACTGTATAAATATGGAAAACAGGACATTCTGAGGAATCATACAAATTTCATGGATTTTTGATGAACGGGGGCCTAACAGCAAATTTTTAATGATCAGCCATTTCAATGAAAAGCTGTAATTCAATTTTTTTGTCCACCAGAAGGAGCCAAGGCTATCATGAGCGCATTAATGCATATTAATTTATTTGAAGAAATGTGGTACACTGACAATGTCTTCTGACTTTTATAATATTAGCATGCAAATAAATCTTATTTCCAAAATGATTATAGGTAATCAATTCTTTTTATAATTTTGAATTTTTTTTTAATATTGAAAACACATTTGTCAAGTTGCCAGACATGAATAATTGTCACATTGTTTAGGAATATGTTTACATATCTCTGGAATTATATTATGTGTTTATTTTTCAATTATCTCCGTTTCTGTAATTTCTATATGGCAGCGTCTGAAACTGTAAAATTCAGCCTTAAAGCCAGCCCAATAATGGCCCATAGGCATACTATGGCAAGGCTCTTGCCCATGAAAAAAAAAAAATGTCAACTATGACAAGACAATGAATTTTGTGGGATCATATCTCCCAATCAGAATATCTCACTTCACTCAGGCTACCATTCAATCTTAAAGTATCATCTTGGAAATGGTGTAGCCACACCCTAGCAACCATTTATGGCACCCTAGCAACCACCCCAAAGACTTCCATTCAAAATGGCTCAGAATGATATCTTCAGAACAGAATTTTGTAGACACTTGGGGATTGGATCTTTTGAGTCAGATTAGTAATCAGCCAATAAGAATATCTCTGTACTCTGGCAAGCCATAACCTATCAACCATTTAGAGCACCATAGCAACTAGCCCTATTGACTTCCTTTAAAAATGGCTGAGAGGTATTTATTTGGAACAGAATGGACTACAGCCATGACAGTTGGCTATTTTCACTTGGGTGAGCAATCAGTCTTCATGTATCCACTCACTTCATGTATCACTGTATCCGCAAAGCAACCAGCATTGTGGACGACCCCACACACCCCTCACACAAACTCTTTACCCTCCTCCCGTCTGGCAAGAGGTACCGAAGCATTCGGGCCCTCACGGCCAGACTGTGTAACAGCTTCTTCCCCCAAGCCATCAGACTTCTCAATACTCAGAGACTGGTTTGACACACACGTGTCCTGAGTTGCACTTTAATTACTGTCACTTTATAACTGCATCTACCTCAATAACTGCTATGTGCATAGAACATTATCTCATAGTATGTTATGTTTACATTTTTAGAAACTCTCATCTTTTTGCACTACTGAGTACTGGTCGGCGCTGCACTGTCTATTGTCCTGTTCATTGTCAGTAATTTGTTGTACTGTCCTGTACTTTTTGCACATGTTTGCACGTGCACTTTATATAGGTATATATAGGTTGTTTATATAGGTATTTTATTTCGTTGTGTAGTCTCATGTGGTCCTATGTTGGTCCTTTGTTGTTTTTATGTAGCACCATGGTCCTGGAGGAACGTTGTCTCGTTTTGCTGTGTACTGTACTAACTGTATATGGTTGAAACGACAATAAAAACCACTTGACTTGACTTGACTCATGTAACTACTTAGCCATGCCCTAGCAATCATTTAGAGCCCCTAGCAAACAAACCCCATTGACTTCCATTCAAAATGCTTTGATCGGGATCTTTGGATCAGAATGTCATAGAGACTTCCGGTTTAGATCATTTGACTCAGCATATCAAGGAGCCTTTTGAGTATTACCTTGGTAACTGCCTAGCAACCAGATGGGGTTACCCTAGCAACAATGTAACAAATCAAATATCTCTGCACAAGAACATCGTAGACACTTCCAGTTTCTTTCATTTGACTCAGGGTAGCAAGGAGCCTTTTGAGTATCACCTTGGTAACTGCCTAGCAACCAAGTAACAAAACATATATCTCTGCACCAGAACATACTAGAGACTTCCGGTTTTGCTCATTTGTCTCAAAAATCACATTTTGGGTTATAAATCCTGAATCATTTTGTTTCAAAAGATATGGATTCAACCACTGGAGTCGTATGGATTTATTTTATGCTGCCTTTATGTGCATTTTACAGCTTCAAAATTTTGGTACCCAATTTTCAACAAATTCAGTTTAAGCAGGATCTATTCTATCAATTTGTAATTGTTTTCTTTATTATTTATTTCACATCCACTCGATCATTTCTGTTAATTCTGATTGTTTTGTTTATTTCTTCACATGTTCTTGGACCCCGATGATTGCCGCTTGTGGCTATATTCATATTCATTCTTATTACTCTATATTTATGATGTCTATAATTTCTGATTGTCATGCAATCTTCCTTCTGTCCATCCTGGATAAGTACCACCTCTTAATTGTAATTTCACAGCATGCAGGCACATTGTGGTAATTAATGCTTTCAAATGTGTAATCAGGCAATTTTTTTACTTACTGTGCTAAACCAAGTCTCTCCTGAAAGACTGTGATTGTGATTTATAACTCATCTCCCTAAAGTGCTGTTTCATCACACACACAAAAAAAGGAAATTGCTCTTAAGTGAGAGGCAGATTTCATAATCATCAAGACCATGTGTAAGGATTTCTTTGTTTTATTTATTTATAAAAATAATTTGCTCATTGCATCCTGCAAATTGACAGACATTTATTATATTTATCTCAATTCAAACTACTTTAAATTAAAAAGAATCTAAAGATGGAACATCTTTGTTGAGATCCTCCCTAAACTGTAAAGAACTTGTCCATTTGAAAGATAAAAGTAATTGCATGTTTTGGAGTGTGTGATTGGATACTCTATAGTATTTTTTATTTTTTTATTGCTGGATCTATGCCTCATGACTATTCAGTCTGTCTGTACTTAATTTATGCCAGTTTATGAATTTGTGTGTGTGTGCATGTGGCAAGGAGCGAGTGTATGTTGGTGACATGTATGTGAAAGCTTGCGGCTCAGAGAAGTAACATCTGTTGTTAGTCTAGATAAGAAAACAACCAATTTGTTGTATTTTCAATAAATCAGTAGCTTGGGATCATATGGGTCAAGCTACACTGGGAGCCAAAAGTGTGGAATAATGTACAGGTTTTGCTCTTATGGAAAGAAATTGGTACTTTTATTCACCAAAGTGGCATTCAACTGATCACAATGTATAGTCAGGACATTAATAATGTGAAAAATTACTATTACAATATAACTTTTTTTTTACTACATCAAAGAGTTCTCATCAAAGAAAACTTCCACGTGCAGCAATGACAGCTTTGCAGATCCTTGGCATTCTAGCTGTCAGTTTGTCCAGATACTCAGGTGACATTTCAACCAACGCTTCCAGTAGCAATTGCCATAGATGTGTCAGTCTTGTCACTTTTCACGCACCTTGCAGTCTAGCTAATCCCACAATAGCTCAGTGGGGTTAAGATCCATAACACTCTTTTCCAATTAACTGTTGTCCAATGTCTGTTTCTTTGCCCACTCTAAACTTTTCTTTTTGCATTTCTGATTCAAGTGGCATTTTCTTTACAATTCTTCCAATAAGGCCTGCACCCCTGAGTCTTGTCTTTACTGTTGTACATGAAACTGGTGTTGAGTGGGTAGAATTCAATGAAGCTGTCAGCTGAGGACATGTGAGGCCACAACAAGCTGAACTTTGTTACATGGACTGCCGTGCAGGTGCAAGCAAGCTGTTGAGTGCCTAATAGCAGGTGCATCCGGTCTGCACGTAGCCTCCCCCCATGCTCCAAGAACTTTGCACAGTCCCTCATCACCACAGAGACCACATCCTGCCCAAAGGGGAGGTTAACATGTGGCAAACACATCACATGGGCTTGCCAGCCGCACGTGGAAGAGGCACCGTGGTAGGTCCTACCCGGGGGGAGGAGCTCTACAAAAATGGCGATCGTTGGCAGAGGGGGCTCTGTCCAAGGGAGAAGCAGATTTACCAACAGGGAAACCATACCGAGGAAAATTCATCACCAGGGGTAACCACAGATAACAGCACATATGGAAACCGGCTGAACCTGGAGGTTATTGAGTTTTGCCCAGCCCGCTGCTCTGCAGATGTCTGATAGAGAGGCTAGTTTCCAGGAGGACTCCTCATGGAGTTTGCTCGTAATCTCAAAGGGGAGGGCATTCCCTGTTATGTCAAAGCAATCGTATCTATGATCCAGTGGGCAAGCCTCTGTTTGGAGACAGCGTTCCCTTTCCACTGTCCACCAAAGCAGACAAAGAGCTGCTCAGAGCATCTAAAGCTCTGCATACAATCCAAGTAGATCCACAAAGCACAGTAGATTGGACAAAGCAACGACAAGGCTGTGTCTGCCTCCTCCCAGGGCAGCGCTTACACGTTCACCACCTGATCCCTAAAAGGGGTCGTGGGAACCTTGGGCAAATAGCTCTGTCGGAGTCTCAAGACCATGTGAGGACTGAACTCCAGGCAGGTGTCGCTGACAGAGAATGCTTGCAGGTCCCCAACCCTCTTGATAGACAAGAGACCAGTCAGGAGGGCAGCCTTCAATGAGACCGCCTTTTGCTCAACTGACTCTAAGGGCTAAAACAGGCCTTTCCACAGGCCTAGCAGGACCACAGAGAGATCAAACAAGGGAATGAGGAACAGCCTAGGAGGATTCAACCTCCTGGCACCTCTCAGGAACCTGATAATCAGATCGTGCTTCCCCAGGGACTTACCGTCCACCGCGCCATGGTGCACCGCTATAGCAGCCACATACACCTTCAAGATGGAGGGGGACAGCCGCCCCTCCAGCCTATCCTGCAGAAAGGAAAACACTGACTGCGCATCTCTGGGGGTCTTGGTTCGGAAAGAACACCAATTTGCAAACAAAAGCCACTTCAAAGCATACAGCTGCCTCGTAGAGGGAGCCCTGTCCTGAGTGATCGTGTCTACCACTGCCGGTGGTAGGCCACATTGGTCTTCCGCGTCCTGTCCAGGGGCCAGTCGTGGAGATTCCAGAGGTCTGGGCATGGGTGCCAGATGGTGCAACGTTCAGGGGAATGCTCCAGGGAGGGGCTGTTGTGAGGAGTGTGAGTTTTGAGAACCAAGTCTGGGTGGGCCGGTACAGTGCCACGAGAATGACATGTTCCTGGGAAGCAAACAGGTCTATCTGTGTTTCACGAATCAACTCTGAATCAAATGGACTACCTGGAGGTAAAGTCTTCACTCTCCCCTGAGCGTCACCTGCCATGGCAGCACATCCGCTGTATGGTTGAGGTCACCCGGGATGTGAGTGTGCCCAGCCGAACTTGGAGGCATCTTTGGTAACAATGAAACACCTGGACACTTGCTGTAACAGGAACCCTGCCCGCAGAAATGCAAGGTCTGTCCAAGGGCTGAACATGCGGCAGCAGATTGGCGTGATGTTTGCAGTGGTGCCATGCCATCTCGGGACTCGAGTCTGAAGCCAGTGCTGGAGCAGTCTCATATGCATCAATCCGAGCAGCGTGACCACCGCCGAGGATGACATATGACCCATTAGCCTCTGAAATTGTTTCAGTGGGACTGCTGTTCTCTGCCTGAACTTCAGCCAACTCAGCACTGACTGCATGCCCACGTGCAGCTCTTTCAATGCCTTGGCCTGGTGTACTTGCAAGAGGCCCATGGCATGCAGGGCAGAGGCAGCCTGTCCAGTGGCACTGTAAGCTATGGCTGCCAGAGACGACGTGAACTTACTGGCCCTGGACAGGACTATCAGGCAATTCCGCCGGGTGGCTGTATTTTGCACAACTGCCTTATCCACCTGAGGAATATTCTGTATACCCCATGGCCACCCCACCATCGAAGGTAGTGAAAGTGGACAAGCCCAGAGGTCGGGTCCGGCAGTAAAAGGTGCCCGCCCGATTGAGAGATCATCATGCTCACAAGCTCCGAAAGACACATTAAACTCCCTTTGGCGAGCTGCCTGTCTCATCCCATAACTCGACCGAGGCAAATGAGCATACTGGGGAATGGGAGGTCCGTGGGGGATTGCCCGGTTGAAGCACTTCCATTGGGTCCACATATCGCCCCCCCAGCGCTAAATGACCTGGCCTCATACTCATAGGTAGAAGGCCTGGAGCAGGGAGTGGCTGGACTGGCTTTCCCCCGGAAGAAAGAAAGCCGCAACCACAACATTGCCATGGTCATGTTCTCGCAGTGAGAACACAAACCATCCATGAACACTGCCTCAACGTGACTACGGCCCAGACAAGTAAGATGACCGTCAGAGGTGGAGAGATAGCGACCAGATCCAGGAACTACACACAGACGGAATGGCATCTTTAAAAATACGCTCTCCATCAGTGCACACTCTTTTAGAAGGAAATGTACTCTTTTCTGCAAGAATATATACTCTTTCAGCTGTCGAAGTGCCCAGGGGTATACTCTGCATCAATCGTGCAGAGGGGTTAGAAAGCCGCTGAAATGCACTTTATATCCAACAGCATACACTTCTCGTTGTGAGATGAATGGAATGGCAGTGGAACTCGCTGCTCAACACCACTCGACTCCGAAGAAAAAATCTGAATGAGTGGTTGCGAGCCAGCTCCTTTAATTCCAGTATGTCTGGGGGAGTGGCATGCAAATTCCACTCGCTAATTCCCATTGGACTTTTCTCAAAGATCAGAGGTTTTTGGGCTCCCAAGAGCGACCCCTAGTGTCACTACATTGACACAATGTTGAGTGAGTGACAGATAGGGAACTTCAGTTTTTTGCCTATTTCAAGCAATGTATAGCCTTCATTCCTCAAAACAATGATTGACTGACAAGTTTCTGGAGAAATCTCTTTCTTTTTTGGCATTTTTGACCTAACATTGACCTTAAGACATGCCAGTCTATTGCATACTGTGGCAACTCAAAAACAAACACAAAGACAATGTTAAGATTCATTTAATGTACCAAGTAGCTTTAATCAGTGTTTGATATAATGGCAAATGATTTTGTAGTACCAAATTAGCAATTTAGAATGATTACTCAAGGATAAGGTGTTGGAGTGATGGCTGCTGGAAATGGGGCCTGTCTAGATTTGATTACAATATTTTTTTTTCAAATAGTGATGGTGCTGTTTTTTACATCAGTAATGTCCTGACTATGTTTTGTGATCAGCTGAATGCCACTTTGGTGAATTAAAGTACCAGTTTCCTTCCGAAACAGCAAAATCTGTACATTATTCAGTGTATGTGTATGTAAGCAGCATGTAGACACACATGTAATTGTAAAAAAACAAAAAAAAAAACATGCTTATGCTATAAGCATTTGTCAGGCATAAAACAGGTACAATGTAGGTTTTTATTTCTTTAAAGGGAATTATGGTTTAAGAAAAAGATATAGCATTAAGTTCTGAATTCATAGGTTTGGATGTTTTAGAACAACACTGTATGAGTCAATTTAAGTGATGGAGAGCGCACTTAGATTTTGGACTTCAGGCCACATGTTTGATGGTTTTATGTATGTATCATTTATGATTATGGGATTATTTTCCAAAACAGTATTCAAAGTTGTACTAATAGTCTCAGCAATTTGTTTTTCCACACTGGCAGCTCAAGCTGAAAGGAATGTTTTTGTGCAAAGCATAACTACGCCCTGCTGAAAACTGCCCTGATCCTTGTCATTTAGTAATAATCTCTGTCTGACTTCCAACTCATGCCTGTTTACTTTACAACATATACAGTACCTCTACTTGTTTGTTTGTATTGTATACTATGTTTATACTTAAATAGTTCTATGTTATAACATTTTGTAGAGCAGATTTGAGCTTGGGAAAGGTGTTATATAAATAAAACTTCTTCATTATCTTCTTATTCTTCTACTCTTAATGTCTCGAAAGGGGTAACTTTTCTCAAAAACTATATATTCAAATTAGTCAGGTACTGACCTTAAATGTTCATCAATTAAAAACATTCCAAATTAAATGTCTTTTTTTTCTTCTCAAAACTCATTTATTCTATGTGGATCTACTTTCTGTGGCACTGGTTGAAATTTTTGCCATTTTAAAATTACATTTTAAATGAAGAAAGAAAAAACATTTCAGTCTTTTAAATGGAAAACGAACTGACCACTATTTATGTCTAAAAAGGACATCATCCACAAATTAATTTGTAGACTTTGAAAATATAAAATAAATAAATACAAAAACAAAAAAGATTGTTATCCAAATGCAGTTATAGTTCACCCCAAAATGAAACTTATGTTATTATTTACTACCCCATATTAGTTCCAAACCCATACAGGATGACTCTTTCATCCATGGAACACTGAAAGAGATGTTTGGTGTAATGTCCAAGTTGCTCTCTCTCTAAACAGTACAATGAAACTAAATGGTGACCAGGGGATGTCAAGCTCCAAAAATCACTATAACAGCATCATAAAAGTAGTCAATAAAACTTCAGAAACCATAAGATAACTTTGTGTGAGGAATAGACTGATCCCTAATTCCAATCGCAATAAATCTTGCTTGGAGATTCTGCTATAAATAACTCCTTATAAATACAATTCTTAACTGTTTCCCAATGTATCTCATTCTTGACAATCCCCCTCCCATACATTCTGTGTTTAGTTCTCCTGATTTTCTTTTTTAAATCATCCAGCTGTCTACACTCTCAAGCTCTCCCTTCTGAAGAATAAGCAAGCTGTTGCCTCTGGTCACATTTGGGGTGAACCTCATTGTCTCCTATTGGCTGGCTGGACAACCACATCCTAGGAATTACTCCTGGGAAACCACATGTTCAATGCTAAAAGTGTTTGCTATATTTTTGATGGAAGATGTGATGTGTAGGTAGCACAAATTCAATTGCAAACACAGGGCCAAAACTGCTTTACTTCTCACTACTGGCCAATTGTTTTTAAGCATAAACCTCACTTCATTTTGTTATGCTTAAAACAAGAAATCAAGAAAGATAAACTTAACCAAATGATATATTTCTCTGAAAGCAAGTCTTAATATTTTACATATGTTTTATTTTCAAGTAAATTAATATTGTTTTAAGGATGTTTAATTATTTTTACTGGAACACAAGTTTAAAAAATACAGATTAAATAATGACTAATTGCTGTGAAGTTTTGGTAAACTATAATCCATCACTAGCCATTGCATACTAGCACGTTTGGCAATTATTTAAACAGTCACACACAACAACAAACTTTATCGGCTAAAACAAATTGTTACTTTCGATTTGTTCTACTCTGAACTCTTTTTGAAAGATTGGCAAGTTCCTGAAAACATGTGGCACTCACTGAAGGAAAACTGCAATATTGTGTGGGCTCTGCTTTCAAGAATCTTAGCATGGAAGAGGTGCTAGAAAACTAGAAATAACACTAGAAAAATCATAGTTTTTTTTTTTTTTTTGCGTGTCTTCATGAAACTGCTCTCAGAAACCCCTCGGCTCAGTTGACTGTACCTCTCCACTGCTATCATTAATTCTCACATAGCTGTCACAGCCATCACAGCCCTCAGATCACAGAACATGCCTCTCCAAGTCATATTTTCATTACATTTTTTCTCCCTACATTTCTTATATTTTCCCTTATTCACCCATATCTGCTCTACCAAAGACAAGCTTGCCATGGATCACATGGCCAAAGTCTGATAGGTGTTCAAATAAACTGTCAAACTGTGAAAGAAAAAAAACCTTTGACAAGATGTGAGGCAATTACTGTCAAAGCATGATGTGGAACCCCAGAAAAAGTATGTATGTGTTCTTTTTTTTTTCCATATGTTTTCATTAAATTAAATTCATTTCTGGAGACGTTCAAAGATCCTGTGAAATCAAAATGAATTTTTTTTTTTGGGGGGATTTTAATGCATATCTACTAGCTTTGAAAAAAATTATACACCAGTGTACTCCTAAAAGTTATCAAATTTAGTCTTTTTAGATTATCTTTTAATTATCTTTTAGTACATACTGCACCTGTATACACTAGGGGCTGTGCAGGCTAGTCGACTAGTCACTGTTAGCCTCAAGTTGACTAGAAATTTACCACATGGTTTAAAAAGCTGCATCTCTAGGAAATACAGCAGGTGAAGAGAGAAAGAACTAGAAAATAAACCATAATTGCACAGTATCCAAGTTGGTGGCAATATGCCCATACAATGTGAATAGCCAAATAAATAAATCAAAATAAAAGAAGAAAACGGCACATGTGGAGCCCTGTGGCTCGACACAAAAAAATGCAAAATGGCTCAAATGTACTTTTATGAAAATGAACACAAATGCTACATTAACCAGCAATACATGTATATTGGCCTTTAAATATAATAGAAATACCAGTGCTATGTATAGTAATAATTTTAAATGTCACCCGCTTGGCTAGCTACTGATTTTCAACATGATCAGCACCACTTTGTGTGTTGGGACATCTGCTGACTACAGTTAAAGGGTAGTTCACCCAAAACATTTAATTATCTCATCATTTACTCATCGTATCCCAGATGACAATGACTTTCTTTCTTCTGAAGAACACAAATGAAAATGTTCAGAAGACGATATCAGCTCTGTTTATCCATTCGATGCAAGTGAATGGTGGCCAGAACTTTGAATCTCAAAAAATAACAAAGTCAGCACAAAAGTAATCTATACAATTCCAGTGGTTAAATCTATGCCTTCAGAAGGCAAGGTTTTGCTCAGGAAGCACATCTAACATGATGACATCAACATAAACAGCCTGTGCAAGTTAGTCTCGCCACAGTATTCAAGCAGCCTCTCGCTGCATGATCAGACAGGGTCAAAGCGATAACGAATGCCATAGGAGTATTTATTGCTGCAGATATACAACTGTACTTGAGAACACATGATTTATGCATATGTTTAATCTGCTTGAGCCCCGTAATAAAGTTCCTACAAGAACGCATTCCAGCAAATCTCTAGTGCCCACTCAATATAAACAAGCACCTGCTGTAATTGTCCAGCAGGGGACATTGTCAGTGCTATCAGATCCACCCTCTCCTCTGATAATGTGGATATTCAGATTTTCCCGGAAAAAAAAGAAAAAAAAGTTTATGTCGATTTTCGAATTTTCAAAGTTCTGGCCACCATTCACTTGTATTGTGAAGACCTACAGAGCTGATCTATTCTTCTATTCTTCTGCAAAATAAATAAATGTATACACATCTGGGATGACATGAGGGTGAGAAAATGATGAGACAATTAAAATTTGTGGGTAAACAATCCCTTTAAGCACTTCAATGTTGAATTCCAACGGCATGACGTCTAGTCGCATTCGACTCGAGTAATGGCCTTGACTAGTCAACTATTAAAAATCGGTAGTCCTGCAAACCTTAATATATATATCTAAATTGTATCTCCTCCAGGAAAACAGGCACAATTTTTGCAGACTCATCAAATGGTCTCTAGAATGACTAGCAAATCATGGCTGTGATGTAAATAAAGCCATATCAGCTATGTACTGTATACAGTGCATTCATAAATAGTATTATATACATTCAGACCACTTCATTTTTTCCACACTCAACAAAAACACGTTATGTTGCATCCTTATGTTAAAATATTCCACACTCCATACCCCATAATGACAAAGCAAAAACCAGAGTTTTTTTTTAACCTTGCAAATTTATTAAAAAGAAAAAACTGAAATGTCACATTGACATAAGTATTCAGACCCTTTGCTATGATACTTGAAATTTAGTTCAGGTGCATCCCATTTCTCTGGATCATCTTTAATGTGTTTCTACACTTTGATTTGAGTCCACCTGTGGCAAATTCAATTGATTGGACATGTCAAGTTTATTTATAAAGCACATTTAAAAACAACCAAAGTTGACTAAAGTGCTGTACAATATCAGGAATGAGAAAAGCAGATACAATAGACAATAAAACAATTTATTACAAACAGAAAAGAGAAAAAAATAAAAAAACACACCAAAACAAAGGATTCACTTTTGATTAAAAGCCAATGAAAATAGATGGGTTTTAAGCATAGATTTAAAAACAGATAGAGATTGAGCAGTTCTGATATATATGCAGGCTGTTTCAGAGCTTAAGGCCGGCTATGGCAAAAGGCACGCTCATCTATTTGCTTCAAACTGGATATGGGAACAGAAAGCAATCCAAGCTCCCCAGATCTAAGAGATTTAGACGGATTGTGTGGGTGCAATAACTCAGAGAGTTATTGTGGCGCCTGGTTATTTAATGATTAAAAAACAGGTAATAGAATTTAAAAATAAATCCTGTATCTAACTGGCATCCAATGCAGTGAAGCTAATATTGGAGTGATGTGTTCATATTTGAGTCTGCCTTTCAGAAGTCTGGCTGCAGCTTTTTGGATGAAGACGAGAGAGAGATGATTGATTTACTCTGATATAGAGGGAGTAACAGTAATCTAAGTGTGATGAAATAAAGGCATGAATCACTTTTTTTCCTCAAGAAAAAAAAAAGGTTTTTACTTTAGTTAGAATTCGTAAATGAAAGAAACTCAATTTTACCACAGCATTTACAGTATTTGTTTATCACATTTTAGGCTGCTGTCAATCAAGAAGCCTAAATGCTTTATAAATGATGTAGTATAATGAGCGAGATTGCCTAATTCAGAATTACACGCATTATTACAGTCTTTAGGTCCAAACAAAATAACTTCAGTTTTATATTCATAAAAAAAATAAAACATAACGTGTCAGCCACGATTTTAATTCCTTTAGGCGGGCTAATAGTGGCTCAAGGGCATATTTGTCATTACGTTCCAGTGGAAGATAGATTTGGACATTTTCCACACAGGACAGAAACTGTGCTCAAGAAGCAATTTCATTGGGTCTTTAAGTAGAATGGTTCCCACATTCAAGTGCAGTGAAAGAAAGAGAAAAACCCTTTGGCATAGGCCGGGTAGCTGCTTATGTTCTCTGAGCCTTTAGATCGATCATTTTACAAAAACCCTAATTTTCAAAAGTGGCTCATTAGTGCTCTGATTTTCAGTGGGTTGAACTGCTCATGTTTTCTGCTGCCAGATTTTCTTTTGATGTGTTATGGCATGAAATTGTATTTCCATGACTCTCTGCCCTTGAAATCAAAAAACTTTAATTCTTCATCAAAAAGCAAAAGGCTCAAGGGGTAAGTATTTTTCTGCTTTTACAGTATAATGCAATACTCTTTCATGAGCTTGTTAATATCAAGCCCATTATTGGTATAGAGAAATCACTGGAAGACAACTTGTGACCTACTTAAATGCTAACCATTCAAAATGTAGCTGTAGCATTTCTTATATAAGCCTAATATTCTGTTTATATGATTATATAAATCCATAACACCATATTATAAAAAATGATGTTTTTTTGGGGAGTCAATATGGGGAGTCTACTTGAAAAAAAAAAAAAAAGAGATTTCTAAATGAATGTAGTTTTCTTCATTACACCAACATAGCATACAAATTTGAGTTAGAAGTGAAAAATTAACACATTTCTTAGTATTTGGTATCTCCACTTTTGCTTTAATGGCAGAATCCAACGATCCATGTTATCCCAGCAAGATTTGAAAATGTTCCAAAGAGCTTTTTGTGTGCTTCAATGGAAGCAAGTAAATGAATAAACAATGGTGCAGAACTTTGTGATAAGCTAACATGAAAATGTAAAAAGTTGTTTGTTACTATTCCATAAAGGAATCTTGTCATTAAAAAGAGACATTTTGTTTTCTGACATGTTGTGACACTTCATTAGCATATCTCAGTGACAAGATGACATGCCAAGATCATGTACGTTTCAATATCAAAATATATCCATTACAATACTGTTATGAGCCTACCAAACTCAACCATTTGTTTTTACCTCGCTCAAAATAGCCAACAATGCAAACAAAAAAAAAACAAATAAATAAAAATTATTTTTGTGCTCATGGTGTGTTCAAAAGAACATTTGTGAAGCAAAACAATAGATTTATGATTCAACAAACATATAGCCGCCTAGTGACAAATTGTCAGCAGCAGGGCCAATTTGACACAAGATCTATTGTAGCAATGGAGTTCCTGTGGTTAGCATGATTCACTCAACCAGTAATGGCACAGGATAAAAGAGAAGAATAGTATGCTAAATTGGCTGGTTCATGCATTGAATTCCAGGGCACTCACCCTTGCTGAATGACAAAATGACAATTAAAAGTGATGAGACAAGGGAATATTGAAAATGAACATTTAAGGATGGCAGTAATGTATAGTTCTCTGCTAAAAATGGATAAGGAAGAATTCCATAGGAATAATAAATAAAAGAAAAAATCTGAATGAACCTTTGATGTATTATGTCAGTAAAGAATTTGGTTTTTATCACCAGGTAAGAATGTTGAACAGCCAAATCCCAAAATGAACAAAAAGTATAGCTGTAAGTTAATCAATTTTTCTACCTTCATATGACAAGGTCTTTATAATAGTGGCGATAGTGTCTTTCTATGAATAGAAAAAAAAGAAAAGAAAAAATAAATCACAAAATCTGTCTCATTACAGAAGGGTCTTGAAAAGCTTTAGTTAAAAAGCTAGGTCTGATTGTGATGAATGCTAATATATATGAGATAGTGGGTATTTTGCTTTGTGAAGGGAGACTGGTCTGGCTTTACTGTATCCTCCTCTATATGAGGTATTATTTCTGTGAATAATTTTAAACTGTTTATATCCAGGTAACTCTCAAAATACAAAATGCAATTATGTTTAAAAGTGCACATAACAAACCTGAATTTAATTAATGTACCATTTGGATGGAGATCATGAGAACATTTAGTTTATTAATCATACAGTTAAAGGCCTTAATTTCTACAGCACTTTATAAACAAACTTTCATATAAGAATGAGTGTCTATAAAACAACAGTGAATTGAAAGCAGAGTATACTGAATTATGAATAGACAGGAGGCGGAACTGTATGATTCCCACTCTCTTTAAATACAGAAGACTGCATTAACATTACCTATAGGGATAGGCTATATATCTGACATATCTCAATATGTAGCTTCAATTATGCATAAGTGTGTTCAAAATATGTAAATGCAGTTCTGTAATCAGGATATGCAATTCTTTGTGCTCTCTGACAAACAGGAGATAAGCTCCATTCAGCTCAGTTAAATATCATCACTGTGCTTGTTGTTTCTGGGAATAGGATTAGGCACAGCATATTAACTGCCCCTTGGGGTAAAGAGACGATCAAGGTGGATGGCTTGTCGATGCACGCGATCATCTTACTTGAACCATACAAAGTCCCTGATGAGATGACCTGCTGATGTACACTCAAATAACAGACTGTTTTGTCCTCCAGTCTGATGGTGGGAGAGCATTGACATTTATATTTTTTTGCTCCAAAAACACAAAAAACTACTTTGTCACTATACACTGCCAAATTTTCCTAATCCATGAGCTCACTGTGTGCAATGTCTAAAGGTTATATAATTTGATATAATATGTAAATCCTTGTAAATGCTGTGATTTAATGTAGCGAATCAGAATATCTCATTTGTTCTAAGATAAAAATGATTTTCAATTCTGTTTAAGGTGTTTAAATCAAAGGTTTTTCAATAAGTGAAAGGATATTTAGGATAAAAAGTAGGCTTGATGAAGGGACAAAACGCCACCATAAAACAGAGTTTTTCTTAAGAGGGAGGAAACAGATTTGTTATGAATGCTCATAACAAATGTGATCAAACATGCACTCACATTGACTGACCATTGTTCAAACTGAATGTTCAAAGTGGGCTCACATTGACTGAACAATCACAATGGAGATTCACTTTTTTGTAGAATACTTGAAATGAAATCTTAAATGTGATTGAAATAAATAGAAAATGGTGAAAATGTTTCTGAAGTGGTTATTTTGAATAGGCGTCATCTTAATTTGTTACTCAAAAAAGGACCTTGCTGTCTCAAAAGTATTTGCTGATGTTGAAATATTTTGCCCTATAACTATTGCTCCTATATCTGCGATACAAAACATCCTTTAGAGGGGAACTATAATGCAAAATTAACTTTTACATGGTGTGAACATAAATGTGTGTTGGCAGTGTTTGTACTCAACCACCCTATAATGATAAAAATCCACCCAGTACTTTGTTTTAATCCCCATTAATCATAAGCACTGTCTCAGAACAAGCCATTCACAGATTCTGTACAAAGTGACATCACTTTGTACAGGCCCTGCCCACGACTGTTGATGGACACTGCCGCACATGTACACCAATTAATAAGTGAACATTACGCAACATGTTCAACATGTTTGTTTGTGTGTGTGTTGTTTCGTTATAGCGCATAGCAAACGTTGTAACAGTATTTGTGTGTGTGTTGCTCATCCATCCTTGCAAAACTGCTGAAAAAAATCTACAACAAATAAAAATATTTATCAAATAACCATTCGGAAACTTCCTGGTTCATTCTCAAAGTTGTTACTTCTGACGGGTCTCTCCCTCATCAGTGTCTGACTCCAGTTCAAACATATAGGGCTGAACACCACTATTTTCGCTGTCAGTCATATTGTTTATGATGTCTAGTTATCCGAAGCAGCTATGTCAAAACTTTGCCCTATTCTAAATACGGGACGGGATCACCAGCTCATTTGCATTTAAAGACACACACACACAAAAACAGCTTGTTTTTATTCCCACCCAAAAATTGGCATATTCATCATGGTGTAATAAATGATCTGTTGGGTATTTTGAGCTGAAACACAGACACATTCTGGGGACACCAAAATTGTAATTACATCTTGTGAAAAGGGGCACAATAGGTGCCCTTTAAACAAGATCAATTTAGTTGAAAAGCAAAAATATGTAAGAAAATAAGTCTCACTTTAGATATATATATATATATATATATATATATATATATATATATATATATATATATATATTATCTTGTTTTCAGTATAAATGTCCATAAATTTAGAATTTTATGCTTAAAACAAGAAAAATTATCTTCATTCAAGATATATTTGACCTGCTCCATCATTCTGAGTCACTTTGACCTAGAAACACATATAGCATTTTATGCAATTAAGAAAAGGAAAAAAAAAAAAAAGGCTCAGCCAACATATAAATTATTATATATCTACACGGTTTGGACTAGACACATAATAATACCATCATTAGAAAGATGGTAATTTAGATACAGCATCTGGTGCATAAAACTCTAAATGTTTCTGGGTCAAATTACTCAGATTACTCAAATTAACAGGTCACAGATTCTTTGAAAACATGTCTTAATATTGTACATAATTTTAATCTCAAGTAAATATACTGTATATTGTTTTAGTTTTGTTTTTTTTTACTGGAAAACAAGGAAAAATACTTATTAAGAAAATTACAGCAATGTGTCTGCTAAAAATATATTAGAAAGGTTTAGATCCACCGTAAAACTAATGAAAGTCAATTGAAAGACTCGGTCTGCAACATGCAGCTAGAGTTCAAGCAATTCTTGCAAGATATGGTTTGTTATAAACGGCTGAAAATTCTGCATATTGCAGACATGATATTACATTTTAAATGAAACAGAGTATATGTAAAATACTCAAAATTATATTGATTATCATAGAGCAAAGCCTATGGTCATAAACCATAAATGAATATATAAATCGTTTGGTTACGTATGTAACCTCCGTTCCCCGAGGGAGGGAACGACACGTTGTGTCGGAGAAGCGACACTAGGGGTCTCTCTTGAGCGCCGATATCCACCTCTGATCTATAAAAAAAGGTCAATGAGAGTTGGCAGCCAGTATTTGCATGTCCCGCCCCCGGACATATGGGTATTTAAGCGGCGCAAATACGGGAGTTCATTCAGGATTTTTCTGAGGAGCCGGAAATGGTCCGGCCACAACAGTGGCTCGGTTCAGCGACATGGCGGAGGAAAGACACAACGTGTCGTTCCCTCCCTCGGGGAACGGAGGTTACATACGTAACCAAACGTTCCCCTTCTGTCGCTCTCTCCACGTTGTATCGGAGAAGCGACACTAGGGGACCCATTCCAATCTTGCCATGTGCTGAACCATGTACATGAACTGCCGATACAGAGTCGGGCAGGGATTCATCCAGTGCCACGCATCGTCTGTACCCGGCTGCACGTACCCTTCCCCAATGCCCCATACGAACATCGGGATCCTTCTAGTTACCCTGAGAGGGGAACAAGGCGATGTTTGCCAACATGGGAACGGGCCAGCCTCGCTGGGCCTCTTTTCTCTCTATGTTTCTCGCATAGAGCAATCACGGCCGGGGCCCTTACATGCATATAGGGAAGGGGGTCTTACCCAGACCCTGCGGAGACCACACCTGCCCTTTTTCTTGGGGAAAAGTGGTAGACACATCACATGGCCATCCTAGGGCTTGTGTGGAAAGTATGGTGCGGTGGTAGATCCAGCCTCGAAAGGGGGGAGCTGCTACAGCACGGCGACCGGGGCAGCTGTAACTGCCTAAGGGAGACACGGGGGTCCGCTCGTAAGGGGACAGAACCATGGAAATACACACAGGGGGAGTCCGAGCAGGAGGCCTTACCTGTGGAGCACCCAAACCCAGTACAGGGTAGCCAACAGGGTACCCGCAGTGGCTTGGGTCGGCGAGTTCCTCCGCTGAACCGCGGACCCGGAGGGCTGGGGAGGAATCGACCAGGGTCCCGACTTCGGAGTGGAGCGCCCTGGGAAAAAGAGCGACTACTTAAACTTGACGTCAGGAAAAGGGCGCTGGGCGCAAGCGATCCACCCGGCCGGTCGGTCTACGTGTTACCGAGTTCTACGGGCTCGGACCTGACAAAACACGAGACGCAACCGACTCAATGCGGAGGTTGTAAAATCTCGTGAAGGTGTTGGGTGTTGCCCAACCCGTGGCTCTATAGATGTCTGCTAGGGAGGTGCCCTTGGCCAGTGCCCACGAGGACGCAACACCCCTTGTTGATTGAGCTCGGACCCGCAAGGGTAGGGGCACGGCCTGGGTGTGATAAGCCAGTGTGATGACATCGACAACCCAGTGGGCGAGCCTCTGTTTGGAGACGGCATTCCCTTTCTGCCGTCCCCCAAAGCAGACAAAGAGCTGCTCAGAGCGTCTGGTGCTCTGTGTGCGGTCCAGGTAAATGCGCAGGGCGCGTACTGGACATAGCAACGAAAGAGCTGGGTCTGCCTCCTCCCGGGGCAGCGCTTGCAGGTTCACCACCTGATCTCGGAATGGTGTGGTAGGAACCTTGGGCACATAGCCCGGTCGCGGTCTTAGGATCACAGACGTATCTGCCGGACTGAACTCCAGGCAAGTGTTGCTGACAGAGAACGCCTGCAGGTCCCCGACCCTCTTGATAGAGGCGAGCGTGATCAGCAGGGCTGTCTTAAGAGAGAGGGCCCTGAGTCCAATTGATTCAAGTGGCTCGAAGGGGGGTCTCTGGAGTCCTGCCAAGACTACCGAGAGATCCCAGGAGGGAACTAGGCCTGCCCGGGAGGGATTCAACCTCCGGGCGCCTCTCAGGAACCTGAGGATCAGGTCGTGCTTACCCAATGACTTGCCATCTACAGGATCGTGGTGGGCGGCAATGGCGGCAACATACACCTTGAGGGTGGACGGGGACACCCTCCTGTCCAGCCTCTCCAGTAGGAACAGGAGCACTGACCTAATCGCGCATCTCTGCGGGTCTTCAGTTCGGGAAGAACACCAATCTGCGAACAAACGCCACTTTAGGGCGTAAAGGTGCCTGGTAGAAGGGGCTCTGGCTTGGTTAATTGTATTCACAATGGTCGCCGCTAAGCCGGCTAGCTCTTCCGCATCCCGTCCAGGGACCAGACGTGGAGGTTCAAGAGGTCTGGGCGCGGGTGCCAGAGCGTGCCCCGTCCCTGAGCGAGGAGGTCCTTTCTCAGGGGAATTCGCCAGGGAGGAGCTGTCGCGAGAAGCCTGAGTTCCGAGAACCAAGTCCGAGTGGGCCAGTAGGGGGCCACTAGCGTGACTTGCTCCTCGTCCTCCCTGACCTTTCACAGCACCAGTGCAAGAAGGCTCACTGGGGGAAATGCGTACTTGCGCAGCCCTGAGGGCCAGCTGTGTGCCAGCGCGTCTGACCCGAGGGGAGCCACTGTTAGGGCGTACCAGAGCGGGCAGTGGGAGGTTTCCTGGGAGATGAACAGGTCTACCTGGGCCTTGCCAAACCGTTCCCAAATCAGCTGGACCGACTGGAGGTGAAGCCTCCACTCCCCACCGGGCAGGTGTTGTCGTGATAGCGCATCCGCTACGATGTTGAGCTTGCCGGGGATGTGAGTGGCACTCAGCGATCTGAGTCGCTGCTGGCTCCATAGGAGGAGACGGCGGGCAAGTTGTGACATGTGGTGGGAGCGTACGCTGCCTTGGCGATTTATGTACGCCACCACCGTGGTGCTGTCCGATCTCACGAGGACGTGTTTGTCCCGAACTAACGGGAGGAACTTCCTGAGGGCGAGAAGGACGGTCAGCAACTCCAGGCAGTTGATGTGCCGATGCAGCGGGGCCCCTTTCTAACGGCCCGCTGCTGCGTGCCCGCTGCACACGGCACCCCGCCCGGACCGGGAGGCGTCAGTTGTGACCAGAACGCGTCGGGACACCTGCTGCAGGGGCACTCCTGCCCGTAAAAAGAAGAGGTCTGTCCAGGGTCGGAGTGTTTTGAGGCAGGCGGGGGTGATCCTTACCCGATGCGTGCCGTGGTGCCATGCTTGTCTCGGGACTCGAGTCTGGAGCCAGTGCTGGAGTGGTCTCATATGCATCAACCCCAGCGCGCTGCCGCCATGGAGGACGCCATATGCCCCAGGAGCCTCTGGAAAAGTTTTAGAGGGACCACTGTGCCTGGCTTGAAGGAAGCGAGGCAATCCAGCACCGACTGAGCACCGACGCTGTCATTGAGACTGAGTCTAACTCCAACCCGAGAAAAGAGATGCTCTGAACCGGAGTGAGCTTGCTCTTTTCCCAGTTGACCTGAAGCCCCAAGCGGCTGAGGTGCCGGAGCACCTGGTCTCTTTGTGTGCATAGTAACTCTCAAGAGTGTGCTAGGATAAGCCAGTCGTCGAGGTAGTTGAGAATGCGGATGCCGGCTACTCGTAGCGGGGCAAGAGCCACCTCTGCGACCTCCGTGAAGACACGAGGGGACAGAGACAGGCCAAAGGGGAGGACTTTGTACTGAAATGCCTGGCCGTCGAACGCGAACCGTAAGAAGGGTCGGTGTCGTGGCAGAATTGAGACGTGGAAGTACGCGACCTTCAGGTCTACCGCTGCGAACCAATCTAGATGCTGAACGCCAGCCAGAATATTTCTCTGCGTGAGCATTTTGAACGGGAGTTTTAACAAGGCCCGATTAAAAACTCGCAGGTCCAGGATTGGTCGTAAGCCGCCGCCTTTCTTGGGTACAATGAAGTAAGGGCTGTAGAAACCCTTCCTCATTTCGGTTGGAGGGACGGGCTCTACCGCGCCCTTGGCTAAGATGGTCGCGATTTCCGTGCGCAGGGAACTGGCATGCTCGCCGTGTACTGCGTAAAAGCGGACGCCCCTGAAGGGGGGCGGGAGCTGGGCAAACTGAATTGCGTAACCGAGTCGAATGGTCCGGTGCAGCCAGCGTGATGCGTTGGGAAGCGCAAGGTTCGTGACTGAGGAGGAGGTCTGATGCTGGTGTCCTCTGTACTCGTCTGAACCGGCCGGCCGGGGGACAGTCGTGGGCAGGCGGAAGGCGGGATCACCGCATCCGGTGTACCGGGGCTGTCGTAATCTGAAAGCAGATTGCCGTGAGAACGGCATTTGCGGGCCAGGTGACCCAGAGGCAAAGGAAATAGCTCTTATTGAGAATGTGGGTACCACAGCCCCCGTCAGGGTGCTCGACGCTGGGGCTGAGAGCTGGGCCGGGTTGAGGCGGAGCAGGAGCTGGTTTTCAGGGAGGTTTTTTCGCAGGGGGACGCCCTCGGCGGGCAGACGGGGCAGGGCCCTTAGCGGCAGGTCTGCGGCGGGGCATGATGCTTGAGGTATGGCCTCCATCTGCTTCTTCACCGCGGAGAACTGTTGGGCGAAGTCCTCGACGGTGTCGCCGAAAAGGCCAGTCTGAGAGACAGGTGCGTCCAGGAGGCGGTTCTTGTCGGCCTCACGCATCTTGACCAGACTGAGCCAAAGATGGCGTTCCTGGACCTCTAGGGTGGCCATCGCCTGTCCGAGTGCCTGTGCTGTGGCCTTCGTCGCTCTCAGGGCGAAGTCGGTCGCTGAGCGCAGGTCCTGCAGCACATCAGGATCAGGTCCACCCCGTGCATGTTTCTGAGTGCTTTGGCCTGGTGGACTTGCAGGAGGGCCATCGCATGCAGGGCGGAGGCAGCGCGTCCAGCCGCACTGTAGGCCTTCGCGTTGAGCGAGGATGTTGTCCTACAGGGCTTGGATGGGAGTACGGGGGCGGCCACGCCAGGAGGTAGGGCTACCGGGGCATAGATGGTACGCAACTGCCCTATCGACCTGGGGAATCGCCCTGTATCCGTGGCGCTCTCCGCCGTCGAGGGTGGTGAGAGTGGAGCGGGTGGCACCTAGACGGGCGGAGAGCGGGGCTCTCCACGTAGACGTCAGCTCGTCATGCACCTCCAGGAAAAACGGGACCGGGGGGGGATGCGAGGCCGCGAACGGCGCGCTGCCCCCAGGAACCAGTCATCCAACCGTAAAGGCTGTGGGGAGGATGGAGGGTTCCAATCCAACCCCACGCTTACGGCGGCCCGGGAAAGCATGTCAGACATCTGAGCATCGGCCTCAGCCTGGGCCTGCTGGCCCAAAGGCGGCAGTCCAGGGGAGTCCTCGGCATCAGACATCACACTCTCCGATGCAGCGGCGAGCTCATCTGCTTCGGGCTCGGGAGGATAGACAGCCGGGCCGTGAGGCGAGCCGCTATCGCCGCGAGCGTGGACGGGACCAGCGAGCGTGTCGGGAACGGGAGGTTCACGGGGGCTACCCGGCGAAACCGCACCCGCTGCCGCCTCAAATCGCCCCAGCGCCAACCGCGATCGTCCTCAATCCCGTGGGAAGAAGGAGCAATGCGGGTGCAGCTGGGGTGGCTTGCTTTCTGTTGAAAGCAAGCCGCGATCGCTAACGTGGTCATGGTCACGTTCTCGCAGTGAGAACATGAACCATCCACAAACGCCGTCTCGGTGTGATCGCGGCCCAAACACACGAGACAGCGCCTGTGGCCATCTGAAGCGGAGAGCACTCTACCGCATCCAGGAACAACACAGGGGCAGAAGGGCATCTTGAAAAAGACGCGTTCTGAAAAGAACGTTCAACGCCGCTGTGTTTTGCTCTTTTAGAGAAATTACTCTTTTAATAGGAATTTACTCTTTTAATACACAGTGTGTGTGTGTGTGTGTGTGTGTGTCTGTGCTGTCGAAGCGCTCAGGGGCAACAATGCATGCCGTGCAATGTAAAGGAGAAAGCCGCTGTTGTGCGCCGTCAAGATCCAACAGCATGCAGATCGTCAGAGGAAACAGGAACGTTTTAATATGGTGTGTAACTCGCAGCAAACTGCAGACAGACCATTGGCTCTGAAGAAATTTTCTGAATGAACTCCCGTATTTGCGCCGCTTAAATACCCGTATGTCCGGGGGCGGGACATGCAAATACTGGCTGCCAAATCTCATTGGCCTTTTTTCATAGATCAGAGGTGGATATCGGCGCTCAAGAGAGACCCCTAGTGTCGCTTCTCCGACACAACGTGGAGAGAGCGACAGAAGGGGAACTAGTGATCCAAAATCATCCACAATGTATTTATTTACCCACATAACAAAGATCATATAACATCAAAGACAGATTCCACTAAATCCATTAGATGTTTTTGTTTTGTTTCATGTATCATAACATAATATTGTTGTTGGATTTAGTTAGCTGACTGATTTGTGATGGAGGCACAGAATAAAAGAGGTCTATAATAAGAATTTGTACTATGTACATACTGTATTTCATTGGCTCAACTGCATTTCATTGGCTCTCTACTTGTATTTTTCACAATGACAATAAAGTTGAATCTAATCTAATCTATTTGTTCTATTAATGTGGATATGGATATTTTTAAAATGGCAAAATCTCAAAGTTGGATTGTCTGTAAAACAAAGTAACTACAGTATAAAAAGTGAACTATTATAATGGACTATACTTTAAATTCAAAACTGTGGATTATTTGACTGATATTAACTGTAAAAACTATAGTATAAACCATGAATTGAGGAATTCTGACAGTTCTGTTAGCAGTACAGTTGATGTATCATTTCAATACAAGTGAAAATGACAGTATTTTTGTGGCATAATGTTGATTACCACAAAAACATTTTTTTAGATTTGTCCCTCCTAACAGTAACAATGGAAGTGAATGGGGCAAATCTGTAAATGTTAAGATGCTCATTATTTAAAACTTATAGCCATAAGACATAAACAATATGAGTGTTATCATGATTTATAAAACACACATTTAAACTGGTCAAACATTGTCAAATTTGTCACAAGTTCTTTAAGAGGTCATTCTGTTATCAGCACATTTGTGGCCCAGATTGAATATCATTATATGTGTTTATTTATTTATTCTTCATTACCTCAATACAGAATGAGTTTCATAAATTATGCAAGACTTTTTATGATTTTGCTTCATAATTTTATTAGACATAGCATTACACCTATGCAGGCACAATTTCATGAATAATATAGACACACTGAACCAAGCTAAATGTATTATAGATTTGTTTTCAAGACATATTTTATTTAAAGACTCATTTATACAACAAAAAGAGAACAAAATGTACAGTATATGCTGTGCAATTACTTGTTGCCTGCAGCACATAAAAGTGTGTTTGTGTATTTTAATAATGTATGCTATTTTTAAATATCTAAAAACAGTGTTAATCTTTAAAGACAAATTAATAAGAAATATGCTCTAGTCATCTGAATTAGTACCATATGAAATTATACAATAAAAATGAAGCATAAAATGTATATAAACTGCATAAGATTAAAGATAAAAATAAAAATAGTGTGCAAGTGGAAAAAAACAAAAATAAAACAATAGGAAACACACTATAGCTACCTATAATCGATCCATAACAGTTTCCAGTAGCATTTGACCTTCAAAACTTAACAAAATATCCCAGCTGCTTTTAAAACCAAGCGAGTATGAGTAAACATTAATAACAGCTGTGAATAACCTTTCAAGAGCTTCACGCATTGCGTAATGTGTTTGTGGAAAAGACAGCCAAGCCAAGCCAGGCATTAAGGTGTCAGAACATTGCTGCACCAAACTATCATTCAATGGAGAGGAGCACAAAGGCTCCATCAGATAGAATCTAGCATTAAGGACTTGGCTGTCTTTTAATTTAACACAGCTCAGAAGACAGGGTTAAATCTTTTTCTTGGTAAAGGGCAGAAATGTTTTGTACAGTTTGTCAAAACATGATCACTACAACCGTGGCAAAGATGACTGTTTCCACTTGCTAGATTAAAATGTTTTAGGAAAGCTTTAGTCTGGAGTGTGAAATTTGAGTTTGTTTTCTTTCTTTCTGTGCAGGGGTCAGGACAGACAAGGGTGTCGTACTGCAGAATTTTCGTTGGAGAATTCAGGGCAAGTGCCCTGTGTGTTGGCTAAATTACAGTGGACAGAGTAAGGGCACAGTGAATTGCACTAACATTCCCTGCACACAATGCAATTTACAATGTCCCCAAAGAGCATATGGACAATTTTGGACAATTTAATGCTGAAATAAAAAAAAACAATATGCCTAAGCTGGTTTGCTAGTCTTAGCTAGATTTAACGGGTCATATCTGGTTTTAGCTGGTCTCCCAAGCTAGTGATTAGCTGGTTTTACCGTGCTGAGAAAAAAAACTAGCTATTTCAAAACAGTGTGACAAGTTTATTGTTTTCTAAATCTATCTATCTATCTATCTGTCTGTCTGTCTGTCTGTCTGTCTGTCTCTCTGTCTATCTTTATCCAATCAGATTTGAGGACCAGATCTAACTGTTGCATATATATATATATTAGGGCTGTCGATTTAACGCGTTAATTCAGTGCGATTAATAAAAAAATAAAATAACGCGTAAAAAAAATTACGCAATTAATCGCATGCCCATGGACCATAATACCTGTTTACTCCAGAGGGCAGTAAGTTAAATTTCAGCTGTATGAGCAACGCGCAGTTTATACAGTGAAGAAAATACTTCAGTATGCAGAACAACACAGACATGTGTTACGTTCTTGTGTTCAAAACACTTGAAGGAGCGCACATGCGAACTAAGGGATCTCAAGATGTGTTTAAAGATTGAGTATTAAACTATATTTAACTTGACACAGTGAGCTAAACATTTGATGTTTATGACGCAACGCACCCGAGACACTACACAAGCATGTCTGACGCAGGGTGTGGCTGGACTTCCAAAATTTGGATGTTATCCATAAATATTTAATCACGAATAAAATTAAAGAGATTTCCTTCAAACTTATTGAAGTAATACCTCACTAATTATTTTCTTGTAGAGAGATTTAATTGCGATGTCAATATATTCAATACATTTTGTGGTCTGTAGGTGGAAACATTTTTTCATTTATTTTGGAGTTGTCCCTACTCTACTTGTTTTTGGTCTGATTTCTGCAAGATTGTTAGAGATCATATCATTCCCAGCTTTCAACTTTGTTTTGAAAATGTGTTATTCGTTTTTTTTAGCTATGACATGTCTCTTCATAAGGAATATTATTTGATTAATGTTCTGCTTTTGTTGGCAAATTTTAGTATTCATAAATGTAAATATGGTGGTTATAAACCATTAGTTTTAGAGGTTCAGAAATACCGAAGAACAATTTCCAATTTGAGTAACAAGAAAGCTGTAAAGTGTATTGAAATATGTAAACAATTTGATATTTTTATTAAACTGTTTATTTAATTATTTTCCTTTTTGTTGTTGTTTGTTTTAATATACCTCTTGGCTCTAGATGTAAAAGTTTTGTAAGCATTAATAAAAAAAAAAAAAAAAAAATGTCTGACGTAGGTGTAAATTGACTGGGTCCTTAAACAAGCCCTCATAATAAATCTCCAACTGATTGACAAATTCACTTGTGAAATGGATTGCTGAGAACTGTGTGCCAATGATTGATTTATGATCAATAATATGGTAGTAAATAATACAATGTATTCTAAAGTCGATTTTTGTATTGTCTTATTAATGATTAACTCTTCTGCCATAAGATTGTAATGCATTTTAATTATCAGAATTTTATCTTATTTAAATATATATCATTTTTTTATATTTAAAGATAACTATGTATAATTATATATTGATATAAACATGTATAATCATTATATATTGAATTATTGTTATATGATGGGCATTCTCAGCAAATATTTGTATATGTGATTGTGGCAGCGGGGGCGTGGCCAAGGAAAACCTTACCTTTGACGCCGTTTCCCGTGTCTTCCTTACTGGAAAGTTCCACAGTGATTAATTGCGATTAATTAATCGGGACACCATGTCATATTTAGATAAAAATTGGAATCAATTGACAGCCCTAATATATATATATATATATATATATATATATATATATATATATATATATATATATATATATATATATGCAACAGGGTCCTCAAATCTGATTGGACGGGAGACGTTCCATGAGTACTGATGGTCTCACACCATCAGCACTTGGATGCTTCACTGTGTATCACTCTACTTGTGGTCATACTGTTAAACTAAAGTATAAGAGCAGAGCAGATGTGCTATCGGTCACTTTACATTTAATTTTATGACATTACATTTTAGACAGCAGGTGGCGGCAAAAGACCATTTTTGTGTGTAATATGTGAAATCAGTCAGTGTCAGTCAGTTACATTTAACAGCACCAGATACCGTGGAATAGGGAGGAATAGCCCCATTTGGACAGCTATTTCCCACTGAGAAAATAGGATGAATTTCACCAAAATTACATTATCTTCAGAAAGCAGACTATCAGACAACAGCATCATCAACAGTTGATCACACATGCCCCATCTCTCTCTCTTTCTCACACACACACACACACACCCTTGTTTCTCCAATCACATGTTAGAAACAGCTCAATGCCTAATACTAGTAGGTCTAAAGCTTTGAGAGGCTTGGACACATATTCTGATCCATGGCGTTAGAACGTATTTCCATAAGTTTTTTTATGACCGTACCCATTCTTTTTTTAATTTACTTGTTCGTTGAACTGTTGTATATAAGCAACATCATGTGTGAAAAAAAATAAATAAATAAATAATAATAATAAAAATAAATAAATAATAATAATAATAATAAAATATATATATATATATATATAAATACAAAATATAAGTAACTGTATTCCACTACAGTTACAATTTAAATCATTGGTAATTAGAATAGTTACATTCAAAAAGTATTTTCATTACTGAAGAGATTACTTTACATTTTATTGTTATTTGTTTCATTTAATATTTAGTCCTTTCAGATGGAAAACATTTATACATATAAATTATCTGATCCAAAGTGCATTTGAACAGTGGTGAAACACTTTCTTATGATGGGTACGAGCAGACAGAGAAGTAACTTTGAAGTAATTTGGAGCAGAAGAAATAGATTAATTTATTATTAGAAATAAACCTTTTGTAAATTGTCAGCTATATGCTAAGCAAACATGTTATTTCAAGCCATTTTACATGTACGTTACAAGGCACGATCATATTTTTTTATCAAGAAAATTTATTTTTAACATGTATTTTGTCTTAATGTACAGGTAGAATTTTTACAGTCAAAAGAAATGAATAAATCTACCAGGGCTGAAGAAGTAATCCAAAGTATTTAGAATACGTGACAGACCTTGAGTAATCTAACAGAACACGTTACACTTTACATTTTACAGCATGTATTCTGTAATCTGTACTGAAATACATTTCAAAAGTTACCCTCCCAACCCTGAGTATATATAATATAATTCATCCAAACCATAAGCAGATAAGAGGATGTCCACCCCTCTTTTAACTGATTCGTACCGTAAACTCTCAAATGGAGATACCATTTGGCATTAAGCCTTGGAATGCGGTGACATTCCTTGGCATCCACTTGCATTTAGCATCTAAATAAGACTACAACTTGCATCAGCATTGTTCCATCCAGATGACACCGTGCAACAGCCAAAAAAACAAAGGAAATGTGTACATCTCAATACCTGAAAGGCTTCATTTTTTTACTGTTGTGTGACTGAAAGCGCATGTTATGTCTGAGAGAGACACCCTATGTGAAGATTACCTCAGAGAAGCGATCAAAGAACTGTCAGGCGACTCTGAGAGTCTAATATAAACATTCCTAAATATAGTGTCTGCCTGTCATTGAGGTCTTCCTTAAAAATAGATCAGATAAGAACAGAGGCTCTTTTTTCTCTCTTTATTTGTCAAGGGAAGAGCGGGTTCAGGTAGACAGTGAATAATTCATGGCAGATTTGGGCTCAGTCCAAACAAAGCTTAGGCGGAACTCACATTAAAGACCTGACAAACATCTTTCCTTTCTCTCTTATGCATTTCCTCTTCATGAAAAAAGTCCAAACAACTTCCTGAGGTATTAATAGAAAATTTGTTTTGATTCCAGTTACAGGCAACAATACTTTATCATGAATTAAAGCAATAGTTCACACTCATATCTTTCAAAATCCAAATCCTTTCTTATGTGGAACAGAAAAGGACTTATCCATCCATCCATCTTCTATGTCCTATGCAGGGTCACAGGTAGTGCTGGAGTCTATCCCAGCTGTCTCAGACCGAAGGCAGGGAAACACCATGGACAGGTTGACAGTCCATCACAGGACACAAAAGGACTCATATATAGCAGAATGTAAATGCTGCTATTTCAATGAAAGTGAATGGTGATGACCAAGGCTGTCAAGCAATTTTTCAATGCAAGATTTTTTGTGAATAATGCCTTAAATTTCAGTATGTTCCTCACAAAAAGCTATCATATGGCTACAGAAGACTTATACAGTGCAAAAGTCATTTGGACAACTTTTATTATGCTAATTCAGTGCTTTTTTATGTGTGTCTTTTTTGGAGCTTGATAGCTCCTTTAATAGTATGAAAAATCACAGCTTGTACATTCTGCTAAACTTCATCTGTGGTATTTCATGGACGAAATAAAGTAATAAAGGTTTGGAACAACATGAGTAAACAATGACAGAATTGTTATTTTTATCTTAACTATCCCTTTAATATATAATTATTAGGTGTTTACAATCTGTTGGTAAATGAATCTGTGGCATGATGGCTCATCTCTAAGCAGCTCTCATTTACATGTCTTTATGGTAAAATAAAATTGTGTGGTCATGAGGGTACAGTAATACCTTAATTAGTTTTACACTTTAATCACATCAGCTAAACATGGCAGTGGGAGCAAAAACAGATACAGGGAGTAGTTATCACCCCACTCTTTAAAAGATTATGAATGTATCAAAAGCTGCCTACACTGATGAGAAGGAAAACACCAAAGGCAGTGAAAGTCTGTGGCATATGGCACAACAGCATGCAGAATAAGTCACAGCGATCTTAAAGAGGACTGTGTGATCAAGCTAGTTTAGCGATAATCCATTCTTAAGGCTGAAGTGTGTGATATTTTGATGTTAAAATGTTTCTATTCCATTTCCAATTTGCAGAGATAACAACAGTGGCCAAAAAGAATTTGGACACATAAGGCACTCTTTAAAATGTTTGAATATCATTGTATTAGATTATTTAAAAGGAAGATAGCATTGACACACTTTTCAAGCAAAACTTTACACAAAAATAAGTTTGTTAGGTTTTAAATTATAAAAAATAATTTGACTATTCAGAAGGTGGAAAAGTGCCATTCACCAAAAAGGGCTAAATAGTTGATCGGCGTGTGATGTGCAAATGGCTTGTACATGCAGCGTGAGTCTTGTCACACTTTAGAGTTTAGCCACCCATTCAGCTTATGAAAATATGCTGTGTGATCATGAGGAAGGATTACATCAAGATCTAGATTGTAATGCAGGTATAAAAAACATTATATAAATAAAATAGCCTGCTCCTCTCTCGCTGTAGCTTGCGTGCTAGTGATCACCCCTCTGTGTGATCTTGAAATATGTATGACATAATATAAGAAACATTTAAGCATCGGCACAGCCATTGACCAGGAAAATAAAACAGGATACTCCATGTCAAAAAAGGTTGCTAACCTCTGATCTAGTGGATGCAATCCCTAAGGGTCCTGCCGGCAGGGTACACAATAGTTCAACTGCTACATGTGCAGCAATATGGAACCAAGCCCATCGCTCTACTGTTGCTTCTGAAACTTGTCATAAAACTCAATTGTTCCTTGTGTGACTCTGTGGAACTCGGTAGAAATACTCTGCTCTTTTAGAATATTCTTGCTGTTCACAAGATAATATCTTGCACCTCAGCTTTGGAATAGGTGATGGAATATCAGTAGGCAGTAAGAGTTATAAGTGTTTCAGTGTTTTTAGATGAACGCTTTGACCTAGCAACGTTGCTGTTGATTTAATGGTAATTAATGTTTGTTCATATTATGATTTTTATGTTGATTTTATGGTCATCATTGTTTTCTAATGTTGCAACTATTTTATGCACTTAAAATTAACTTGATGTCTCAGTGTTTTGAATTATAAACTTTGTCCATGCAATGTCATTGCTGTTAGATTTAATGTGTATTTCATTCATTTAATGTTTAATGCACTTTTATTTTATTTTTTTATAAGCAATAAAGAATGGAATAAATTTGTTTCCTCTTGTACTTTTAATGTTATAATGATTATCCTACTCAAATGTATGTGACATAAAATAAATTAGAATTAGGTTGGAAATATTTCAAATGTAATCGGATAAGATTTCTCAAAAATATTATCTACAAGATTACGTTACTGATTACATTTTTTTGTCATGTTATTTGTAATCAGTATATGATTACAATTCACAAGTAATCCACCCAGCACCGTTCTCTTTGCATCAGCAGGATTTTTTAACCTCTGAGCAAGCCCACTGCAGCATTCTCTGAAGCAGCCATTAACCTCACTGTACTGGCAGGAAGCCTATCTGATATCATCCAATATGGTCATTGCTGCACTACATAATTAGTTCAGACGGTTCTTCACTGTGTCCTCTGTACTCAGGTGCAAGGGACATGTGATAAATGCCGACCGTCCATCACTTAAGTGACAGTTACACGTAGGAATTGATTTCAGGGGAATTAAATACTGTCCAACAAGACTGCAGTGAGATCTTATAAAGCCATGGCATAAATCAACATCATTATGGCTATATGGTGTAGACCAAATTTTATGGAATACAGATCGCATCTGAATATGTGCACCTTACTTTGATGTGAATTAGAGTTTCTGTTTTTGTACAAAGGCACTATCAACCAGGTAAATTATTATTGAGTACGCACAGTCAAGCAATAGAATCAGAATCAGAATTAGCTTTACTGTCGTGTTCTCATGTACACAAGGAATTTTGTTTTGGTATTAACTGTAATCCTACTCTCCATCCTCTCAACTCTGGGCATCACAGGAACTGTGCTTAACTGGTTTAACTCCTATCTCTCAGGTAGGTCCTTCAAGGTAGCCTGGAGAGGTGAGGTATCCAAGCCACATCAGTTACTTACTGGGGTACCTCAGGGATCAGTGCTTGGGCCACTTCTCTTCTCTATATACACAACATCACTGGGACCCATCATTCAGTCACATGTTTTCTCTTGCCACTGCTACGCTGATGACACGCAACTCTACCTTTCTTTCTAGCTCAACGACACCACAGTGATTGCTCGAATAGCTGCCTGCCTGGCAGACATCTCGGCCTGGATGAAGGAACACCAAATGCAACTCAACCCAGCCAAGACCGAACTCCTCGTCTTTCCAGCCAACCCTGCTGTTGAACACAACATCACTCTGCAGCTGGGTACAACTACAGTATCGCCCTCCAAAAGGCAGAAATCTAGGGTTCAACATCGATAACAAGCTAAATTTCACAGACCACATCTCAAAGACTGCAAGATCATGTAGATTTACACTCTACAATATCAGGAAAATAAGACCCTTCCTCTCTGAACATGCCACACAACTGCTTGCTCAGTCACTTGTCATAAATAGACTGGGCTACTGTAGCTCTGTCATTGCAGGCCTCCATGCATGTGCAAATGATCCAGAATGCAGCAGAACGTCTGGTCTTTAATGAACCAAAGAGAGCACATGTTACACCACTCTTTGTCTCTCTCCACTGTACATATCAAATTCAAGGCTCTGATGCTGGCATACAAAACAGTCACTGGGTCTGCTCCAGTATACCTAAAATAATTTCTGCAGAGTAAGACGCCCACCCGAAGCCTGAGGTCGGCTAAGGAACGTCGCCTTCTTGTACCAACACAAAGAGGCACCAAAACACTTTCCCAGACTTTCAGTTTCATCATACCACGTTGGTGGAATGACCTTCCCCACTCCCGACTCACTCTCTGTCTTCAAATAATAACTTAAAACATCTTTTCCATGAGCACTTAATCAGTCACTAAAAAAAACTAAAGCATTTTGAATGCTATTCTGATGCTAGTGAAAATTTTGAATATGGCACTTTTCGTACCACTGTCTCCTTAAGATGATTCGCTTAGGTTTTCCTCTTTTGTAAGTCACTTTGGATAAGAGCGCCTGCCAAATGAATAAATGTAAATGTATATGTAAATACTTTTTACAAAAGGACAGGTTTCCTTTCATTAAAGCACTTTCACAAGATGCACTGTAAATATTCACATGCAGGATCATGATTATGCCATACGGAAGCTCTGACCTGCAAGGTGGAAAAAAAATTGTGTCTCAGATCCTTCCAGAGCCTAAGTCTTAATTAAGTCTACTAATTATTCGTAGTTTAGCAACTGAAACTGCAACATGGAAGTCTGCACATGACATCTCCATTCAGTTGCGATTATTTAATTTCTAAATTATCTTTTCGTTTAAAATTTGATTACTTACAACAATATTAACAATACCAGATGTACGCCTAACACTTTAAATGGACAGACATACTAATAATTTCCTGATGTTTCCTGTTTTCCTTATAAATTCCTTCGAAAATAACTCCAGTTGTTACACGACAACAAATGCCATATCAAACATATGTAACCTGATTTTGTCTTTATTAAGGTTTGCAAAATGTAAAATAATAAATGTATTATTCAACTGTATAGCAACAGAGAAAGCATTAAAATCATAAGGTTACATATTTACGGATAGAGGCACTTGGTGGCCAAGGTTGGTACCGTATGCATTCTTTTGAAGAGAGAAAAAAAAAATTTAAGAGAAAAAAAAAAACATTTCTAAGATAAAAAAAAAATTGGTGGTGGCTGTTGGGATCGAACCAGCAACCTTATGCATACCAGTTCTGTGCTTTAGCCCACTATGCCACCACCACTCCATTATTACTAACACCATTATTTTTTTTACAAGCACGTGGGGGGTCTTCGTACTTTTGTTAACATGCAAATTTTATTTGTCTTCCTTTGTCATGTTTTTAAAGATTGACTTCAGCACGAGCCTGTTCGAGAATGCAAGGTGCATATTATTGGTTTGACCCAGTGAACGAATACACACCTTTCACTGAACTAGTCGGTACTGTCATTTGTGTTGTAAATGAACTAAATGTACTGGTAAACTCGTACGCGACCAACATGAACGAATCAGTCATCATGAATGCTTACTGGCTGAATGTGATTATTACACATTTTAATGCCCAAATAAAGGAATTTGAAGGGAATATATAAATACATGAACACCGTGCCATTTGTGTGTAATTCAGTTGAATTCCGAGTGTCACTGAGCAGCACCGCAGACATTAACCTGATCAGCTTCTGTCCAGAAGAGCACGTGAAGCGTCTCCTCAGCATTTAGATGCACGCACCATCAGCAGAGATGCCAAAACTCCAGTGAAATATAAACAAACAAATACAGTGGTGGCCAAAAATTTTGTCACCCTTGGCAAATATGAGCAAAGAAGGCTGTGAAAAAATTTTTGTTTGATATTTCATTCAAAATATTCACAAAAATATATCCTTTAAAATTTAATCACAAATCAAATATTTTTGTCAAATATATGTGTGGCACAATTATTTGTACCCTTCTATTCAATAGTTTGTGCAATCTCCCTTTGCCAAGATAAAAGTCTTCTCCATGACACATGGCAAGGGATCTGAGACCATTTCTCATAACAGATCTCTGCAGATCTTTCACATTCTGAGGTCCACATGGTGGACTCTCCTCTTCAGTTAACCCCACAGGTTTTCAATGGGGTTCAGGTCAGGAGACTTGATTTTGTGGTCAGTGAACCTTTTTTGTGTTGATTTTGATGTGTGTTTTAGATCATTGTCTTGCTGGAAGATCCAACCAGGGCCCATTTTCTGAAGCTTTCTGGCAGAGGCAGTCAGTTTTAAAATTTTCATGTCCATGATGCCATGTATCCGAACAAGATGTCCGGGACCTATGGCATAAAAACTGCCCCATAACATTATAGATCCACCAACATATTTAACAGTGGCCATGAGGTACTTTCCCATATGGCTACCACTCAGTGTGCGCCAAACCCATCTCTGGTGTTTGCTGCCAAAAAGCTATATTTTTGTTTTATCTGACCATAGAATCCAATCCCACTTAAGGTTCCAGTAGTGTTTGGCAAACAGAAGATGCTTGAATTTGTTATTAGATGAGAGCAGAGGATTTTTTCTTGAAACACTACAAAATAACTTGTGGTGATGTAGGTGATATCTGTTATTTTTTTTAGACTTTGACCCCAAGACCCAACTAATTATTTCATTTCTCCAGCTGTGATCCTTGGATACATTTTGGCCACTGGAACCATCCTCCTCACCGTGCTTGGAGACAATATAGACACACGTCCTCTTCCAGGTTGATTCTTAAGATCTCCAGTTGATTGGAACTTCTTAATTATTGCCCTGATGGTGGAATGGGTATTTTCAATGCTTTAGCTATTTTCTTATAGTCATTTTCCATTTTGTGAAGCTCAACAACCTTTTGCCGCACATCATAACTTTATTCTTTGGTCTTACCCATTGTGATAGATGACTAAGGGAATTTGGCTTGTGTGTTACTTCATATGTATATCACTCTGAATCAGGAACAATTTCATGATCTTAGTCACCTAGGTGCAATGCATTTTTTTTTTTTAAATATGAATGTGAATATACTTCAGATATATTTTACACATAATAATTTCTATGGGTGCCAGTAACAATGCTACACATATTTGACAAAAATATTAGTTTTTAGATAAAACTTGTGTTGTGTTTGCAGTTGTTTGATATCCATTAGAGGATATATGTTTGTGAACATTTTGAATGAAAAATCAAAAGGATAAACAAAAAAGACAGATTTTTCACAGCCTTATATGCTCATATTTACCAAGGGTGCAAATAATTTTCGCCACCACTGTATATACTTTGAGAGTGAACACCAAGCGCTCTGGCTTCACTTTAAACAATCGTGTAATGGCAAGTATAACTGGTCATAGGGCTGTTGTATACACAATGATAATGACATGTAGTGACACAGAGGAGACGCATGCTTACTCAATTTCTGTGGAGTGATTAAATGATGAAAAAAAATCTCAAGGGCTTGTGGGTTTAATCAAAGTGCATATGAAATTAAAGAAATTAGCACAGAAATATAATACTATTTCATAATTTAATATTATATACGATAATATTATATAAGCTAAATATAATAATACAATATTTTATATAATGTTTTTTATAAAGTATATTTTTTTGGAATAAATTAGGACATAAATATCTTCCTATTGCATAATATAATATAATATAATATAATATTATTTTGTCCAAAATGACAGGGTCCTCATGGGCTTAAATTGCACACTTAGAGACAGATCCAGGGAACCAAGCAAGTTGCTACATAAAATGCACAGTTGCAGGCAAGAGCATTGCATTTAAGAAGGGTGTGGATGTCAGCTCCAATTTCAGCAGGCCTGCTCAAAGTGGTGTGGGACTGATCATGGATTTATGTATTTAAGCAGGTGGTCCCTATGGTTGTCAAAGCCAGACAGGAAGAGGGAAGAGAGGCATGATTGCTGCAGCCCACAGTGAGTCTAAACTCTTTAATAAAAAAAAAGACCCTGTCAAAATTAAATGCAGGCACATCAAAAGACAGTCATTAAGGCTCACAGCCTCAGCGTCAAATTGCCAGGCTTTTAATGCTCCTTGCAGAATTCCATCCGACAAAGGATAATTTTAGCAATTCTAAACTCTGCCTTACTAAGTAGGATTGGTTTCAGAGCTTGAGTACTTGGAGTCGATAATGGCAAAGATCATTGGAAGCCAAAAATACATACTAGTATTCATTAGCGACATGATTGAGTTGGTAAATTAAATGACTTGCATTATAGTGCTACCATTAGATTCCTACTGACCACAAGGAATTGGATCAGCTCAGGGGGGGTTTTCCTATTTGAAATAGCCTTTAGTTTAAGTCACAGCCACAAACCATGACTCCTATTTGCTTGTCAGTTGCAGGTGGTGATATAAGAGGGAGGGACATTCTCAATAGAGAGAGGATTTGATCGGACAAAAATCTGTGTAGTGCATGATGAGTGTAACCCGCGCAGTGACACGAGTGCAATCCTCTCTCATATCACACCCTGCGACCAATGGAAGTGAGCACAAGGAGGATGCACTAATTTCAGATATGGACCAGTTATCAGAAGACTAAACTCGCTCAAGAGACAAGCTCGACAACAAGGGGGGAAGGAAACGACAACAACATTGGCTATATTAGATACAGATAAGATCTATTGAAGAACAAATCAGTAAATGAAAACAACATCACAAAATAATACACGAGACAATAATGACTTCTCCCAATTTAGACTGTGAAATTTACCCTTTCTTGTAATTTATTATTAATTAGTTCCCTATTTTAACTACAGTTGGCCATTTTAAAATTCCTTTTGACCTATTTAAACTCAAATGACTAAATGTAATTAACCTTTATTTTCTAATTTAGAAATTCGCTCATTCCTAATTAGTTTATTTATTCCCTTTTTGCTAATTATTATATATAATTGTTCAATTAATAACTTTGAAATACATCTTTTCGACTATTCTTTGTTCTCTGTTGAAAACAAAATACAATTACATTTCAGAAAATGATTATCACATTAAATCAAATTGATGTTTACTATACCAGTCTTATAGTAAGATTTGAATTCTACATAGAATTGAATGTAGAATTACATTAATTCTACATTGAATGTAGAATTACATTCAATTCTGTGTCAGTGTAATGAAACTGCTTCCCCAGAATTATTTTCCTTTTCACGTAATTCAGTTCTGAACAACACAGTTCATGCGAATATGCACTCAAAAAGTACTCCAAAAAAAACAAAAAAAAAAACAACCAAGAGAACTTAAAACAAAGTTTATTTTTTTCCATTGAATCTATGTTAGCACTCTCTCACGATAGTTCGACTCGATAACGTTCAATCCATACTTCTATTTCAAAATCTCTGTCTCTTATCTCTGAAATCCAACTTTTAGTTTAGGGCTTTTTAGATGGCACAACAGAAGCAGTTTCATCAGCCATGCTCTTCCCAAAGGGGCTTTCACAAAAAACCTCTCGCTGTCTGCAATGACGCAAGCAGATACAGGGCGGAGCTAACTTATCGATATTATAAATAAAACTTATTTCTTAACTTTATACATTTTCTTATTATACTCTCTTCAAAACAACATTTTTAAACACTAGATATTAATAAAATGACTGCTCAATTTACATATTTATGCATAACACTTTCTTTGTCTCCTTTTTTCTAGCTTCAACTTGGACTACTAGTAACCTGGGTTCCATGAGCAATCAATACTTTTGTCCATTTTACAATCTGATAAAAGTGCATTTTGTCAACACTGAGAATTATGCTAGTACATAGATTGCTTCAAAGCTAGCAAAAATGTACTAAAAAGTACACAACTTTAGTTTGATGTAATCATTTATTTAAAGAAACTGACGTTATTTGTTTTTCACCTCACTGCACCCTTGACCTTATAAAGGCACTGTTTTTCAGCCATGATTTTGGGACTGCTTTACAGCAAAAGCATGCAATGATAAGTGGTAACTCTATTCAGCTAATTCAAAGGGTAGCTGAAGCCACACTTTTTCAGCTGCTGCCCTAGATGATGCCATTTTACAGCTGCCTGATTAACAGAACATCAGTTATGTCATGATGGCCCATTTTAATTTGAGTTTATCAGTTTGTCATTCTTGACCTCTACAAAAGACAGAACCCACACACAAGCACATATTTATTAGCAGCCAAAATTTACTGGACCAAATTATTAAACTGTCGACTGAATTTAGGGATTTGTTTTCTTCCAGGCAGCAGCACAGTCTCAAAGCAAGTGCCTGGAAATGTAAAAATATAAACTTTCTTATGCTCTCTAAATTTTTAATGAGATAATTTTTACAATAATCAAGTCCCACAGTGCTGTGCAGTGGTGCAGCATGGGATTGGGCATTGACAGTACTGTTTGGTACGCCTGGGCTAAGAGTCACCCTGGCTAAATTAAATCTCATGGTCTTGCGCCTCAGCATGGCTACCTGTGCCGCAGTGTTGTCATGCCTATTTCATGCCTTGGCACCACAACAGACCAACTGTGCCAAAGGCACCATGGTATGGAGATGTGCCAAAACAAGCAAAGAAAATGTTAGAACATTTCTTCAAACTGAAGTTCAAAACAGCTGACTTAAAGAAATAGATATGTATTTGTTTCAGTGATTCCCTAAATACAAACCGCTGAATACACGGTTTTGACAGGACTGGCATTGAATTGAGTAAAGATTATTAGGTGTGGTATATAATAATAATCATAAAGTGCATCAACTCCAAAAGCTTAGAGCATCCATAATACTCCACAATTAGAAAAGATTCGGTAGGCCACCATTATTCTTGGGACCTTTATCTATCTTCACTCCTGCATTCAGAGATGCATGCATAACAGAATTTTAGCATAACATTGACATTTGCTGAAGCAGTAATTCTAAAGGTCCCCTGACTTTAGGTATAAAATGGATTTCCCTCCCTTAATCTAAAATTAATGGTAACTGTAAATTGCTGGGCAAAATCATTTCAGGGCTACTTTTTGTTAAAGTCTACTTTGCTAAAAAAAAAAAAAAAGAAAGGAAAAAAGCGCAGACACCATCTAAAACACAAAGAAGAAAAAAGAAAAGAAGAAAAAAGTGTTTTTGTCAAGGTAACTTACTGAGTAGAAAATTAAGAGTGCTCTGTGTAATTGTCATATATATTCAGAATTTAAATGCATTAATATGGAAACAAAACCCAACATACACTTCAAAATTTACTAAAAAGTCAATTTATTGTCAAAAAACATCAACACGTCCACAATCTAAAAGCACTGACCAAAATCTATTAAATTCCACATGGTCGATATCATTCAATAATCAGACCAAATCTGCATATGTAAGACATAAAAGCAAGAATGGATTGTTGTTCCTCTTGCTATTTCAAGCCTGTATGACTTACTTTCTTCCCCGGAACAAAACAAGCGATGTTAGGCAGAATGTTAGCCTCAGTCACCATTTACTTTCATTGTATGAATAAATAAATAATAATAATCATAATAGAAATTACATGAAATTGAATGGTGACTGAGGCTAGAAATCTGCCTAGAATGTCAATTTGTGTTCCAATAGAAAAAATACACATGACGAATTCCAATCGAAAGTGATCATCCCTATGCCCTACTCACTATAAAGGACAAAACTCTTGATGTGGGTACTCTGAATTGAGTATGGCATTACAATATGAATGTACCTTTCACTAAAAGTCTTGTGAAAGGGCTCTTTGTGGAAAAAAACAACAACTTTCTATTGTTTGGAATGTTCCCTTCCCCAAGTGCCCTTCAAAGGTGCAAAAATGCTGTTTGGAAAATGCCAATAGTCATATGGGTTTGCAACAACATGGGTGAGTGAATTATGCTGTTTTTTGCTTTGCTTTTTGTGTGAGATATCCCTTTAAGAAAGTGCCAGAGAAAAGTGTGTCAAATACAACAGTCTACTCCGCTATACTCCACTGCTTTCTGAGCCAGGTTGAGGCTCCACATTTAAGTACCTCGGGCTATTTGCTATTCAAGCACAGTTGGCTTTGCAATTTTGTGTCCAACCAAACAAGCATGATCCAGACGCTGTCCCCCACCCCCCTCCCCTTCTATTAAACATGCTGGAGCAGAAACCAGCACAGGCTGTCTTTGGAGAGATACTTATTTGAGAACGGTCATGGCAAATGCACATTATAATTGGTCTGAACATGGGAAAATAAATCTTGATATATTTAAACAAAAAACACCTGCGTCATCATTACAGCAAGAAACAGGAGTGTAGGAAAAGAAATGATGAACAGTTTGGGACCATCATTTGTAAAATGAAAAATCATAATTATTATAATTGGAGGTAGAATGGTGAAATTAAGACTTATATATCAGTCTACTGACTTTATCCTGCTTCTTAAACTTTACTGTTGTTATGACAATCAGTACACATTTTTTGCAAAGTGTGCAAAACATTGTTTCCAGCAATTTTGTTTCCCACATAAGTGCATTCATGCTGCCTCTGTGTATTATGAAGTTTGTGTATCTCCACCTCTTTCTGTATAAATGTCCAGGACGCAAATGAACACATAACAAATCTGACTTTTACTAGAAAAGTAATGAATTTAGTTGCCTTTTGGCTGGTAACTGTAAGGAACCGCAACATTATGCATAGTTTAAATAGGAAGAACGATATTCAGACTCCTTTAATTTAAGTTACGTTAGAGAATCAAATCAAAGACATTTAAATGTTCTATTAAAGTGACTTTTTCATAATGACAGAAGTGTTTGTTTTTACATAAACAAATTTCCCCTCCTCTGTTCTTCCGTCTGCTAATAACTTATATAATATACATTAGGGGTGTGCAGTGAAGTTATCTGTATCTCTTCATATTGCAAAATTATCTGTATCTATTTTCGGACAGAACCGAGCGTGGGAGGGGCTTAAACCAGAAGTGCGTCAAAGCTAAATGAAAATCCCATTTTAAAATGTTACTATATTACATTTACAATTTCTATAAATAAAATATGCCTTGAAAATACCTATTCATAATAATAGCATAATTCTTCTTAATATAATTATAGTTATGCTATTATTATTTAATTAAATTATAGTTGTATTATTTTTTTTCTTACCAGATGAAGCTGAATATTTAGGCAACATTAACTGTGTTATATGTTGTTAACTGTGGTTTCTGACATTAATATCAGCCAAAACAGAATTCTAGTGTATGTCTGTTCATGTATAACAGCACTATCCTGGATGCATGAGATGTCAAGTAATTGTGAAATGTCAAGCATTTATTTTGCAAATACATTAAAACTACTGTATAAATACAAATACAAACTTTAATTAAATGAAAATAAATCAAAATAGCCTACGAACAGCGAAAGTCCTGTAGGTCTATCTATCAGGAATTGATACTATATACTTGAGGCTGATTTGTGCACACAGGACATCATTATTTAGTTACATTACATGAGTGAAATTAACAAAATGCAGTAGAAAAAATGGCCTCTCGAGATTTTACAGAAGAGAATAGCTGTATAATAATATAATAATAATAATAATAATAATAGTTTTACATTTATATAGCATCTTTCCAGAGCTCAAGGCACTTAACATTCTCAAATATAGTACATTTTAAAGAAAAAAAAAGAATGAGTATGTTTCAGTTTCTTCGAGCAGGAACATTCTGAATAGATGTATTGTTTACTCTATGGAGCATTTTTACATTTAAGGGGCATTTTAACTTTTTTGGAATAATGTGGATATAAATCTGGTCAACTTTAAGAGAAGGGCAGATGAGCTCCACTGTGAAATCATCACTTCAGGTCAGAAATTCAACATAGCGCTAAGGTTGAATAAATGAATTCATGGAAATCATTACGTGTGACTCGTGTGATAGATTAAAATAGACATTTAAAGATGTGAAAATTGTTATGATGTAGTATCTTAATAATTAAAGTTAATGTTACTTTCGACAAGCTTCAGATGCAGACTGCAAACGTAGGCCATCCGATTTGAAATCACACCATGCGCATTATCATTCATAAGGTTTACAATTTAGTAATATTGGCTTCACAGACTCATAAAATCATTGTAATTTTTTATATGTTTATTCAAAATGTCGCTTTATCCTTCTTGCTTCGTGATTCTTGGATAATCAGTCAAACAAATATTTTTTTCTAATATTTGGATGAATTTGTTATTCGTTTTGATTATTTGTGCCTTTCCAAGTTTGGTATTTGGCTTTGGGCACATACCCAATATACATATATAATTTATCATTCCAACATTTACTATCAGTACATCTGGGATACCTAAAATGTGTCTTTCTCCTGAACTCATGTTGACAATTTTTGAATTAGTTTAAACCCCCAAAAAATTTGAATTATTTTTCCTATAGAGACTGGATAATATATGCTGATCTGTGCTGTTTCCCATCAAACTAAATAGTTCAATAAATTAAAGGAATAGTTCATCCAAAATATATGTCATTATGTATGCATCATAATGTTGTTCCAATCCCATATAACTTTCTTTCTTCTGTAGATTACAAAACTTTAGACAGATTGTTAGCTTCACTTTCATTGCATCTTTGTTCCATAAAATGAAAGAGAATGGTGACTGAGGTTAACATTCTGCCTAACATCTCCTTTTGTGTTCCATGGCAAAAAAGAAAGTCATACATTGGAACAACATAAGGGTGAGTAAATTATGACAGAATTTAAATGTTTTGGGGTGAACTATCCCTTTAATAATTCAAAAAAAAAAAATTCCATTCTCCACTATTGGCAGATATGGCAACATGTCATGGTGAGCTCATAAAAGAGAGTGAAAACCTGATTGAAAGCTTTAAACCCTTACGCTGTTTTAAGTTAAATAATAGAAGAATAAGATATGAGGATAGAAAATAAACATAGAAATTTAAGAGCTGAGAAGAACAAGAGAAAGCATGTTGTTCCAATGTTCAAGAGCTTCTAAAGTAAAAGGCTGTCCAAGGGATCTCTATCTGTTGTGCCTTTCTAATCAAAACAACTCATTACATAAATGCAACTATAGCCACTCTTTGAAATATTCACCCATGCTCATTTACACACAAAAACATACACACATACACTCTGCTCAGGCATCAAACACCAATCAAAGAGACACAAGGACACTAGGACAGATGAAAACATCAAAGAGACCCATGCAGAGGCACACATTTGCAGTGTATTGGTCATGCACATCACATGTAGAGCTATCTGACTGGTGCTTACCTCTGCAGATGGGGACTGGGAAGTCCCAAACAGCCGCATTGCCTGCGTTGGTAACACAGGTGAGTTGTGGATGGCCGTCTAACACGTAGCCGGTTACACAGCTGTAGCGGATCTTGTCTCCCACATTGAAACGTGTCCCATACAAGATGCCTTTAGGCGGGACACCAGGGTTCCCACAGGAACTGCTCTGCAATTCTAAGAGAGAAAACGGTTCACTTTTAGTACTGGATTCATGATAAAGAAATTAAAGATGTCATACAGGCTGATAAAAAAATGTGTATAATTAATTGTTAATTATATACAAACATTTTGTGCAATTAATTATTGGCTTCCGAAAACGTGAAACCATCAAAATCAAAGAGAGTCATTTAGAAGCCTAACATTTCAACTTAAAAGAAAAGCCTGTTGTGTTTTCTGAATATATCTGAATATATCACAGCAAAATATAAAAACAAGTAATGTGCTATAATAATCAATAATAATACATTTTCCAATTTAGCTTATGTCACAATCATTATTTTGAATACTGTTTGGCCCAGTGGTGGAAATGGCCGAGATTCATTGGGGGACCCTAGATGGGGAGTAAGGGAGCATTTGAAGATCAGATTGGAGAAGACGTTTTGATTGTCTACCTCAGATTAGTGGTCTGAAAATGTAGGATTGTTCAACACATGTAGAGATGAATCATGTTGTAGGGGATTTTCCCTTAAAAAAAACGTAACCAGTTGGAATAGACCAATCTCACTGTTAATTTGGCGACTGTACTGGAGATCGTAAATTCTTTAGCTAAAATCAGTCTGTGCTTACTGAATTTCTAACTACTGCCCCCAGTGGATGAAGCAAGATGTATTTTTGAACGTAAGGGCAAGTGTGAGCTCTAGATTCAGGGTGATATATGTCCACACAGGGGTGACAGAAGTGAGTTGTTTTCAGTTGACAATGATGTAATGCAGTAAAGAGGATTGTGTGTTTTATTGTTCCTAAATCCCAACCCCAAACCCAAGGAGTGCTTGTCATTGACTCAGCAGCATGGGGCAAAAAAAAAAAAAAAAATCTGTAGCAACATGGCGACTTTTGAATTTAAACTGCATCCCCCTTTGAATTCACTCCATCTAGAAAAATATTTTTTAAGGAACAGCTTCATGAAACACAACAGCATAAGGGCCTTTCATCAAGGCAACTATGTTGAAATGCTAGTTAACTTCTATTTCTTGTTTATTTAGTCCCCTCAACCATATTCTATCCTTTTTACTGACCAAATAATTTCAATACTATTTTACGAAGCGTTGTCCTACTGCACAATAAGTTATGCTGTCATATGCCATTTTACTGTAATACGCCATTTAGCCGCTCTCCCTGAGGCTTTTATTTTTCTCAATGCGTATGTATTTATTATAAAGTAATTACAATTGCTCAGCAAGTTATGGATTTTTGTATAATATTCTTTCTTATAATGTGGTCTGGAGCTTCGAAGTTCGAACAGGTAAACCATAACCCATAATATGGCTAGCTTTATTTATTAATGGCAGAGATTGAAAAGAAAACCATTAAAAAAACAAAACAAAATGCTATTACATCTTTAAACAAAAATTTAAGATGTATATTTTTTTATGTTGGAAATTATGAAAATGTGCTTATAGCTTGCTTTTGATAGACTGGGCTTCTAGAGCAAAACATGACATGATCACAAACACATACATACACATTCCAGAAGCTGAAAAGTTCCATAGTCATATCCATGTCCCCACTTATTCACTTGGCAACTCCCATTATTTAATATCCTTAATTAATCTTACACAGAGGAAGAGAAACAGGCAGAATTAAAAAAACGGAAACTATCCTATCACCGAACATGCCCCTCCCTTTTAAAAACTGTGGCCCCTCATCTCAGGATGTTATGGATGGATAGTTTAAAGATCTCGAGGGTGATGGTTGGTGTGTAAATTACAGAATAAGGTGCACAGGAGAATAAGAACATCTCTCTGTGCTCTCATTACGTTGATTATAATCTGCAGAAGCCAGATTCACATTTAGGAAATGAGTGTCGGGAACAAGCATCAAATCGTCACAACCACATTGGATATGAAAATGCTTTGCATTGGAGGGATTAAATAAAAAAAGCATAAATGTGATAATCTTGTGTTAGGAGAACAGGCATTAAAAGCCCTTGAGGGCTGTCAATTTTGCCATTTAGAGTGGTGATGGATCACTCGAGTTTGCCATTGATGGTGACAGGAATATAAATTAACCTAAAATGAGAGATCCTATGCATCAATGGAAAAGACATCAAAAAAATGTCCAACTGTCCATGCCACAATCTTTAATTGTTTTAAATTTCTATGTATTGGTCACTATATAAAAGTAGCCGGCTGTATTTATTGTGGTTAATGAACACTTTTCACAATTTTTGGTTTGGAACACTGTAGCGGGGTAAACTTCTAGCGGCAATGACCACAGCACACATCCTATTAACTCCAACTGTAAAACATTTATAAATAAATATAAATCACTAGTACATTTTCATGACTTTCCAAAACAGGAAAGAAAATAGAGAGAGGGATCATGCCTGTCACTCACCCAGTAGCTGCATTTGAAACTCATCAGCATGTGATTTTTTTTTAAATAATGTCAGAGTAACATAACGCAAAGAATAAATTAAATACATTTACACTAAATCAATACAAATTTAAATATCTATCTATCTATCTATCTATTTATCTATCTATCTATCTATCTATCTATCTATCTATCTATCTATCTATCTATCTATCTATCTATCTATCTATCAAATGTTTTGGTAATCGCATCACAGTATGTGAAAAAGATCTATTAGTGTTTTTAAAAGATTCACTCAGTAATTTTACCTCATTAAAACTTTTTACACACAAATAAATAGATTTAATGTAGCCTACACTTGTCACAGACTATTATGTTTCCCCCTGTCTTTAACTTTGACGCTACTAGTTCCTTTGTTCTTCAAGTCTTGTGTTAGATGTATATTAAACTTCCTCATTAAATACTGTATTTGTGTTCACTAACTTCTCTCTCTCCTGGCTCCTTGCTCACAGAAGACTAGACCAAAAGATGAACATAGCAGTTAAGCTCCGGCATCTCCGGTAGGGGAATCATTCGTTGGAGGACTATTTTGCTGAGTTTTGTGAGTTGAGAGGAATAGAGGAAGTAGAGGAAAACTACAATGGTTCCAGTGGTCTCCGAGCTCCCTTCAAAGGAGACCACTTTCTCCCCACCTTAGGTGGTCCTGGAGATTTCCTTCATCGAGTCTCCCATGGAACCGCCTTCTGAGTCTCCCAGAACTGTGCTCATGGCCATCCAGAAGAGGAGAAGAGCTCCTACTCCCTAGGCACTGTCAGTGTTCATAGCCATGGAGGTCATTCCCCTGTCACGGCCAGTGCTCACAACCACGGTGGTCATTTCTCTGTCACTGCCAGTGCCCTTACCACAGCGACTCCGCCCTCTGAGTCTTCCGTGGCTCCACCCACTCGGCTCCTCCTCCTAAGACCAAACCCCTCTGCTCCTCCTGCGGCTCCATCCGCTCCACCTCCAGATCCTCTCGAGACTCAAAACCCTGCTCTGCCTCTTCCCGAAGAGTCTTAATTTCATGAGACTTCTCTCTGCCTGGAGCTGCCTCCCAGGCCTCCTGTCCCTGCCTCCCAGGCCTCTTGTTCCTGCCTGGAGCTGCCTCCCAGGCCACCTGTCCCTACCCTGTGGTCACCCCTGGCCTCCTGACAATCCACAGGCTCTTACCTGGCCTGCTGACATTTCCGCAGGCTCCTCCCTGGCCTCTTGACCATCTGACAGTCTTCCCATGGTGCCCTGGCCATCCACCTGAGATCTCTTCCTCAGTCTTGTCGTCTTCATTTTGGGCGTCAGAAGCTGGCCCTTTTGGGGGGTGGGGGGTTTCTGCCACAAACTATCCTATGTTTCCCCCTGTCTTCAAGAGACTCTAATTTTGAAATCACCTTCACTACATTTCCCAAGATGCACAGTTATCCTCACCTGTCTTCCCTCATCACTGTCTTCAACTGTTTTGTGTTAAACATCATTTATAACTTTATTTATACACTTCATGTTCAGCTATTAGTTGTCTCATCCATAGTAGCATTGAGACTAGTAGTTTATTTGCTCTTCAAGCCTTGTGTTAGATATGCTTGTATATTCATCTTCATTAAATACTGCATTTGGGTTCACTAACTTCTCTTGCTCTATTTTCTGGCTCATTGTTGACAACACTCACATGTGATGAGGACAGTCATATCAGTTGCCTATAAAACTTATTTTTGTCTTTTATATATATATATATATATATATATATATATATATATATATATATATATATATATATATACACTCACCTAAAGGATTATTAGGAACACCATACTAATACTGTGTTTGACACCCTTTCGCCTTCAGAACTGCCTTAATTCTACATGGCATTGATTCAACAAGGTGCTGAAAGCATTCTTTAGAAATGTTGGCCCATATTGATAGGATAGCATCTTCCAGTTGATGGAGATTTGTGGGATGCACATCCAGGGCACGAAGCTCCCGTTCCACCACATCCCAAAGATGCTCTATTGGGTTGAGATCTGGTGACTGTTGGGGCCATTTTAGTACAGTGAACTCATTGTCATGTTCAAGAAACCAATTTGAAATGATTCGAGCTTTGTGACATGGTGCATTATCCTGCTGGAAGTAGCCATCAGAGGATGGGTACATGGTGGCCATAAAGGGATGGACATGGTCAGAAACGATGCTCAGGTAGGCCGTGGCATTTAAACGATGCCCAATTGGCACTAAGGGGCCTAAAGTGTGCCAAGAAAACATCCCCCACACCATTACACCACCACCACCAGCCTGCACAGTGGTAACAAGGCATGATGGATCCATGTTCTCATTCTGTTTACGCCAAATTCTGACACCACCATCTGAATGTCTCAACAGAAATCGAGACTCATCAGACCAGGCAACATTTTTCCAGTCTTCAACTGTCCAATTTTGGTGAGCTCTTGCAAATTGTAGCCTCTTTTTCCTATTTGTAGTGGAGATGAGTGGTACCCGGTGGGGTCTTCTGCTGTTGTAGCCCATCCGCCTCAAGGTTGTGCGTGTTGTGGCTTCACAAATGCTTTGCTGCATACCTCGGTTGTAACGAGTGGTTATTTCAGGCAAAGTTGCTCTTCTATCAGCTTGAATCAGTCGGCTCATTCTCCTCTGACCTCTAGCATCAACAAGGCATTTTCAGCCCACAGGACTGCCGCGATACTGGATGTTTTTCCTTTTCACACCATTCTTTGTAAACCCTAGAAATGGTTGTGCGTGAAAATCCCAGTAACTGAAGATTGAAATACTCAGACGCCCGTCTGGCACCAACAACAATGCCACGCTCAAAATTGCTTAAATCACCTTTCTTTCCCATTCTGACATTCAGTTTGGAGTTCAGGAGATTGTCTTGACCAGGACCACACCCCTAAATGCATTGAAGCAACTGCCATGTTGAGAAATTGAACAGGTGTTCCTAATAATCCTTTAGGTGAGTGTATATATATACATATATATATATATATATATACAAGATTTACGCATTTCAGTTTTATAAGAAAATTTCCTAAAATTGTATTGAAATCTATAAAAATAATTATATATTTTAAAAATATATATTTTTTTGCAATAACACAATTAAATTTGATGGAATTTTGTTTGCCCCCTCATGGTGGCTACCATGTTGAGGTCCCATGACAAGCCATGTCTTAATAATAATGTTTACTTTATATAGTGCTCATGGCATTTTTCAAGACATAAGCACATAAAAAAACAAAGATGTACCTAAACAAGCCAACCAAATAATAACAAAAAACACAATATATTAACATATTTAAAAACAACATAACAATTAAGACCACAGCACAGTCCTCAGAGTTTTTATTCCTAACAGTATAGTATCTTCCATGTGGCATTAATGGCGAGTTTACACTACACAAAAGAAAGTCCGATCAGACTAGAATGGCTGCGGTATCAAGAAAGTCTCATTGTACCAAAGAAATGGAGGAAAAATTAGAGGAACATTGGCAGGAGCACCAGTGCCTATTTGATGTTTCCTCTGAACTGTACCACAACCGGGTGGAGAAAGAGAAGAGTTGGAGAGAAATTGCCAATTTTCTTGGACAGTCATGTAAGCAAATAGGTAGATTTTTCAGTAAGTAGATTGTAGCCAATAAAATATATAATGCCTTTACACATAATGTTTAGGCGATTAAAAACATACACATCATACTCTGAAATGCATAAGATATGATCATGCATTTGTTTTCATATCACTTCTCGCGTGTACTCTGTTGTGAAACGTAATTTGAAGTCCAAGCAGAGTCGTCAGGGATTCGTCAATAGTGAAATGTTTTGTAATGTGTTCACCTCTGTCGCCGATTTGTCGTGTAATTTGAAAAAACTACTACTTCCATGACAAGGCAGACAATTGTGTAATAGGAATGGTACCACGATCTGACATCTCTGAAAGTCATGTAGTGTGTAGGAGGCATAAGGGAAATGCTTCATTTTTGCATAAAGACTTTTAGTCTGAGTCTTCTTACTGCCTTTCAGTATGATTTAGGAAAGGTTACAAATCTTCCAGTAATCTCACTGATAAGTCTGTGTGACACACGAGACACGCCCGAGGGACAGTCTGGCCTTCTTCAGGGGTCTGAGCTCTCCTCTCAGGAGCAGTGTGAGCTACAGTGACAGGGGGATAACATCTAAGCTTGTTAATGCCCTTCACTGGCCCATCACCATCTCCTCCTCGGTCCTCTTAAAGAGTTTCTGTAAAAGATCACCACTGTCCTTCAAACTGCTGACACTGTTGGATTCAGTGTCAGGATCACTTAGATTTCTCCTCTGAGCGATGCAGCATAGAGGAGAGTAGTTCTTGTGGAGTTCTAGGACTGATTGTGATAACACCAGGTCATATATTCAGAAGGTATCATTGAGGCAATCTGTACAAAACAATCAAAAGTTTTGCAATCAAAAACAATCAAAAAATTCATCAAAAGAACGGCAAGTTCTCAAGCTTGCAAAGGGTAAGATGCACTTAAAAAGGCTTATAATGTGAAAGTGCCAAGACCACAGTTCTTTAATATTTTTTTAAACGATCATTCCAAGATAATGCAGTGCCTGTATTAGTTAATTTGATTCCCTTTTATTAAGATGTAGTTTAAGATGCAGTAAACAGAAATGTCATTAATTACATCTTTTTGGATGCCTCTCGCATCAAATGTCTGGTTATGTAAAGAAATTTTGAGAAACCCTGCCAAAGCCATACATTGCACAGAAAGAGTGGCAGTAGATTTTATGTGAACTGTCCCTCTGCTGTTTTTTTTTTCTCTGGCAAGTTTTCTTGAACTATAATTTAAACTATGTTGAGATCTCAGTGACTGTGATGGCAAAAGTGTTTTGTGAACTTAGTTTAATTCATATTTTATTAATAGTGCAAGAAAACCAACTCATAGATTAAAATACCTTTAAACCTCTGAAATATAGATGAATTGGGAAACTGAGGAACTTGGCTCTTAAGTGTTCTTGGTAAACGTTCCAAGGTTTTAAAACAAATTGAGGCTAAGTTTAAAGTATCAGTCATCCTCTGGCAATGAACACCTTGCAAAATACTGTATGTAGTAAGACAGTGATAAATAGTAAGGTTTAATTGTACAAATAACTAGATAACTAAAGTTTGTCAAGATGAACTTTGATGTTGGCTTGACAAAGTCTGTAAGTAAATAAGTTGGTAGGTTAGTTAATTAGTTGGGAAGGAAGGGAAGGAGGATGGATGGATGATGGATGTGGGATTTTACAGAGATTTGATCATCAATTGGGTGAATGACCATAATAATCAGTTAGATTTATTAACCAGACTAAATAAATTACAAAAGTCAAAGCAACCCGAGTCAGAACAGCCTGGTGGTCTGTGCCAAGTTTGGTGGATCTAGCTTGAAAGCTACAGTCAGAAATTGTGGTCATGATTTAGGGATTTTAAAAACAAACAAAAGAACAACAACAACAAAAAAAAAAACATAATAAGCTAAATATTTAGAACAGTGTGTTGTCTTGAAAATCCAATATTCTGCTCTGTACTTCAAGCATATTAGGATTAATGTATAAATTCACTCTAAAAATATTGGTAGAGATGCTGCCATCAGTGAAGCACCCCTCACAATCTGGATGTTATGAGCTGTGTTCACTGATATATTAAACAGAGCTTCAAGAGGTAACTTCAGGGTTGAAGAAGATGGTAGGTTGGGAGATGGGTTTAAAGATGTAGAATTAGCTTGCTCTCTTATCAGCAAACCTCCGTTTGGGCTGGCCATTCATCACAGTCCTGCTGCCTCAGACATGTATTTGGTATTGTATTGGGCCTGGACCTAGCAGCTTGGACTCTTGGGTGACAGGGCATTTCCTGCCCTCAATGTTCCATCTTTTGTACCAGCTAATATGTGGTTTATCGATTGCATTGTAAAAGCTGAATGTACTTTCAAGTGTTTCTAGTTAAGATGAAATTTGGTCCCAAAAGGAAAGCAAAAACTTTTAGCATCTACGTGGGTGGACAGCAAAGCATTATTAAAAAGTAACTGATTCTCTTTGGTCTTTAAAAACAGAATAAGCATAATGTTTCTTGATAAATTGAGCATAATAAAAGCTAGGGGGATTTAGATTATGAATGAAATAGCATTTCCACAACTGTTGCTCTGTTTTTTCTCGTTAAAGGTAAAGTGTGTCTTTTCTAGGCCACCTGTGGCATCAAACAAAATAATGACTGTATTCAAGCAGATTTTCAGATATATTGGTGCATTTGGGCATGCACTGACATTTTGGCTAGTGAAAATTTTGGCCAAAAATGGCATACAATTATATTTTTGGTTTCCATCTGAAAGAAAAAAGAACGCCAAAAACATTGAGTGGAAATTTGAACAGAAACCGTTCAAATTAAAACTTAGTAACATAAACACTCACATAGAAAACATTGCTATTAATGCACATTAATGCCCACTTCCCCAGAAGTGAAGTGATGGATCTCTTGGTCATTGGTTTTCCAGTATTGTGTATTTTTAGAGTGTTATGGTCATTCCCGGTACTAAGCTCCAATATGACATAAAATAATCATAAAAGCACCATTAAAGTAGTCCATATGACTCCATATGACAAGTCTCTTGAAGCCATACAATTTTAAAATTGCAAAGGATACATTTAAAACAAAAAACAATCTGCATGCACTGCACACTACAGTGAATGAACACTACTTTGTTGCTGACACACACATATAGCACATTTGTGTCCCTGCACTAGGAAAAGCGCTATGTAATGTCACTTGAAGTCGGACTCTTAAAAAAACAAAACAACAACAACAACAAAAAAATAACTAAGCCATCATATTTCTCAGCAAATAATCATAGTAATGGCAGGTATATTGTGAACAGGATCGAAGTGGTGCCCAAATCATGTAAACATCTGAATCTGATTATTCCTTATTCAATACTCTGACAATTGCAATAATCAGAGTATTGATGTGCATGTAAACGTAGCCATTGTTAACATGTATACCAATACTCTGATTATAATCCAAGTATAAGCAATAATTAGTTTAAGATGTTTACATGATTTGGGCAAACCACTTCAATCCCATTTACATGCTACTCGCTACTACTCTGATTATTCGCTGAGATATGTAGTTTTGATGGGGTTTTTTTTTTTATGAACTAAAAAAATTATAGAAAATATATCCAATCATTTAATATTTTTATATGTATTTCAACAATCTTTAACTACAACTTGCCATAAGGAAAATTAGTCAGTCAGATTGCGAGTCTTTTTGAACAATTGTTTAAAAGAACCAGTTCACAAGAGTCATTTTTGACTACATTGGATGTCTGTTTTGATTCACTAAAAAGAACCGGTTCATAATAGTAATTTTTTTGTCAGAAAACACTCGTTGCTCTGTCTGTTTTGACTTACTAAAAAGAACCAGTCCATAAGAGTAATTTGTTTATGAATCGGAATACACACGCTGGATGTTGTGTTCCACCCGCGCGGATATACTCGATAGAGGCACAAATTCAGACATTCAATTTAGACTGCAAACAGATATTATGTTGTCTTTTGCTGTGGGGCTTTAGATTATGCAGCAGGGGAGCACCACTGCTGGAAAATGTTGGTCAGGGTGAAGGATATGTGACTAAAGCGTTTACATGCCTGTATAAAGCGATTAAAATAGGAGTACTCCACATATCTTACTGCGATATAACATTCGTCTGATTATTAGCATAATCACAATAAAATAGTTGCAGTATTCTGTTTACATGAACTACAGTTTAATCGCAGTATTGCCTTAATCACATTATAATCGCATTATGAATGTGCATGTAAACGTAGTCAATGAGTCAAAGTTCCTTTGTAATGTGATAATAAAACTTGTTTAGCAAACATTGGCAGAGACAGATGTTTCAAACATGGTTAATAATACTCTCTTTCGTATACCTGTAACAAATATCATGCTAGCATTAGCAAAATATCATGCTAGCATTAGCGTTTATCATTTAGCTAGATGTCATCAGTGGCTACGTTTACATGTACACCAATAATCTAATTATTGCAATAATCAGAGTATAAGGAATAATTATATTAATATTTGTAATGATTTGGGCATACCTCTTCTTCAATCCCGTTTACATGCTACTTGCCAGTACTCTGATTATAAGCTGAAAAATGTGGTGTTTTAATGCTTTTTTAATAAATTACTATTTATTGCAAAAAACTAATTGTCATAAAAATTGGCATGGGAAAATAGGTCAGTTTGAGAGTCTTTTTGAAAGTTTAAAAAAAAAGTTCATAAGAGTCATTTTTATCTATACTGAATGTGCTGTCTGTTTTTGATTCACTTAAATGATTCCGTTCATTTGAGTTTTTTGTTTGTCAGACAACATTGTTTTCTCTGTCTATTTTGATTCACTAAAAAGAATTGGCTCATAAGAGTCACTTGTTTGTGAATCAGAATTCACATGTTGGATGCTGTTGTGTTCTGCCCATGAGCACAAACTCATTTGAAAGACATACTTGATATTTTTAGCTGTATAGAATCTTTTTATCTCACCAATATTCAATTCAGACTGCACACGGACATTTACAACATGGAGAAATATGTTTTCTTTTGCCGTGGGGCTGTAGAATCTGCAGTTGGGGAGCAAGACTTTTGGAAACAGTGCAAGCCACTTGACTTGACTTGAAGAAGCCGAAAAGTAAGTGCAGCTTCTGTTTCATAATGTTTTTGTGGCACTAGTGCAGGTAAACTTTGGTCAGTGTGGAAGAAATGCAATTAAAGCATTTACATGCCAGTATTAAAAGATTAAAATAGGAGTACTCATATCTTACCGCGATTATGATTACTCCAATTATTAGCATAATCGCAATATCATTATTTAAGTATTCTGTTTACATGACAAACAGATTAATTGCAGTATTAATTATTATAAACTAGTATGAGGGTGCATGTAAACTTATCATCTGTTGACAGTTGAATACATGCTAAGCTAACACACGTTGAAGGTTTTTATTTGCTTTTGCATCATCTTCCGAGTATCTGGCGATGGAATCCCTTTATCATCTCACATCTGACTTGAATGGAATGCAGTACTATTAGCCAGAAAAGCAGACCCCAAACTCACACCACTGGTTAAGCCAATGTTGATACATTATGTTGCACTCCTTGGGATATTTAAAAATAATAATAATAATAACTTGATTTGCCACAGTGTTTACACTTTAAGGGAAATCAGCCTGCTAATGGCTTACTTATAGTTGGGGTTAAGAAAAAATATATAAAAAACCTCACTTTTCTTTAATAAAGCAATATTTCAGTGGGAATGCATGCAAACTAGATGATGATTACTGCACATAGACACCACAGTCATAATAAAAAAATATGTGATGTAGACAAGCATGTCATTGGAGGGATAAAAACAAGCAAATCTGATATTACATCTCTGATCATTTTATATAATTACCCATGTGTCCTAGAGAGAACTACTCTTGCATGAACAAATTGAGACGGCAATTTTCACAAACAGCTGTCTTTTCCCATCAGCACATGGGGGTTTCAGCAGAGAACTTGACAATATCCCCCAGCCCTTTGTGTGACATGGTCCAAGACAACTCTACTTCAACATGAAGACACAATGTAAGAAAATGCATCTCAACCCTCATGACGAGAAGACACTGAGGACAAAATAACTAGGAGCCTTCCAGAGGTATACTGACCTCAGACGACTTCCCACTGCTGCCCAATACATTAGCATCCCAATTTAGTTTTAATAATGGCTGAGCTTGGTGCCAATGGGGGGACTTTATTACAATGTGTTGCGACTTCGCCTCAACGCTTTCTTGCTTATAAATTATTTCCCTTTCGGGCAGAGAATGAAGGCGCCGATCCACTTACAATCCCCTAGGAATAATAAGACCCTTAAACCCATTTCCATCTTCCAGCAAGCAGCAATGAGCATTTTGGGTACCCCATCCAGTTCTGGAAGAGGTATAATGGAGATATTCTTGTTTTATTATCACAATCATGACTACATTATCAGAATGGAAAGATTTCTTTGTCTCATGATGGACATGAATTCTCAGTCTTCACACAGCTGGTTGGCTTAGATGAAGAGGTTGTGGGCATGATTCTGCTGGTAAATGAGGGTTGCATTACCCTGTGACATAAATGTTTTCCACATTTGTCCTCAGATGAAGAATTACAGGCAGGTGTAGCTCCATACCAGGCATACAAAGGGGGGAGGGAAAAATGAAAGGTAAGTCATGAAATGTGAAAAAGAGGCTGGTCAGGCACACCTTCAATCATACTTTATTTTTGAGACAGATAATGCAGCAACTTGAAAATAAATAAAGAAATGAGGGGGACACTTATAGCCTGACCAAAAATATGAGGCCTCTGATATTGCATTTGTACTTTGGAGGTGAGCAGAACAACATGATTCATATCACTACCTACAACAAATACTTAAAAAAAGGCCAATTCACACTGTAGTCTCAGATGCCTCAGCTGATCATCCTGGTAGTCTTCGGCGTTAGTAATGTTTTCAAAATTACTTAATTTAGAGAAAATGTGCCTCTCTGTACTGCAATGCTGCTGTACATCATCAGGATTGTTATGATAAGAGAAGTCATAGACAATGTGGCATGTCAAAGGATATGAATGTGCAGGCATAAGAAGCGGAAATGAAAGGCTGATCGCTTGAGTACATCAGACAGTGTCAGCGGCTGTAAGTGTCTTTACATGAGTATGTGCACATCTACTAACTCTATGGAACAAATGTAAGGGATAATGCCTATATGTACATATATTGGGCTCATTGGGACAGTGCTGTGTTTTCACTAGCCTAAATCTTATATTCATTGATATTGTGTGTTTATACCCCTTAAAATTGTCGACATGTTCATTCTATCTAGCTTTCTAACATATGTAAGTTTTAGTCAAAAATGTGAGATTGACTTGTGTTAGCTACTAAGGTATCAGTTTGAATGGGTTGAAAATTATAAAAAAATAAGTAATGTTTTGAATAGCATATCATCGTTTTCAAATAAAATTGTGTTCATGAATTTAGAAGTGTCATAGATTTACATTGCAGATGTACAGATTTTTTTACATGTACATACAGTATAATGAAAAAAAGTAAATATACATATTGTTTTTCCATATAAAAAAAAAATTATTTTGTTTAAAGTTTTTGGTGGTGAGCCAGTGAAAATGTTTGCAGAGTAAGTACAAATCAAATAATAAATAAATAGATAAATAAAAGTGTATGTGATACACTTATGATAAATATTATTATACATACATACATTGGGGTTTATTTAGCCAAAATGACCGGCTGATTTTATCCCACTTATTACTTGACTACAAATGATAAAAATCTTGACTTGAAATGTTTGGTAAAATGCATAAAAGCTAAAAGCAGCTTCACTGGAAGACCTCAAACTGCGAGTTGGAACATAATTTGATAAACAGTCAGAACTGTATGATAGTGCTAAAATATTAAGTGCTTTAAATCCATTAAAAGAAGCATAAAATCAATCAGGTAACCAATGCAAATCAGCTAAAACTGGTATAATATGGTCTTTCCTCCTTTATCTTGAAAGCACTCTAGCTGCAGCATTCTGCACCAGCTGAATTCTATCTATACAACTCTTGGGTAAGCCAGTATAAAGTGCATTACAATAATCAATGTGAGAAAAAAAATTAATGAATAAATTTTTTCGCATCAGCAAGTGAAACAAAGGGTCGAATTTGTGCAATATTTCAAAGATGATAAAAACAGGTCTTAGTAACATAATTTACATGAGACTTAAAATTTAGATCACAATCTAGAATGACACCAAGGTTCTTCACCTCTGTCTTTGGCTGTGTAGTAACTAGTGTAGTTTCAGTTCTTTCCATCTCATGCTTTGAGCCAACAATAAGTATCTCTGTTTTATTTTCATTTATATGCAAAAAGTTTGTTCATCCATAATAGGATCTGGGACAAACATTCAGATAATCTTTAATGCTTGTGTGTAATTTGGCTCTACAGAGATATATAATTGAGAGTCATCAGCATAGAAATTGTAGTTTACCTCATGTTCATGAATTATGTTACCCAATGTCAGCATATACAGTACAATGAACATAAAAGTGGTCCAAGAACTGACCCTTGTGGAACATTATATTATGACATGTTTTATAGAGGTACAGTTACCTAATTTTACAAAAAATTAAATAAAAAATGCCTTTCAGTAATGTGTGATCTGATCCAATTTAAGACAGTAGCTGAGAGGCCTATGAGTTTTTGAAGTCTGTTAAGCAGAGTACTGTGATCTACAGTGTTGAAGGCAGCACTTGGGTCCAAAACAACTAGGACTGATGCATTCCTCTTACCAGTATTCAGTCTAAGATCATTCACCACTTTTAACAATGCTGTTTCAGTGCAATAACTGTTTCTGAAACCCGATTGCTACTTCTCACACAAATTGTGTTCATCTAAAACTGTATTACGCTGTTTAAAAACAAATCTTTTCTGAAATCTTACTTAAAACATTATATTTGAAATTGGTCTAAAATTATTGAGAACAGTAGGATCTAGGCTGCTTTTCTTAAGTAGTGGTTGCACAAACACATTTAAGGGCATTTGGGAAATAACCAATTTCTAAGGAGCTATTTACAATATCAAGAAAATCTTCAATCAGGCAGTCTGCAACTTCTTTAAAAAATGTAATGGGAATAGGGTCAAGAGAGCACGTAGAGCACTTTAACTGAGATATTATTTGCAAAAGCTGTTCTTTATATCTATACTAAAGACTAAAAAAACAAAGACTTTATAAAGACTTGTATATTGTGGTGGATTTTCTTTTTCTCAGGGTGCAATGTTACTATAGGGCATATTATTGGATCTGATTTGAGCTATTTTCTGATAAAAAAAAAAAAATATGCCAATTCATGTTAATATGAATGATATGATGCAGAGGGCTGAAGTAAACTATCCAAGCTGTGGTGATTTAAAAGGTTATCTATAGTAGAAAAAAGCAGTCTGGGATTGCTACTCTTTTCATTAATAATCTTGGAATAAGGGGGCCTGGATAGCTCAGCGAGTATTGACACTGACTACCACCCCTAGAGTCGCAAGTTGAAATCCAGGGTGTGCTGAGTGACTCCAGCCAGATCTCCATTGGCCCAGTTGCTAGGGAGGGTAGAGTCACATGAGGTAATCTCCTTGTGGTTGCTATAATGTGTGGTTCTCGCTCTAGGTGAGGCGCGTGGCTGCGTAGATTCCGCAGAAGAGAATAGCGTGGTCCTCCACCAGTGTTGGGTGTAACACGTTACAGTAATGTATTGCTTTTTGCTGTAACACAGTAATATAATGCATTGCTAATAACATTTTGGTACTATTATATCTGTTACGAACTCAGTAACGCGTGTTACAATGCATTTTAACCCGAAATTAAGTGGTGTTTTGTTTTTTTAGGAATTTTTTAAGAAACATTTCGGCACCAGAGAAAAAAAAAATCTGTGAGTAAAAGAGTAACGTTATTTCCTGTTGCTGGAATTTGATGGTTGAGATGATGACTGCAGAGACTGATTCTACAGAGTATGGACATACTGTCATTATTCTCATTTCATCAGAGACAAGGATAAGAACATAGTCAAGTGCAATCTATGTGCAACACTGAGGGAACTCTCTACATTGAGAAATAGCACTAGTAACTTAAAGAAACAACTGGGCTGGTGCCACGCTAACACTAAGCTAACCGAGAGATCTGCAGGTGCAGAGAAGAGAAAGAATACTGAGGATGAGAGCGCGAGCAAGACAAAGCAACAGAAATTACATTTCTCTCGGTCTGCCATGCTTGAACCCGAGAAGTGAAGAGACTCGTGTTAAGAGTATGTTGTTGAAGACATGCTGCCTCTATCAACAGAAGAATCGCCAGCTTTTAGAAAGCTTGTCAGCAAAATCCCCATGCACACCAGCAATGCCAAGGTAAGCTAACGTTGCCATAAAGACTGATTCAGTATTAGGTCACTGGGCCATGCCGATGCTATCTACCGTGTTATTACAAACAGCACCCCAAACAGCAACCTAAACAGTGACATAACATTAATGTATATACCTGTATCCAAATATAATTTAACCATTTAGCACAGCATGAATTTAATATCTAGCTATCTTCTTAATTTTTCAGCAGGTACTGCCAGACAGAAAGACATTCGCCAAAGAGTTGGATAAGGCATATTCTCTCATGGAAAAGGAGCTAAAGAGCCCAGCAGTGTGTATCAACAACAGCAGACATATGGAGTGCCAAAAACAAAAGTTTCATGGGGGTGACTGCACTGGATCGATGCAGATACCTTGAAATGAAAGAAGGCTGCGATAATTTGTAGAAGATTCAGGGGTCGACATACATGTGATGCAATTGCAACAGCTGGAGGACATTTTGTCTCAATATAGACTGACCAACGATAGTCACTGCATGTGTGATGGACAATGGGAGTAACTTTGTGAAGGCGTTCAAGGAGCATCAGCATGTGGAGTCTGAGTAGGATGAGGAGGTGGAGCGAGATGGAGAAGTGGACTTTACAGACCTTCACAGTGTGCTTACCGCCTAGAGTTGTTGAGCGGGAGTTTCGTTTTCATTGTTGATGGGTTTTTCGAGGGGGGTGATCACCAAACTAGATTGCGCAACCTTAAAGCCCAGGGCCCCCCCGGGCAATCAAGGGCTCCTGGTAGTCAAGGGCCCCTGGGCACTGGCCCCATTGGCCTGGTCGGAAATCCATTACTACCTATTATATTAAATTGTTAGTAGCCTTAGTGGCCTACACAGTCATTATGCTATACCACATTGCTCTCCTCTGGATGTATAATAAGCTCCAATAAACAACATTTTGCATTTTATAATGCCAAGTCATACTTCCGCAGTTATTTTGGTGAAAGTAATTCAAAAGTAATGCAAAAGTAGTGTAAAGCATTACAATTCAGAGACAGTAATTTTGTAATATAACTAATTACTCTCAAATGACAGTAACTAGTAATCTATAATGTATTACATTTTGGAAGTAACTTGCCCAACACTGTCCTCCACACATGCGATGTCTCCGTGGTAATGCGCTCAACAAGACACATGATAAGATGCACTGATTGGCGGTTTTAGATGCGGAGGCAACTGAAATTCATCCTGCACCACCCGGATTGAGGCGAGTCACTAAGCCACCATGAGGATTGAGAAGTGAATAAAATGACTGCTGTTCAGAATATACCACATTGTTGTATTCCCAGATGAGATTCAATAACATTTGGTGAACAGTTCATTTAGATTTCCGCCAGAGACACTCACTCTTTTTCTTTTTCTGGAGCTATAGTATGTAGAGTTGAATTAATCATAACATTTAATTTGTTAACCTCGTCATTTACTGTAAGCATTTCATTGTATATTGACTGATGTTGAACCATATTCATAAACATTGCTGAAATCGATGTATTAATATAATGTTTATTAATTACCCCGTATTAATTACAATATCAGCTAAAATGTAAAAAAAAAAGCAGTAATGATCTGAGACTGAAAGTCAATTGTATCATTTACAACAAAAGGTATTCCATGTGAAATTACAAGATCTAATATATGCCCTAGATTGTGTGTTGCTCCACTGAATTGTTTAATAAAATGTTTAAAATGTTTAAAATTGTTTAAAATGTTGTTAAAATTCTGATGTTTTGCAGACATCAACATGAATATTAAAATCACCAACAGTAAGAATCTTATGCTTTGTGACACACAAAGTTAAAAGTACAGAAAACTCTGATTAAAAAAAACAAACAACAGAAATTATGCTTAGGAGGGTGATACATAGTTAATAACAGTATTGATTGATTTCCTGACTATGCCATCGCTAGATACACACAGAAACTAAACAACTTCCTTACTGGACAAAGATTGGTTAAAAATAGCGGCTATGCCACCACCCTTCATTCCAAGGTGAACCTTCTGTAGAAATATATAACCTGTTGGTGAGGCCTCAATGAGGGATGCAACACCATCTGAACAAAAGCAAGTTTCAGTAAAGAACAAACAGTCTAAGGCTGCGTTTACACTGCAAGGCTTAATACACAGATCCGATCTTTTGACCGTATCCAATTTTTTGGTCCCGCCTGTTTACATTCACTGAAGACACGACTTGTATCTGATAGCTGTGTTTTCAAAAGCTGATTGGTTCACCTTTGATTTTTGTATTGCCTAATGCAATTTAATATTTTCAAAAGTAGGCAAAATTGCACGCAATTAATTGGGTAAAAAAGGCGAAAGCAACTTTTAACTGCTGCCATGGAAAGCATGGTTCAAAATTGGTTAGACAAGTGTGGCTAAAGACCTATTCATACAGGATTAGATTTCCTGTATGTCCATGAAGTAATTATTTCTGTGGACATCTGTAATATTTACCATCAATTTGCATGCATGGGATAATGTCTTTAAAAATCACATTCAGTAGATGGGTGTATACAGCACTTATACTGCTATCACGTGGAACTGACCAATTAGAAAACGTACAATGTGCTTTTTAATTATGCAGGACATATTAAACATAATCATATAATGTATGTGTGATTATAATAAGAAATGTATTGGAATATCTCACTGAATACAACAGAACCGGGAAATTAACAAGCCTGTAATCTTATATTAAACTCTTGAATTATACATTATGTAGTTTTAGCTGTGCTCAAATAATTATAAAAAATATGTATATTTATCTTTTACATGGGTAAATATTTAATATTTAAAGGGGTAATGTGCTGGAAAGTATAGTAGGTAATTATACTGTAATTTTTACTGGCGCAGGAACGTGCAGTAAAGAAAAAGTCTGGGAAAATTACTGTCATGACCGATTCACACAGGATTACAATGACTAAAAAGCTCTGGTAATTATTACATTACACCATGATCCAATATGAAATGAATTCCATCCGAATAGGGTTAGAAGTCAGGAGTGGTGGGACCAAGTCCACACGTTTGACGACAGGGAGTGGGTACAAAATGTTCGCATCAACAAGAGAAGCTTTGAGTTTGTACAAGGGCCTACAGGCACATCTGCTTCATAAGGATGTGCAGTTAATATCAGATATGCATATTTAGATGTAGGTCAGATGTCCAGATATCAGATATGTCTCTGATTTAAAAACACATTTTGAAGTGGCTCAAATAAATCAAATTATAATTTTTTACACTTCAACAATATCCGATCTGTGTCAGAAGTGAGTAAATATTAGATTTTTTTGGTGACTGTCTAAACAAACAAATACACATTGTCACTCAGATATAACAGATATAAAGTTTTCCTTCGTAGAGACCTCAAGAGACAACAGTTTCAACATTACTGACAACAGTTTGACATCCTTGTTTCGTTATTAAACATTTCAAGCTATTGTCACTTACAAGGATGCTGCTCACTTGTCACCAACAACCCAAGGCATTCGTAAATTTGTCCGACAAATATTGTATGAAGTTTTGCTAAGATGCAGTTCGCCTGAATGATAAAATCGTGCTTGATCAAATAAAAAATTCCAGTTATTAATAAAATCCAAGTTTTGCTTGTTACACCATGTTGCGAGCCAGTTATTTAGTGCAAGAAGTCTACTAAAATATGAATTACCTCGTGTGTAGGTCGGCAATGGTCCTGAGATCAAAATCTGTGTACCAGATGTTGTTTCCCATACAGTGTCAACCAGCATGCTGACGTCCTTCTTTAAAATTTCTGAATGTCAGAGTTTAATATCATTCACTCTGACATGAACAATAACCACTCCAACATTCATGGCCTGATTCAAGACAACAGTTACTAGGGCAGCAATATCAAGCACTTGAGCACCACGAAAACAGTGATTGTGCCCCTTTCCATACTTTGTATGGAATTGTGGCTACTTTCACATCATGTCTATTGCAGTCCATCATGGCTAAAACCAAAGCTTTACACACTTTGATAATCTGCCTTGTGACATTACAGGGACCAAAGTTAAGATTGCTCTTGTAAATTAACCTGGACAAAAGATGAAAAGGGGGATGGGAGACTATGAATATGTTCATTATTCACCCCCCTTCACCTTCCATTCCCAACCAAACCACTATCAGCTGTAGAAATATGCTCAGTGACTGCTTTCATAAACTTCTGACCTTGCCACTTTAATGTCAGCAGCGGAACCTAAAGATCGGCCACATCTCAATTGTGTATTGATTGCGTGCCTGTTCTGGTATGGAAGGGCTGTGCTTGCAGGTGCGGGCTAAAAGAGACAGACTGAAAACTAATGGGTCCCACCATCAGTGGCCCATCTCTTCCAGAGCTTCACTTCCTATGATTTTCATCAACCTGGACTCCGGCTGCCTTTTGATCAGGCCCCTGAATGGACGTCTCACCTCACCGCACACTAATTTAGTCTTTTTTTTTGTACCATTTGCAGGTGTAATTAATTAACTCAGAAATTAATTATTGCAGCTATTGTCTGAGAGCTCTGAACAGCAAATATGTTCATTTAAATTATTATTGATATGCAGTTTTGCTTAATCTGATAATGTTAATAGAGACTCACTGTTTGTGTAGTAAACATTGTTTCCTTTTTATTCTATATTAGCGAAAATATGGGTTGATGTGGCTATGATTTATCAGATTACCACAACATTGGGTGAAATTGTTAAAACCTCAGATAATGTCAATTTAGTATTGGAGAAATGGCCATATTTCAACATTGGTTTGTCAAATATTAGGCAAATAAACAAAGTGGAGTCCAAATGTCTGAGAGCACATTTTCATTAAACTTAAAAATATTTTAAAAAGTAGGACTTTAAAAACGTTATTGTTATGTTCCCTGTTGTCTTTTGTTTTTTGTACTGTTATTTTGAAGTTTAGTTTAGTTCCTGTTTTGGTTTTTGTAGTCCTTTGTAGTTTCTTTTATGCTGTCATGTTCACTGTTGTCTTTTGTTTCTGTGCTTTTATGTTGAAGTTTAGTTTAGTTCCTGTTTCCTGTTTGGTTTTTGTAGTCCTTTGTAGTTTCTTTTCATGATTGGTTTTCCCCTGATTGTTGCCCCAGGTGTCCCTCATTCCCTCGTTTGTTCCTTTTGTGTATTTAAACCCTGGTTCTTTGTTTAGTCATTGTCGGTCGTTGTTCATTTAATAAAAGTCTAAACTGCATTTGGATCCACATCTCCTCGTCTGATTCGCTGCTCAAATGTAACAGTTATGACATAAAATGAAGAAGACATATTTAAGCCATGACCATATTAACTTTGTACAACAGACCAACAAACCAAAGCATTCAGCAAAGTAAATTCAGTAAATCTAAAACATTCAGTAAAGATGATTTTTTGAAAATTCTCAAATCATTCTGAGATAACATGCATCATCACGATGTACACAAACTTGATTAATCAATGGCAGCTGAACTGCACTCTGTAATTTAAAAAAAGTGGGTGCATAAAAAACTAAATAATAATAATATCAATAAAAATCTGAAATGCATGTAAGATTTTAAATTTTGCTGATAATACTGCTGATAATATAATTTTTAGTAAAATAATATGTATTAAAATAGAAAATAAAAATGCCAAACCGAAGCATTGCACTAGTGTTCTCATTTTTGGATCCCACTGAAGTTACTCAAATTAGATACAGCCTAGCTATATGATTAATCCAGATGATCCAGAGCATTATATCATAATGTACTGTATTGTCAAAATTGTCAATTACCAAATCTGGATTTACTTCTGCATTGAGAAACACACACAAAAGGCAATCAGCACCATGGACAGTGTCCAACACTTGGTGACAAATGCTTTTCCTTTGTAGTTGTAGCTTAGAACAGTTGCTTTTTTTATCTCAGCATGGCAGATAAAATGATTCCCATTTCCACCTAAACAGCTCTCAGGGGTTACAAGCAACAGACTGTAGAGATTAATGACAGTGTCTACGAGAAATTAAAATTGGACCAATCATTTATTTGTTATAAATAGATATTAATATATATATTGTTTATATTGTTTTATATATATATATATATATAAAAGAAATAGGAATAGAATAAATGGCACTTCATTTTTGCACGGTGGGTGTGTGACTATCATTACCTAGCGTCCCAGGTGGAAATACACATCACTATGTGTTAGGGTCTGAAAGATTGTAATCAAACAGTTTCTTCAAAGGAAACTCCTAAAGGAGGATCAAATGCCTTTTTATTGCCAGTTCTTAAAATCTATTTTTCCTTTTTCAGCAGCATGGCTTCTGCTGATATCCACTTGTCAAATATATGAGAATCCATTAAATTATATTTTGCCAAAAAGAAAATACTGTCATAATTTACTCACCCTGTTTTACTAAACAAGCATGACTTTCTTCCATGGAACACAACATGAGAGTCACCATTCATTTTCACTGTATGGAAGAAAAAAATGCAATGAAAGTGAATCCAAGATGGGGGCGCGGTAGCACGCAGCAGGCACTCCGGATCCAAAATGGTATTAATTTAGCTATTTTTGTCACTTAGCCCGACTTTTATGGCACATGGACATCGGAGCAACCGGTGTTCATGTCTACCATCGCCAGACACTGTTAAAATATAAGATTCATTCAACAACCAAGCTGCATGATGATCTGCAGGAGATGCTACGCAAACTCTGCTTCCTCAGTGTCGCCTGATGCCGGTGCCCGGGGCGGGGACCTCGTAAGCGTTGTGCGAGGAAGCGAAAGCGTGGCAAGAGGGCGGGGATCCGTGCTAGGCTAAAAACAAACCCAAGCCGGCCGGCTCTCCCGTCTATCCTGCTCTCAAATGTTTGCTCCCTGGACAATAAACTGGACTAAATCCGACTCCAGCAGACTACGCATCGCTGAGCTTAGAGACTGCGTGCGTCTTTGTTTTCACGGAGACGTTGCTCAGCGACAGAGTTCCGGACGCCGGCATTCAGCTAGACAGGCTCGCCTCGCTTCGTGCCGACAGAAATGCAGCTCTGTGTGGTAAGACTCACTGTGGTGGCTTGTGTGTTTACATCAATACGGAATGGTGCAATAACTCTATGCTAGTCTCTAGTTACTGCTCATCGCTGGTGAAGCTTATGACTGTTAGATGCAGACCTTTTTATTTACCATGGGAATTCACCACTGTTATTATAACCGGAGTTTACATTCCTCCCAGTGCTAATGCTAAAGAAGCGCTCTGTGAACTGTATGGGGCTATGAGCAAACTGCAGAACGCTCACCCTGATGGACTGTTTATTGTCGTTGGAGATTTCAACCATGCAAATCTCAAGACAGTGCTCCCTAAATTCCATCAGTATGTGGACTTTGCAACGAAAGGGGCAAACACACTTGATCTTGTTTACACAAACATCCCAGGCGCGTACTGGGCGGAGCCCAGCCCCAACCTCGGCCCAGCCTCAATCTTTGTTATGCTAATTCCAGCATACAGACCGGTCGTCAGACGCACAAAACCGCTCCAGAAGCAGGTGAAAACCTGGCCAGCAGGAGCCATCTCTGCTCTTCAGGACTGTTTTGAGTGTACTGACTGACACATGTTCAGGGAGGCTGCAACATATGGCGACTTTACCAACTTGGAGGAATACACATCAGCAAGTGCATTGATGGTGACAACTTCTCCAAGACCATCACCACACGCTCCAACCAGAAGCCGCGGCGACATGCGGCGCATGTGGCAGGGCATCCAGGCCATCACCAACTACAGGAAAACATCAGTTTTCTGTGACAAAGATGCCTCCCTATCAGATGCGATGAATGACTTCTACTCTAGGTTTGAAGCACAGAACGAGGTGGTGGCGAGGAAGACCACCCCTCCTATGACAATGACAAGGTGCTCTGTCTTACCAAGGCTGATGTGAGGAAAACTCTACGTACAGTCAAACCACAGAAGACTGCTGGACCAGACAACATTCCTGGCTGGGCAGAGGATGTGCAGACCAGCTGGCAGATGTTCTTACCGACATCTTCAACATCTCTCTGAGCAGCGCCGTCGTTCCAACGTGCTTCAAGGACACCACCGTCATCCCCATGCCAAATAAGTCTTCAGTGTCCTGCCTCAACAAATACCGTCCTGTCGCACTCACACCCATCATCATGAAGTGCTTCGAGAGGCTCGTTATGAGGCACATTAAGACTCAGCTGCCCCCCTCACTAGACCCACTGCAGTTTGCGTATCATCCAAACCATTCAACAGACAACGCCATCGCCACCACCCTCCATCTGGATCTCACCCACCTAGATAAAAAGGACTCATACGTTCAAATGCTGTTCATAGACTTCAGCTCAGCATTCAACAGAATAATTCCTCAGCACCTGATTGGAAAGCTGAACCTGCTGGGCCTGGACACCTACCTATGCAACTAGATCCTGGACTGCCTGTCTGGGAGACCTCAGTCAGTCCGGATTAGGAACAGCATCTCCACCACCACCACACTGAGCACTGGGGACACCCAGGGCTGTCTGCTCAGTCCACTGCTGTTCATTCTGCTGACTCACCATTGTGCAGCAATGCACAGCTCGAACCACATCATTAAGTTCGCTGATGACACGACCGTGTTGGGTCTCATCAGCAAGAACGACGAGTCAGCATACAGAGAGGAGGTGCAGCGGCTAACGGACTGGTGTAGAGCCAACAACCTGTCTCTGAATGTGGACAAAACAAAAGAGATGGTTGTTGACTTTAGGAGAGCGCAGAGTGATGCTCTCTGCTTAACATCGACGGCTCCTCTGTGGAGATCGTCAAGAGCACCAAATTCCTTGGTGTTCACCTGGCGGAGAACCTCACCTGGTCCCTCAACACCAGCTCTATTGCCAAGAAAGCCCAGCAGCGTCTCTACCTTCTTCGAAGGCTGAGGAAAGCACATCTCCCACCCCCCATCCTCACTACATTCTATAAAGAGACTATAGAGAGCATCCTGAGCAGCTGCATCACTGCCTGGTTTGGGACTTGCACCGTTTCAGACAGCAAAGCCCTGCAGAGGATAGTGAGGACAGCTGAGAAGATCATCATTGTCTCTCTTCCCTCCATCAAAGACATTTACAAAAAACACTACATCCGCAAATCAACCAGCATTGTGGATGACCCCACACACCCCTCACACAAACTCTTCATCCTCCTGCCTTCTGACAAAAGGTACTGAAGCATTCGGTCCCTCACAGCCAGACTGTGTAACAGCTTCTTCCCCCCAAGCCATCAGACTCCTCAATACTTAGAGACTGGACTGACACACACACACACACACACACACACACACACACACACACATGTCCTGAGTTGCACTTTAATTATTGTCACTTTATACCTGGCTGCTACCTCAATAACTGCTATGTGCATAGAAACTGTCATCTTTTTGCACTACTGTGTACTGGTCGGCGCTGCACTGTCTCTCACTGTGCCCATTGTCCTGTTCATTTTTAGTAATTTATTGTACTGTCCCATACTTTTTGCACACGTTTGCACGTGCACTTTATATAGGTATGTTATTTATTCTGTGTAGTCTCATGTGGTTCTGTGTTTGTCCTATGTTGTTTTGGTCCTGGAGGAACGTTGTCTCTTTTCACTGTGTACTGTACTAACTGTATATGGTTGAATGACAATAAAAACCACTTGACTTGAATAGTGACTCAAACTATCATTCTGCCAAATATCTCCTTTTGTGTTTAATGGTAGAAAGAAAGGCACATGGGTTTGGAATAACATGAGGGTGAGTAAATGAACAGAATGTACATTGTGGGTTGAAACATCCCTTTAATGCCATTTATTATTGCCAGCTTAGTGTCCTTTTATGGGCTAAAGAGGCTGCAGATTCTCTGTAATTAAAACACCAGGTCTTGGGACCTCTGCTGGAGGATTTGAAACCATAAGACAATGGCAGCCAGCATAGGAGAAAGTACAAAAGAAAACACAGGGCAAGGCCATGCTGTGGTGGTAAGATAGCAGGAGAGAATGGAAAGTCTCCCAACAGCCCTCGCCTGAAACACAGAGATAGTTCTTGTTCTCCTGAAGAGGACATGGACCAAAGGCATGTCTAACTCTCTCATTTTGTTGAATGTATAATACATTCACCATGTCATAAAACAAGAAGATATATTAAGAAAGCGTGGTGAGGTACAGTCGTAAAAAAAAAAAAAATGCACTGTGGGAAAGTGGGGGAGCATTCGAAGTTGGAAGTGTGTTAACTAAAATATAATGAATCATAAAGCTGGTCCTCAGCATATTTTTGGGTGCGCACAATCCCGCACATGTATTGATATTGCAGTTTGAGAAACTGAGAACAATGTAACCTTTCTGTCCCCCTCCATTTGCTATTTCAAGAACATGTGTTAAGCATAATTAAACTATCAATAAAACCAACAGAGCTGTTCAGTCACGACATCAGTTTATAGGCTACACCGGAAGGCAAATTCACTATGGGTTCCCAATGGTGTTTTGAGAATAGTGTTTTTTTTTTTCTTAAGTAAGGTTTGTGGTTAACATCACTTGATGAGACATGCACCCTTTGTACTATAATATAAATTACACATAATCTTACCTAAAATGTGAATTTTGAAGCCATTGTGTGCTTGCTGATACAAGTTGATACATACTGTATGTTCTACAAGGGTAGTCTGTTTTTTCAAGCACATATAAACACATCTATGTGGTGTTGTAGTCCTTATGTAGCAACTTGTCAACAATTTACATTTTTAAAACACATAAGAGCTTTAAAATTCATGTTTACGGTACAAAATAAAATCAACCACAGACAGAATTTCACTCATACATCGAAAATCACTTTTCTAAAAACCTATTGAAAATTCCTGAGTGAACCCAGTCCTCAAAAATACTAATTATCTTCTGTGATTTAGGGCTATGAACAAACAGCTCTATCAATGCCCTATTTTCTATGATTTGTTTTGTATTTGCTTTAATTCTGGTGAAATATTGAGTTGTCTATTGTTTCTTAATCTTACAATTATTTTAAAGCTGAAGTGAGTAATTTCTGCACCACTAGTGATTCCAAATGGAATTGCAAAATATATATATATTTTTTTGTTTTTTTTAATCAGCCTTCAGAATATGACTCCCTTCTGCAGTTAATCGAATAAACAGATAGTTCCGCCCCCAACAACATTGGCAACGTCAATGTTGTGTTAGGCTGGATAGGTCGCTTAAAACAGAGCAATGTGGTTTAGTTATAATATTTACATATTACTGTAAGCTGGGATGGGCAAAAGTATTTTAACACTGAAAGAGTTACACTTTTCAGCTTTAAGGAAACTAATTGCAAGAGTCACAATTATGCAGTCATTCAATTTATTACACCATTCAACCAACCACAGCATGTCACTTGAAATCAAAAATGATGATTCAATTGACGTGTCCTACATTTGTGTGCATTCTATGTGTGCTACAGAAAAATGGTAATGCCAGAGGACATAAAAGGGAATGGGGGGATTTTTGCAGTTCTTCCGTTCTTTGATGTAGTTCCTCTGCTTTGTGCAGGCATGCTGGAGCTGCATGTCAAATGCAGTGAGGAGGCAGGTGGTGTTAGTCAGTGGCAAGTCAGATGGAACTGCAGAAGATGAGTAAAAACTGTCCCATGAGATACCACTGCTTTGATAACCCAGCAGAAAACTATTGTGAGTGTGCCTCCTGAATGTGTATCCTCTATTTCACAGTGTGGATGTTAAATGATCCATTGAAATAGTGTGATTGTCAACATGTGCTTTCATGTTAGTCCTTAAATGCGCTAAGTGGATGTTTGGTGAATGAGAGTAAATGTGTATGCCTCTAACCTGGCTACGGTACACTCTGGAGCCAAATAAATAAATAATACTTACGTTTAGAAGTTATATAAATTTATTGGCATCCAAACAGAATCGAACAGAGTAAAAACATATATTAAATAATACTTTTAATTTTAGGGGTAGGGTTAATTTTATTTTAAAACAATATAAGTAAATAGAAGATTTGTATGCATTTCCAGACTGCTTAATACTGGTTAGTGTTGGTCTGGTGCTAGTTTAGCTGGTTGTGATGAGGAGGAGGGCATGGCTGGGCTGTGAGTGTGCGCGCCTGGTACTGAGTGGCCCAATCAGTGGGAGAGAGATAAGAGGAGTTGGGAGTGCTAGAGAGAGAGAGACACAATTCTGTGTGTCTCTCGCTCTCTCCGGCACTCCCGGCTCCTCCTCTTATCTCTTTGGTGCTGATTGGGCACTCAACACCAGACGCGCACACTCACAGCCCGGCCACACCCTCCTCCTCATCACACTGGTGAAACAGCATATTCATGCAAAACATAACTACCAAGGTTAACAAACAATATGCTGGGCTTTTCAGCATGACACAAATAAATAGCAATTGTGTGTGCTTAAGTACAAATGACGTCAGCGAGAAAGCACTCAATATCAGATGAAATCATGTCGCTGGTCTTGGTGTGAAATTGTGCTGAAGAATGTGCTTCTTATCCACATACAAATGGACACAAACTCTCACAAACACATCTACACAGCAGAAGTGGCTAGGCTCTTCATTACTAAGGCTATGAATGCATCCCTCTACAGTACACCTACTCCAGCACTCTCAAGGTCACTCTCTCAGCTGGGCCATCAATCAAAGAAATGCCTCAGCCACAACCACTACATTCCCACTGTCGTGCATGCCTACAACTAAAATGGATGCTGGCAAGCCTGCAGAGGTTAGTGGCAAAGCAGGAAACATCATCCCTAGCATGAGTCCTACAACCAGAGATTTGAATTTTAATATCTGGCATTGCTAAGGCTGAGAGGTGAATTCACAATTAAGTCACTTTTGTGTGCAGTAGCTCTGTGCCAAAACCTGAGCTTCATTCACAATGTTGAACCAGATGCAAAATCCACTAAAATAGTACTGTGCTGATTTTTAAAATTAAGTGATTTTCATCCGTTTCATAACAAACACGGCTCTTTTCTATATAAATATCTTACAAAAGATTACACATTACTAACTAAACTCAGGTGGTAAACATACATTTAATTAAAAGAGATGTTTTGAACATTTTCAATTGATGATGGCAGTGATACTTAAAATGATGAACAAATGACAGAAAAGAGACATCTAGGTGTTTGGACAAACCAGTCTTATGACAGTAGTAATGATTGGAATGGGATGCCTGAATCCTAAGAAATCCTAAGAACAAGTCCCTCTTCAAAAATGTACAGCTTTTACTCTAAAATAAACAAACAACAAACAATGCTTTTGCTATTTTACCATTAAGTCTAACCCCTAACCCAAACCCTAATTCAAACCACTATTTTAATTGGGAAATAAAGGTTTTGAACCAGGGAACTATGAGAAACATCTGGGTTTTGAACGAACAATTTTTTATTAAGTTTACCCGCTAACCAAAATGTCTCAGTTACGTGGAACTTAAACCTAGTTCCCTGAGTGTGAATAAGATGCTACATAATCGCTATGGGACACATTTGAACCTCACGTGGTCTGAAGTCCTTGTACAATCATGCCAATTTATTGGCTGATGGAGCTTAAGCGATGCCCCTAGGAAACTAAGTTATTGACTCTATAAAGGCGCTCGCTTTCGCATCATCGAGATTTTCTGCAGGAAGGCACGAGTCTATGCAGCTGCTAGAGAGTATGGCCAGCGTCTCGTTCCCATTCAGGGAATCAGCGTCCAAACTGGGCAAAGAATATGTAAACTTTAAAGCTCCTCTGACTCAAATGGGGAAGGATAGAAAGCCTGAAAATGACTGGCCTGTGAGTGAAATTGTGTTGAAATAACCTTGGGCAAGTAGCCCAAATTAGGTCTGTGGAAGCGGGGGCGTGGTCAAGCGCCCGTCCGGGAGAGAAAAGCGGTAAGGGCGCTTACACCTGAGCTAAATTATGTCTAACACCTGTGTCTAATTGCAGTAGCATGAGGAGAGCAGCATAAAAAGCAGCAGCCACAGAGCCTCGAGAGAGAGAGCCCGACACCAAGGCTAAGAGAAGAACTGTTTATACTGATATATGATAAAGTCTGTAGAAGTGTACATTAAAGAAGAATCTTACCTTTGAAGCCAACGCTGTTTCCCGTGTCTTCCTTAGTGGAAAGTATCACAAGGTGACCCTTGAACAATCTGGTGCAAAATACATATATAAGGGATTAATCATCAAGGCATCTAAATCACAGACTCTATAAGACTTTCACCTAGCAGGGAAGTTTTAATATTCAAAAACGTATCAGTTACGGGCTTGAACGGAGCACCCGAGATCACCTCTAAAAAACAGATAAATTCCATGAAGGATTGCAAATAGGACGAAAAGGTCTAAGCCAGCCTTCTAGTTGATGGAGCTCTAGCATTTAGAATTGTATCAACCAAATGGGGACAACCTATCATTCAAAAGAGCGCCCCATTGAGTGGCCATAACCAAAAGTTCCACAAATCTGGCCGGGGGTGACAAATGTTGCCCCGAGCCTGAGACAACATGTCTGTTCTGACTGAAATCTCCAAAGGCACATTCTCCAGGAGAGAGACCAGAGTCAAAAACCACATGGCCAAAACAGCACCAATAACAGAAGCTGAAATCGATTCTCCCGAACTCCAGAACTGTGTGCAGCAGACTGATCATTGAAACGTGGAAAGATGCACTGTCAGCCACTGATGCATCAACGCATCGATGCCCAGCGTTGTCAGGGGGCAAGAGGGAAAACCAGAGGGGACAGTGCGACATCTTGCTCAAAGTGAACATGTCCACTTCCAGTCTGCTGAACCTTTTCCAGATTTGTTCCATAATCTGAGGATGTCATGTCCATTCTCAAGGAGATCTGCCCCCAAATTAAACTGGCCCGGGACATGCACGGCTTGTAGAGACAGCACATTGTCCTGTGCCCATAGAAGAATGCAATATGCCAGTCTCTTGGCATGAGAACGCTCTCCTCCCTAGCGAGTGATGTAGAACCCACTGTCTTGTTGTCCATCCGGACAAGGACATGGCTGTCCTGAATTTCTGTGAGGAAAAACTTTAATGCCAGTAGGATCGTGACCATCTCCAGACAATTTATTTGCCAATATTGCCACTGGCCCATCCAAATCCCGTAGGCTGGACGACACATATACACAGCTTCCCAATCCTTGGAGGAGGCTTTCGTCGTTATAACCTTGAGGAGACACACCTGTCCCAATGGAACACCCAACATCAGAAGGCGGGTCCATTTCCATGGCAACAGAGTTTGGTAGCACTTTGAAGAGATGGGATGCATGCGTCTGTGGCTGAAGTCCCTTTGTGGAGTTCATCCAGCACTGAAATGAGCCCCAAAAGCCTATGAAATGTTCTTGCAGGGAGAATGCGTCTCACTCTGAACATCGCTAGACACTGGCGAATAGACAATTCAAGGTGGAGACAGATGCGCCTGCATTGCCTGCAAATCCATCTCCACCCCTAGAAACAGAGTCTGTCGCCCTGGCAACAGAACACTCTTGTCTAGGTTTTCACACAGCCCTAGATTCCTCAAATGGATGAGAACGACTTCTCGATGCAGCCAAAGTCTCCGAGTGGGCTAACAGCAACCAATCATTGATATATTTTAAAATACGTATGCCTTGAAGCCTCAAGGGCGTCAAAGCCGCATCCATGCATTTTGTGAAAGTGCGTGGTGCCAAAGCAAGTCCTAACAGAAGGAGGCAAACTTGATACACTTTGCCCCTGAAAGCAAATCTGTGAAAGTGCCTGTGCTTTGGCACAACCGGGATATGGAAATAAGCATCCTTCAAATCTATTGTCACAAACCAGTCCCCCAGCTGTCCTTGAATTGACATTTCATTAGAGTTAAATTCAAAAGTCTCAATTCCAGAAAGTGATGCAAGCCACCATCTTTTTTCAGGACCAGAAAATAATGGCTGTAAAAGCTGTATTCTCTCTGAAAAGGGGGAATCTCCTTTATTGCTCCTTTTTCTAAGAGAGAGTGAATTTCCTGAATCAAAAATGGGGCTTCCTGAACAGAATCTTTTTAACCCACTGAATATCGGTGGAGCCATGATTTATTGTTCAAAGTACCCAGTTTGAAATGCCCTTCAGCTGCTGCCATTATGATAGTCAGGCAGATAGAGGGTTTAATGCATGGCTCTTGCCTGCAGTGCAAATTGTACCCACTAGATGGCAAGCTTGGCTTAATTTTGGGGACTGCCCCAGAACCAGTGTCAAAGTGGAGGGAATCCTTTGCTCCTCCAATAATGTGGCTGGTTGAAGGGAATTTGTAAATATTTTTGCCTTTATTGTATTTAGGCATAAATGATTAGTGCCCTGAAATGTATCTACAGCAGAGACACTGACAGAATAAATATTTGCCCTGGTAATTTGAATGGGAAAAATCATATGAACATTGGGGGGAATGCTTTTTTTGCGAAAAATGGTTCGCCACAACGGCCCCATAATTTTTTTATGGAGGGACAACGTGTGGTGCTGATGTGATTTGTGCACACTTGTTCTTTATGAATAGCAAATTTTATGCATGTATTGAAACCTTTGGTCATGGAGACAGAGGCTGAATTCGGGAAGCGTTTTTTAAATGTTCGCTCCCCAGCGCAAACTGCAGAGGGACAATGAAAAATATTCTGGCTGTTGGGTGTTCGAGACGTGTACAATGTCAAACTCAACTCAATACTGTCCGAAGGGCAAACAGGAACAACACAGATAAGTTTGTATGGTCCGGTTTCGTTCAATGAATGGGGGCTCGCCCTTCGTTTCAATGCAAGGCTGTCAGGCTCGCTTCTGGTGTCCTGCCGGCCATTTAAAAGGGGCCTGGCCAACATCAAAATGCATATGCGGATGTGCCCATAATGGCGGGAATGAAAGAGGATTCTAATCCTTCTGAGGGCATGCAAAACTCATTTCTGGTGCCTTATGCGGCTCTCTGGTGGGCCACTGCGAGGATACCAAACTTGAACGCATCAGAGCTGCAGCTGAATTTTTTTTCTCTCATCGAGGAAGCATCTGCTTGAACGTGGCAGTCTGCTGTTACACAGCGCAGAATTTTTCCACCACCAAATTGACTGCTTTGCCGAACAGTCCGAATTGTGAAACAGGGGCATTCATTAGAAAGGCCTTGTCCTTGTTAGAATATCAGTGAGTGTAAGCCACAGATGGCATTCCAACGCCACAAGGCCTGCCATATTTTGACCAACAGCACAAGCAATATGTTTGGTGGCTCTCAGCACAGTGTAGTTCCATGACGGCCTCAGCATCCCTCATCTAAATACCTCATAAAATAGGCCTGGTAGACTTGGAGGGAAGAGAAGGCCTCGATATACCTGTGTGTGACACTGAAAAGGACGAATAATAATGATCATCACTTTGACGTGAGTCACTAGTACAACAAAGATAGACAAGATTGTGTACTGAAGGACAGAATGTCTGACTCAATGGCTCGAAAGTGAATGCCTTTATGGATCCCATGACGTTGCTCCCTAGCACCATCAGCCAATAAATTGCTTTGATTGTATAAGGGATTCAGACCACGGGACACTCAGACGTGTCCCATAGCGATTTCGCAGCTCTGGTTCCTATGAAAGGGAACCCCAAACTACTCTTAAAATAATATCTTGAATAGGAGCCTACGCAAAATGTTATGCCTTAATATGACTGGTTGGTCTCAATGGGAATGAAAGTTGCAACTTTTTGTATGAGCAAAGCAATATTATATCTTATTATTTTGGCATCTCAAACTAATTATTACGAGTTGTCATGAGACTATGTTGATCTGGATCATAGTAGTGAAGTGATGGTATACAGTCCCAGTAAATATGCCAGATTGTAATAGTCTACAGTGTCCTCCATAACTAAAACTCTACAAATTTGGGGTCATGTTTGTGCCATAATGTTATTTGTATAATTCCTTTGGTGAATCAGGTGCTAAAACAAATCAGACAGCATATGAGCATAAACAGCACTATCATCGGGTGCAACTCATTCTTAGAGTTTCCCCCTAAGAGATGTAGAAATGTATTAGCCTCAGATAACACAGGATGAATATGAAGCCTTGAATATCCACCTTGTTCAGACCTAGCTGGGAGAGCGGGCTCACTTGCAGCTTCCTGCACGGCAACCACTCTGGTTTAATTAATCCTGTCTGACCCGCATCTGTATGGATCAGTAGATTGGCACTGTCTGCTATGCATTCAAGCACTCTGCATAGAAAACAGCTCAGCTGAAGTCAATAGCATTAAAATAGGAGCCAGGACACAGCAGTATAAGCGGCATCAATCCTGTATCACCAGGATGTCCCTGTAGGATAAGTCAGAAGACATCAATAATAGCAATAGTAACAGCTGAGGGAGAGAAAGGGTGATAAAAAATAGAGTGGGAGACAGAAAAAGGGAGAATTCTATGCAGAAATAATATTTTGGTACAGATATGATATGTGATGTATGAGATTCACAATCCTGTTACAGCCCTGCATCACTTTCTGTTTTTCCACCAACTTACACAGAGCATCAAAATTACTCTGCTCAAGTTGCTGTTCTTATAGAGTTTCTTAATACATTTTTTAAAAAGTTTAAATATATAGTCAGATTACTTCTTTTCACTTAAAACTTGATTTTGATCATTAAGCCTCCTCACATTCATTCTCTATCCCTCATTGTTAGGCCCAGGGGAGGGGACTCTGTATCCTCAGGTGTGAAATACATCCATATTCACGATAGTTCACGCCTCCTCGCATATTACCTATCAACACTAAAAGTGTCTTACAAAAGTTAAATTACTATATTGTTTTGTATGAATGAGTGATCAGGATGGTTTTCACATCATTTTTTAGCAAAAACGCTACGCTACAAGATCCAGTTCTCAAAAGTCTTGTGGACAAATGTTTAGTATCTGTTATATGACCTTATTTCAGTGACTTAAAATTTTAGTTTTTTCAAAAACCATGCATAAAAAATACAAACCTGTACACACATGTTGCTCACATATTATTGTATCCCAGTTTGTGCTGAATACAGTGTTATCAGACTTTAGCCATTCATATGTTTTAAGCAACTGAAAAAAGCACAAATGTCAAGGCATGTCAAAACTTCTCTCATTCCCAAAATTGCCTCTGACCCCAGAGGGTTAAGGCATTAGACAAGTTTCAAACTAGAACCCACTAGTGCCTAACATACTTAACACATACACTATAAAGGGTGTAAAGTAAGTGCATTAGGAAATGGTTTACTGAGTCTAGTTTAACCCAGAAAAAACAGAACAATTTTAGTGTGAATTGGAATGCCGACTGACAGCCAGACCCATGTCTGACCTTATTGATGTTCTTTAAAACCCCACAGTCATGTTCAAACATCTGTTGGAAAGCCTGCACAGAAACGTAGAAGCTGTTATAGCAAGAAAGGTGGATTAATTATCATAGCTTCGAACTTAAATCTTAAACAAGCACATATGGGTGTGGTGTTTTGGTGTCAACATACTTTTGTCTGCTTAAACACAGAATCTCTCAATTGATTTTTTCCAGGAACAACAGCATAGTGCCACCACAATGGTTCACAGAGCCATTCCATGGGCTTAGGAAGACATATTACACCACTCAAACGAGAGACAAAGAAACACATACTTAAACATAGACCACATTCAGACAATGACTGAGTGGGATTCACATCGTACTCTTCCCGAGGGTTAGGACAGATGTTACCATGACACAGGCTGAAAACATATGTAGCCCTGTGGCGCAGCTCTGTATGGGGTCTCACAGCAATGCTCTGGTTGTACTAAATAGAACTGAACAAATGATACCTTCACACACACACACCTAGCCGCTCAGACAATAAGAGTCAGGTACTCTAAAATTATTAACTGCCAATCACTGCTATAATCATTTTATGTCATCTTTGGATATTCTGAATCAGAAATGCTAATAATATAATAACCCCTTACAATTCTAATTGGAAATCAGGACATAATGAAAAATTGTCAAGTAATGCAACCACTAAGGCAAGATACAAAATTACCTTTCCAAAATCAAATGATTTTAAGACATGGTACACTTCTGACATAAAGGTGGCAATTATGCTGCCCTCTAAAATACCTTCAATTATCCAAATGTTTAGACAGCATCACATGTATCCATCACAACCTTCTCAGAAATAAGGTGGAAGAAGCCAGAGATAAATTCATTATCATACTGAAAAGTTAAAGTTATCTTTAAAAACAGTTCACTCTCATTAAAAATGGACCATTTCACACAATATAAAAAAAATCAAATCAAATCCCTTTATTGTCACTCAACCATATTCACAAGTGCAACAGTGAGTAAAAGTCTTGGGTGTGGTTTCAAGCAAAATAGCAGTATGACAATTACAATAAACTCCTGATTGCACATGACACAGTTTACACATCTGTTAGACAACACAATAATCAACTAATAATATACAATAAACCAAACTCAAATAAACCTGATGCCTGTGTAGTGCATCCCAAACTGGCCACTTATAAGGGCCCATTTAAGTAAAAATTCTGTCTTAAGGGTGTCACACACTGGATGTGTCAGGCAGACAACATACAGCGTCCTTAAATTTGAAACCAATGATTTCCAAGAATGTACGGTTTTAGGCTAAGGCTTCCTGGGATTAATATTAAATTATTCCAAGTCACATAGCGCCACTCACAAAGTTTTAATATAGCCACTTCAGAAGGCGGACTGCCTATGTAGGCATTAGAAAGCAAGGCAGCTCACTACGTTTTTTGATAAAGCAAATGATGTACATATAACAAGAAGCACAAGTTCATTCCAATGTGTCTAACACAGCAGATTTGCAAAGCTTCACAACAGCCTTAAGGGCATGTTTGAGATTTGTAGATACTGTCACTAACTCAGTTACAAAAACGTCTGAGGTCTGCAGGGCAAACACTAAAAAAGTGAATGTGTGTTGATCCAGTGAGTTTGATGTTAAGCCCTGCCTGCTAGATATTATCTAAGCGTGGGCAAGATATAAGGTCAACTCATTTACTTGTTAGAACAAAGATTATTTGGCTTTTTGAGTGGGCATGTTGCATTCTGAAAGTGTATTTACATTCATTATGGTAAATAACCTCTGATAACCTCACAATGTTGTCATGTTCTGCCACAGTAGAAAATTGTATTATATCTGCTCATGGCATGACTTGTTTTCCACTATTATAAACTGTAGGAGTCAACAGCACTCTTTGTAATTGTTATTGTCAGTGTGGCAATGATACCATATTTTTTTTGCAATGTGTCTGAACACCAAGAACTCCATATTCTGCCACGTTCTCACACAAGGTCATCCCTCCAATATATTGCATTAACAGCAGGCACTAAACAGGCAGCAAATGGAACAGAACTGTTTGAAGTCACTTCCGAAAAAGTGACGCTCTGTCGAACATGATATGTGCCACCAGTTACATACAATATAACTCACAGCCACCATAGTCTCTTTTAGAAAGCCAAGCAAAATCCACCCCAAATACACACACACACAGCTCTAACTCCTTCCCAGCTATTAAAATGTCAGTGTGGAGGTAAAGCCATGCTGATGCAGGAATATTAAAACTACTCTCTCTTCCAGTTTTAAGGTGTGAAAGTGAGCCAGGGAGATGACGAGATGTTATGGGCACAAACTCTTTGATGCATCTACACTGAAAAAATTTTTAATGCAAATGTGACTCATTTTTGAAAACTTCAGATGAGGCTCTGTGGAAAAGAGACTTGCAATAGGTGTTCTTTGAGTATAATCCACAGCTTAGACTGGAGAGTGGAGCTGAATGCACGAAGAGTAGTGGTAGATGCAGATTGACTCATGTACAATGAGCTCTGCAGCTTTTCTTGCTTACTGGCGAGAAGAAAGGGGGAGAGTAGTCAAGATCCGAGAAGTAAATTGGGTAGGAAGTTCTAGTATATCCAGATAGGTCTTGCTGAAATAGTAATAAGATGGGTTAAAAGTATCAGAAAAATTGTCTAAATTGTCTAGCCGTCAGACATGTTCTAAAGCAAAAAAAAAAAGCAAAAAAAAAAAAAGGAAGGAAGGAAGCTGGCTGGCAAAGAAACAATGGCATACAGTGTTGGCATCTCATTTTAACACTTGCCAAGTACCAAATGTTAGTAAAAAGAGGTGTTGGAGAGTTGCTCGCCAGTTTACTGGCAACTTAAAAGTTAGAACCGCCACATTACATAGTTTAAGAACCATAGAGAAGAGATTATACATATAATTATCCAGTACCAAAAACTTCTATAAAAATAGTTCACACTAATTCAAAAAGGACTATTTTACAGATTATTAATGTGCACTATTATGCTTATTAGAGTACCACAGCACTAGTTTAGCACAATATTAACAGCAAACTCATTTTTTCCCCCAAAGAAATCAAAGACATACAAACCATCTATTCAAGAAAAAAATCTGTCGCAACTTGCACATCTCATTTTTACCTTCAAAAGTCCATGTAGTGACATATGTGGAATATTCCTCACATTAAAACAGGTGCTTTGAACTTTAAATATATAGTTAAATCTGATCATATACATACAAACCATGCATATGCAGTTGTAAATCCTCACATGTAGTGTATATCCTGAATTTATAGTTATAAATTCAAATATTTAGTTATAAATACTGAATATGTAGTTATAAATCCTAATATATAAATGTAACTCTAAATATTTCATTATAAATCCTCAATATATATTTACAAATCTGAATATTGTCTTACTTTGTATAATGAAAGGATTTAAACCAGACTAGAGGTCATTACTCCAATAAATAATCCCAACCAACATAAGGCAATTATTAACAATAATATGTTTCATTTTTATTTAATTTATTTTTAAACAATCCAAAACTACTCAAGACAATCTTGAAAAATAATCAAACAAACTGATCTCAATTTTGGCAGAGTCATTACATCATTAAGCTTAAACCCCAGATCTAGATACAGTCACAGCAAACTTGAGAGTCACAGTACACAGTCTAATTAGACTACAAAAGAGGTAATAGTATTGTTTACTAAAGCGTGCCTCAGCTGCCTCAGTTTTTTGATGAATTGACCATAGTACCAGCAGGCACAAGATGAGAGCTGAAAGGCAGATAAGAGCAACTTATCACAGCAGCACAGCAGAACTAGAGCTAAGAAAGCTGAGCACCATGGGAAAGTGCTGCCCTAAAGGGCCGTGACTGGTTGGTACTAATCTTCAATGGGCTTGGCTGCCTTTATCAGCAGGTGCACTCTGAGGTTCTGGCTGAGCCCTCTCAAACAGATGGAGAGTGATGGATACAATGTGTGAGGAACACAGTGACATCCTCCCCTACCCACATGTCCCAGTGAGGAGGCTATTGCAGGGTTGAGACAGAAGTACACGCCTGGGTTAGAAGTAGGTCATGGGGGTACTATAAGGGCTGCTAATGAAGTTGTTTTCATAGCAATTCGAACTCAAACTGTGGACAAAGCAAGGCCAGACAGCTTGTACACAAAAAAGCACAGGAATATAATTATTAACTCCCTAGGACCCCAGAATGCAATGGTTAACATTGCTCTGACTGTTTCCTTTGCCTAATTACAAAACATCAGGTGGGCTCGGAGTTAGAGACCCCCTGCCGACTTGAGGGGGAAATGCATCATATTTTGTTTACCTATTTAAAAACGTTTTTTTTTTTTTGTTCATTATTGTGGCATTGAGTGTTTGTTTCACATATATAGGTCAATAACATAGGATGTGAACAATGTGTAAATAGATAATTGCACCACATGGCACAATGCGTTTTTGTTCCGGTAGCTCAATTAGTAGAGCAATGCACAAGCAACGGCGACATCATGGGTATGATACCCAGGAACACATAAACTGCTAAGATGTATTTTACATTTGCTTTGATAAGTCACTTTGGATAATAAAAGTCTGCCGAATTAGTAAATATAGAATTACCTGTATGCCATCTTGTAAAACGCAGCTGATATTTGTTCAAGATCAATATCTAGTAATGGAATTTATTCCTGATATCTCACGTATATTAGATTTGTTGGCTTCTGTCTCATTTCTTGGACAAGATCTGTGTCATCTTTGACACAATCGATCAATTATCTCGTCACGTAGCGTGTTAGGTTTTTTCTTTTCTTTTTTTCTCTTAACCACTGTGTAATCTGCAACAGGCAGCTTTTCAAGTAAAGATTTTCAATTGAACTGTGCATCTCATTTTGCACCCTGAGGCCAAACGATCTTTATGGGATGGCAACAATTAGCATGCACATGTTTAATTAATTCTGTAAGGTTTTTGTGTTGGCACATAACCTCAGATCTGAAGGACTGAGAGGTACAGTCTTAAAACTCTCAAGGAGTGTGCAGGAATGTCTGATCTCATACTAGCTAAATCTATGAGATTTACAGTCATGAAGGATTTAAACTTTTCTAAAAGTGGTAGTTGAACAGTAAGTCACGATATTCAATCACAACTGATGAAAGAATCATTTTTGTAATATTTATATTGTTCTTAAGAAATTATTCATGAAAACTAAAAATAAATGTGTTTGTGGGACATTTAAGACGTAAACATGCTGATAGCTATTTTCTGTAGATTTTAAATGCAATTGTGTCTTTGCTATAAATCTACAGATCTTAATTACTTCTTCAGGCTCAATTCATGTCAAGCACTTGACTTGATGTATTTGACTTCAGCATCTGGTACTGTACTAATTGTATTAATATGTATTAATAATAATATTTTCTTTAGCAATTAATGAGCTCATCTATAAATACAAACGTGAAAGATGAGACTTAGATGACACCACATTGTCATTTTGAGAAAAAAATAGTAGATTGTATTATTTTCACTTTACACAATTGAGTTTTGAAATGACAAAGGTGCAGTCAATAGGATGAGAACTATAGAATCAAGAAATTTTCATAGAAAAGCTTTGACAGTGTTCTTTAAAATGGAAAGCCGACTAATGGATTAGAAAGCAAGAACTCTGGAGAAATCATTGATCTGAAAATAAAGGAGGCAACTCTGACACTTTCTTATCTAATCTTTTGCAATTCTTCTTGTCTGCAAAAGAGCTTTTAAGACATACCTCAGCAGACACTCAGATGGGAGACTTAATTATTGAGAGAAAAGGTCTTTACCCACACTCACAGATTAGATGCTCTTTATTACCTGCGGATTCAATTAAAAAGTAAACAATGGAGCTGTGGTTGCTGCACTGTGCTGTGGAGCAGTATGATGCGGATGCTCCCAGTCCCACCTACTGTCTGAGTCTGGCGCTCACAGACACAGCAGATTTATATTTTGGTGTTAGACAAAATAAAGGGATCAAAGGATAGAGTAAAGAACGTTTATTGCTTGGCTGGTACTTTGGAGGTTCGTCTCTGGATTTTGTCATCCATCATAATCAACCCTGATCCCGACCTTGATGTATTTCTGAAAATCAGGTTTGATCTACTACTCAAGGTCTACTCAACAGCCATGAATTATAACAGTACTGTGTCTGGCATGGCCTGACTTGAATAAATCAAGTAAGTTCAGCATATATATGTGTACATTAGGTGGGGGATGTTAATTCCCGGCATGGTGCATTTTGGTTAAAAATCTGATCTGGACACAAAAAGGTTGCATGTTTGAACCTGAGTGTTGTGTCTTTAGGCATCACTCATTGTGCACTTGAGCAAGACACTAAACCCCTGGTTGCTCCAGGGAGCTACTCTGCAATGGATAATCAATCAATTCTAGTGTACAGTATCTGTTCAAATAATCTATAACAGTGGCAAAAATCTGTTATGATAGGGTCACAGTGAGAAAAATAATTCTAAATGCAAATAATAAAATGCAACTCACCATATAATCATCTATTGTTAGGATAGCAAAAATAAAAAGGCTTCTCAACTTTTTTAAGAGGGGCAATAACTCAATCCATATCTTGTGGTGACATCAAAAAGCATGTCAATCAAACTCTACAATCAAACTTTACAGTATTTTGGCACAAATTAATCTGTCACCACATAGAAGTTTGCCACAAAACAGATACCATACATCCCACAATGGACAGGTTGCTTGATGTGTCCTCATTGAGCGCACTTACATGCAAAGTCATTCACTGATAATACTTATACAGCTAACATTATGTGTTTTTTCAAGTAAAAGCCTAAAAGGTTTTCCTTTATCAGGGTAAGGTCATTTAGAAAATATAAATAGACACACATTGATTTTGGTCCATTGCCTTGATTCACTCTGCATGGAAACAAACTGGTATACATAGTGGCTTATCTTATGAATGCAAGTGTTGAGTGCATGTTTGTTAACATTTTGACATCAAAAGCAGAGAATAGGTCAAATTTAATGTAAACAAGGTTTTCTTGAGTTGTCTTATTTTTGGAATAAATCGATGTTTGGTTGCTATCAGCAAATTGGTCTTCATGTACAGGGCTGTACCATGTGGATCTCCAGCTGAGAACCACTGATCTATAACATTACTGAAACCTATTTCTCAAAACTCTTACAAGCTGCAGATGGCAAGTTACAATTTGAGTTATTAAACATCTTCCTATTAAGTCACTGTTAATTAGGGTAAAGTGTTGTCACTCAAAATGAAGTGACAGGAGACTGAAGGGGTCAGTAGAAACATTCTTAATAAAGCAGCATCTCTCCCATTACCGCTTGTAAATGATCTTCATGAATAAGCCTGAAGTTAGATGAATATATAAATTAATACAATTAATTTCAACCTGAAAATATGCTTGGAGGAGCCATGCATGTTAAGCAAGTGGTGGAAAGTCATTAGTGAGGATATTAAATATTTCAGGCAAACAGGAAAGCATTGAAAAGGAAATGCAATATGGAGGCAAAGAACAATGACTTCCTGTGACCTTTGTCAACAGTGCAAATCTGCCTGATTATGTCAAATGTGCTCATATGCAGCAGTATATTCATTAAATGTCATGCAGAGGAAAGAAAAAGAAATATCCTACTCCATAGGATAGATTATGTTTGGGTGTGAGCAGAGATTTGAGAAAGATCACTCGAGGCGTTTGCCTTAAACTGTCTGCGCCCTATCTGCTTCGGTTTTTTCAGATAATAATCTGTAAATTCTTCATGAAAACAGAGATTTATGTAAAATCAATCAATCAATCAAGCATTCTGGATTCCTGGGGTCAGCACAGACCACAGCTCAGGTTCCCTGCTGGTTTAGATGCAAGGGTGAGATGGGTTGGCAGTAAAGTCTCATTGCTTATGCACTATGAGCAGTGTTTGCACTGTATAACATATTTTTATCACAAAGGACCCTTTTCATATCTACTGGTTGGAACATGGGAGTAAACTACTGCAAGGTAAACTGCAGCAAAAACTATTTCTAGGTTCATAAAAAAATCCATTAATATGGTTCCACAAATTTACAAAAGAGTAAAAATATAGAGTTGTGGGTCATGAGAGTCAGGAATGAGAACAATATAAAATGCAGTCACTCCCTCAGCAGCTGTATTTGAAACACCATTATAATATTTATTATTTCACACCAAAAATTATGTTTTACGTTTACAAAACACTGACAAACAATTTACTGAATTTACACTACCAAATAAGGCGAAACATATCATGACAGTCTGTAAAAATGGTCCATTGTGCCCTTGAATGAATTCCTATGACATTTTAAAGCATCTAGGGCCCCAAAGAGAATTTGATTAGTAACCCTTTGATTAATGAAATATTATTTCACAAAGGGCCAAATAATGGACATTTTGGGAGAGTTTCAATTTGGTTCACTGTATTGTACACTATGCAATTACTATTCAATAAGGAAAAAATATTTCCTTTTAACCAGCAACACTTTTTCTGAAAACAAAAAACTAAACAAAAAACATCCAAATATAAATTATGATCTCTGCCTGAATACAAAATATTAGAGACCGTGTATATGAGATGTTTGACAGTATATGACAGAGATGTTTGAAGGACTGAAAAAAGGCTGCATCTGCATAGGCACACACATGCATACCATGCATTAGGGGGTTCATATGTGAATGTACTTTGTATGGCAAAAGGATTTTTCAACAGAATTAAATTAAAATTATTTTATTTTATTTTCCTGATCTCAGTGAGAAAAGTAAACTTGAGGGCCACAGAGAAAGCAAAACACAGCAAATCACTGTCTGCTTACATTTCCCCTTTAGTTTGGTATGCATTTTTAATAAAGATTGCATGCATCATTAATATTAAAGTATAATACAATATTCATATACTGAATGAAAACCACTACACCGGGAAAGTCTGTGAGGCCCTATACAAGTACAAGAGCTGCTCCTTTTGGAAATTTGGTTGTAGGATGTTCCGATATCATTTTTTTGAGAATGAGTACAAGTACCGATACAGAGTCTGATACCTCAATCAGCAATTTATTAAAATTTTACCATCAGAATTGTGTTTAAATAAATAAATTAATTAAAACTTAAAAATTATAAAAATTCATTTTCAACATACTATTGATTTTTTTTTTTTACACATGAATGCTTATATATAGAACCTCACAGCATAATCCTAAATACATTGGAGTTATTCTTTGCCAAATACAGTGCTGCATAACAGACCATCACAGATGTGAGATATTGCTTAAATTAAATATAACACAGTTAGAGATGTATTATTGTTATTATTAGTAGTAGTAGTATAACAGTGAATATTAAATAACTAAACTCAGCAAAAAAGAAACATCCCCTTTCAGGACATAATTTAGTAAAAATCCAAATAACTTTACAGATCTTTATTTTAAAGGGATTAAACAATGTTTTCCATGCTTGTTCAATGAACCATAAACAATTCATGAACATGCACACGTGGAACCTTTGTTAAGACACTAACAGCTTACAGACGGTAGGCAATAAATGCCACAGTTATTAAAACTTAGGACACTAAAGAGACCTTTCTACTGACTCTGAAAAACACCAAAAGAAAGATCCCCGGGGTCCCTGCTCATCTGAGTGAACGTGCCTTAGGCATGCTGCATGGAGGCATGAGGACTGCAGATGTGGCCAGGGCAATAAATTATAATGTCCATACTGTGAGACGCCTAAGACAGCACTACAAGGAGACAAGATGGACAGCCGATCATTCTCGCAGTGGCAGACCACAGGTAACACCCGCACAGGATCAGAATATCCGGATATCACACCTGCGGGACAGGTAGAGGATGGCAACAACAACTGCCGGAGTTACACCAGGAACACACAATCCCTCCATCAATGCTCAGATTGTCCGAAATAGGCTGAGGGCTAAGGCCATTCCCCCTAGAAATATCTGGGAACTTGCAAGTGCCTTGGTGGAAGAGTGGGGTAATATCTCACAACAATACCTGGCGAATCTGGTGCAGTCAATGAGGAGGAGATGCACTGAAGTACTTAATGCAGCTGGAGGCCAAATCAGCCCCCTCCTTTGTTCAGGGACACATTATTCCATTTCAGTTAGTCACATGTCTGTGAAACTTGTTCAGTTTATGTCTTAGTTTTTGAATCTTTTTATGTTCATATAAATATTTACACATGTTAAGTTTGCTGAACATAAAAGCAATTAAAAGTAAGAGGATGTTTATACAGTCACAATCTATTTCTGTCAAACTTTTTCCAGCTTTTATTTTGGCTGAGCTTTTTAATTTGAAGAGTTTCTCTGTTGTAAGACCAAGGAGCTCTGATGAAATGATGGCAGATTCCCAATCCGGAAAAGCAGGTCGCTATGTGAATCACAGGAATTATTAAACCGCAAAAAGGCTACTATATAAATAAATAAACATGTAGTCTGTATATTACTTGTGCTAAAAAGTGAATTAGTGCTCTGCCTGCTGTCATCTGCTACAAACAATATTATTTTCAGTGTATGAGCCAAGGATCTCTAATGTATGAGCAATTTGTATAACTATTCCTGCACAACACCGGCTCCACACTAACAAGCACTCACATTTAAAACGCTGCATGTGCAAACAATCTATTTATCTAATTAAATCGTAGATTTCGCTGTTAAATAATCTCACTAGGACATGACATGATTTTAATCTATGTGCTGAATGTCTAATGGCATTCATACATCAGATGGTATTGGTTTTGGTAACAGAGCATTTTTTCAAGTACAAGTACATGAGCATGGTATCAGACCCGATTCCGTTAGCAGTATCGGTATTGGTGCATCCCTAGTTGTAGCTTAAGAGACCTTCTTGAGATTTTCAGAGCCAGTATGGATGTTGTAAGATGTATTTTACCTGCTCTAGCCCTCAAGAGAACAATGGCTTCAGGCAAGCGTTTACAACAGCATGAGTAGAACTGCTGACTTCCTCTCCGAGAAGCAAGTTTCCCTGGTGACAGAGTAGTGTCTTTGAAATAAACATGTACTACACCCACACTGCCCTAAGATACCTGTCTATTTGTCAAGGTCTGAAAAGTAGAGTCTGAAATCCTTCAGGAAACATTCTTAAGTTACTTCAGCTTTGTGTGCATACATTTTTCCTTCCATCATCTGTTTTTCAACATGTTCCCATATATGCTCATAACATATTCAGGTGAGTGCAAAAGATATACATTTGAAGTCAGAAGTTTACAATATATATACACTCACCTAAAGGATTATTAGGAACACCATACTAATACTGTGTTTGACCCCCTTTCACCTTCAGAACTGCCTTAATTCTACATGGCATTGATTCAACAAGGTGCTGAAAGCATTCTTTAGAAATGTTGGCCCATATTGATAGGATAGCATCTTGCAGTTGATGGAGATTTGTGGGATGCACATCCAGGGCACGAAGCTCCCGTTCCACCACATCCCAAAGATGCTCTATTGGGTTGAGATCTGGTGACTGTGGGGGCCATTTTAGTACAGTGAACTCATTGTCATGTTCAAGAAACCAATTTGAAATGATTCGAGCTTTGTGACATGGTGCATTATCCTGCTGGAAGTAGCCATCAGAGGATGGGTACATGGTGGCCATAAAGGGATGGACATGGTCAGAAACAATGCTCAGGTAGGGCGTGGCATTTAAACGATGCCCAATTGGCACTAAGGGGCGTAAAGTGTGCCAAGAAAACATCCCCCACACCATTACACCACCACCACCACCAGCCTGCACAGTGGTATCAAGGCATGATGGATCCATGTTCTCATTCTGTTTACGCCAAATTCTGACTCTACCATCTGAATGTCTCAACAGAAATCGAGACTCATCAGACCAGGCAACATTTTTCCAGTCTTCAACTGTCCAATTTTGGTGAGCTCTTGCAAATTGTAGCCTCTTTTTCCTATTTGTAGTGGAGATGAGTGGTACCCGGTGGGGTCTTCTGCTGTTGTAGCCCATCCGCCTCAAGGTTGTGCGTGTTGTGGCTTCACAAATGCTTTGCTGCATACCTCGGTTGTAACGAGTGGTTATTTCAGGCAAAGTTGCTCTTCTATCAGCTTGAATCAGTCGGCCCATTCTCCTCTGACCTCTAGCATCAACAAGGCATTTTCAGCCCACAGGACTGCCGCATACTGGATGTTTTTCCTTTTCACACCATTCTTTGCAAACCCTAGAAATGGTTGTGCGTGAAAATCCCAGTAACTGAGCAGATTGTGAAATACTCAGACCGGCCCGTCTGGCACCAACAACCATGCCACGCTCAAAATTGCTTAAATCACCTTTCTTTCCCATTCTGACATTCAGTTTGGAGTTCAGGAGATTGTCTTGACCAGGACCACACCCCTAAATGCATTGAAGCAACTGCCATGTGATTGGTTGATTAGATAATTGCATTAATGAGAAATTGAACAGGTGTTCCTAATAATCCTTTAGGTAAGTGTATATTGCATGTACATTTATGGATATGTTAGGGTGACCAAACGTCCTGTTTTACCAGGACATGTCCTGTTTTCACGTCCTGTCCTGGCCATCTTTTTTGTGTCTTTGATAGATAGTATTTTGTAATAACAATTTTATATCCATACAGAGGCATAGCCTACTTTAAATGTATTGAAATTAACAAGGCATCTTTGAGTAAAATTCGAGTATCATTTGAGTATCTCATTGCCGGGCCGAGTGTCCTGGTTTTTGGTAATCAAAATATGGTCACCCTAGGATATGTGTGTGCAGTCCTCATCTTTATGAGTCTCATATTAAGACTGCTAAACTATTCGTGAACTCTGAAAAGAGGTGTTTTATATTGCTTTACTTTGTTTTTTTAGAAGGGTTTTTTCAAAAGAGAGAAGAAATAAACAGTTTAATACAATTATGGCTAGTTAACTAGTCCTGAATGACAGTTTTACAATTAAAAAAAAAATTCAACCTATCTCAACTTAATATGCAGAGATGACAATACGTAAGCCAATTGTAGGGTGATTTTGCTGAAAAGTGTCACTATCAAAACTACTCAACCAATCCTGTGAATGTAGGATGGATATATCTGTCTGTTCAACCAATGGCAGATGAGGGAATTTTTTGGGAAACTTCTTTTTTTTCTTTTTTTACAGACATTGCACAATTCACTTTTAAACCAAATTTTAATATCTTACCAACTAACAATCCCATTTTTAACTTAAAATGGGTAAGAGAGAATATTAGAGTCCACAGTTCTCAGAAAGTTGCAGCAGAGAGACAATTGTTCCTGTATTGTTTGATGCAAAAATTCATCAAAGGGAAGGGGAGGCAACCGGCCCTAGACACCAAAACAGCCCAGTAAATGATGCCTCATTCTGACGCAGACAACCTCAAGTGACTCAGTTCAGACAATGAAAGACAAGCAGAGCTGCTCTGATACACACCAACAAGACGACACTCATCCATCTCCCTGCTACCGACACACTCCCAAAGCTAATCTGTGTAGTGTGCGCGCATTTCCTCCCATTTATCCAGCCACCAAATGCTCTCATAAGAAGTTCAAAGCCTTGCTCTCTTAGGCTGTTATTAAGCACTATAACCAAAGTTTCACTCAAAATGTATTTGTAAATGGATTTCAGTAGCAAATAACAGATTATTTGTTTTTGATTTTATTTTGGGCATCAGAAGACTAATGGTGTAGTGGTCTAAAGCACATAACTGGTAAACTGGTAATCATAAAGTTGCTGGTTCGATCCCACAGCCACCACCATTGTGTCCTTGAGCAAGGCACTTAACTCCAGGTTGCTCCGGGGGGATTGTCCCTGTAATAAGGGCTCTGTAAGTCACTTTGGATAAAAGCGTCTGCCAAATGCATAAATGTAAACAACTGTGCTTTTTATTCATTTTCACACAAATCATGAGTACAATGGCTGATTTATACTTTATAAACTATTGATTATGTTTAGGTGTTGGTTAAAGATGTCAGTTTTGTTCACCTCTCATTTGTTTTAAGGACACTATTGGTTAGGTTTATGTAAAAGTTTTAGGTTAGGTAGGTATGTTTTACTTATTAAAACATGGAACATTCACCTTTAAACCTCATTATGGCGCCTCTCTCTGGACATGTCTGCAGCAAAACATTTAATGAAGCATATCATTTTGTTTTGCAAAAATATTGCCATGGTAACATAATTTACATGAGATCAGGCTGGGCCATGAACATTCAAAAATTAAATGAAATATTTAATATAACACATCTTTTTGAGAACCATGTACAAATCATTTATTTCTAATTGTTTATTGACAGTGTGTGTCTTCACGAATGCACCTTAATAAATATGTTCTATTTATTAGCATTGTTGTTTGCATAAAACAAACTTTACAGATGGCAGGCCACCATAAGAAATCTGCAAGGCTCACAGCCAAGTAACTGGAAAAAACAAAACAAAAAATGCACATTAAAAAGTACATTAAAGAGAGAGAGAAAAGTGCAAGTGCCCATCACCATGCATTAGTTAGCATGTAGCATTTATCAAATAGAATGTGACACAATGCTCTACTACTGTACTTTCATGGAAATTAAACAGTGGGTGTCCAAAATTGTGAGTATTCTTTGTTTCAGGCAAGGCCTCCAGCAGTCACTTTACAAGTTTTAATGGGGAGTGATGAGGTCTTTATTCAGAGTCCACACCTTCATTGAGATTTAATAAACACAATTATGATTGGCACAGATCGAAGTGTAGTCTTTAACTTGTAGAACAAAGCAGCACCTAATTAATGTTCAGACTGTATATTTCACTTGATGTGTGCTGTAAGATATGACAATATAGTTTAACAGGCCACACCACTACAAAGAAGAGACTGGAATGTTTACCTTCATAATAAAGTTTAAAGCCATGCGCGCTCACGGCGAAGTCACTGGTGAGTCTCAGGGAGAATACAGACCCAGTGCTCGTGACGGGAGGGGGGATTTGGAAACCTGTTAACCTAAAGAGAGCAAAGAGAGAACAAAGATTATGTTAGAGAAGAAAGATCCCATAAACAAACTGTTTAAATTGTACACATACCATCTTTGCATGTTCGTACATATTGCATGTTTAGAAAGTCTCAGTGCTGTTTGTAATTTTTACCCATACTACTATATTCGTGAACACAAAACATTATCCATCTCTAAACCATCCTTAAACATATTTAAAACTGAAATGGCCATTTACTTATTTTTGTATGTGTACATATTTTCTCCCCAGCTAAAATTAGTCAACTACAAGTATGCCATTCACAGGTTCATTTCCCAAAAAAGTTTAAACACTGTGGCACTATCAAACAATGTGGCTCTGTTTGTTTGAGAAACATTGGCTCAACCAATGGCATGAGTTTGAGGCATTACTGTCTGTCTGCCCAACCAATGTTAGATGGGAGTTTTTAGAAAAGCTTTTTGAAAACTGTCATGACTCATGCAACTCCATCTTGTGCCACTAGTGGGACAGAAATTACACATTTAAAACACAGGTCTCTTGTCTTTGAAATACAGACAATATTGACTATTGATATGATCTCGAATCAATGCCCTGCCATCACAAATCTATATGGATAAGGATTTGACATAGATAGACAGCATTTGTGGCATTATGTTGATTACCACAATAATTAATTTTGACTCGTCCTTCCTTTTATTTAAAATAAAAGGCCAAAGTCAAGGCTACAGTGAGGCACATAAAAAGGAAGTGAATGTGGCCAATTTCAAAGCTTAGAATTTAATAAAAGCACTTAAATTAATTATACTGTCAAAACTCATGTATAATTTGAGCTGTTAAAATTGTAATTTTTACAGTCATTTTAGGGGTTGTTGACATTACATTGTCATGGCAACAATGATGTAAAATTGTAATAACTTTACACAGAAAATGTTGGTAAGCAATTTTATTACACTAAAATTATATGAATACAGATATTGTTTATGCCTTGTGTCTATACTTTTGAAAAAGGTAGTATTATAAAGTCAAAAATTGAATTGGCGCCCCATTTACTTCCGTTGTAAGTGTCTCAGTATATCACAAACACACACACACACAGACAACACAAACCACAATATTGACAGACATGTTTCCACTGGGTCTGAATGTGAACTTGAAAGAGTGGATCTCGCTCAAATAAATAAAGAACTTAAGTCCTATAAGTCCAAGATGGAAACAGAGATCAAACTGACCAAGTTTAAAAAATTTAATAAAGACGATGAGGATTATAAGTGGAAATAGGTTTATTTATGGAAAAGTGAACAAAAAAGACCCATTCGCTATTTTTTATAGTACAGACAACGAGAAAATTCCATGACATCCTATTCCTTGGATAATATGTTGGAGAATAGTAGTGCTACATCAAAAAGCAGAGTGAGTCTTTTGGATATAAACAGTGACAACAAATTTCCTCCATTGCAGCGATCGGATCAAAAATGAGAAAAGAAAAAGAAATGTCAGAGATGTAAGAACAGGCCAGATTTATCAGAGGCACAATAAACAGCTCTGCAGAAAGGACTCTCTTTTGTGCCTACCACTCACTGTAGAGAATTTGAAACAAATTTAGACTTTCAGAAGTTCTTTAGGAATCCTTGTTTGAAATATTTATTTGCATCTTCCAAATCAGCAACAGCAATGACCAACCCTTGAATTACAGGTTTGAGGATGCTCCATCTATGCCGATTTACCTCCAGGCTGTGGACAAAACCATGTCTCCCTTCCGTGAGGCATCATCTTTGAGGACTGAGAATCCTTTTCGAGGTAAATCTTGACTAAGAGCAGAAATGCCTCATTAGAAACCTACTGCAGACTTGTAGAACAAGACATCACTTTGGCTATGAATGAGAACCAAACATTTTCAGCAAAATGTCTGTTGCTGAAATACAAGGAATTATTGAACTTCAGCAAGACACCGATATTGTCATTCGCCCTGCGGATAAAGGAGGGGCAGTGGTTTTACAATCATTAACTGATTAGGGTATGAAATTACAGACAATCAAATTATAAATTCTATAAAAGACTACCTGCAGATGCCACTAATATTTTTAAAGAAACTATACATGAAATGTTACGAATTTTGTTTGATGCTGGTGAGATTACTAAGAAGGGAATACTTCAGTAAAGTATATATGACTGCCAAACCAGTCATATATACTTTACCGAAGATACATAAAACCTGGAATCCCCAATTCCGGGAAGACATATTGTATCGTCGATTGGTTCGTAAAATGAAAACATTTAAAAATGTGTGGATTTTTCTTAAACACTTGTGTAAAACAAATATCATCTTATATACGTGACACTGGTGATGTGCTTAATTTAATTGACTCTTCGGAACATACAGAGGCAGATGTAGCGACTGGGGGAATCAATGAAGGAATCATTAACTCGGCAGGTTCCGAACAAACAAGAACTTACTGTTGAAACTCCCCTAATTACTGAAATAGCGCCAACTAGTCTCCACAAGCACAATAAATGTATTGACAATGAACTATTGACAGAGAACCACATGTGACATCCGCATGCTCACCACGTGCTTATCGTGTGGACAGGAAGGGGGAAACGTTGAACGTAAAAATGTGTGTGTGTGTGTTTTTCAGTTAAACACAGAACTGCATATTGCTAATGAAATACGTGTAATCCCTGTATGTTGTGTATTTCTGAGGTATATCAAACTCGTTAGAACTGTTTCGTTGTGTGTTTTAAACTCTGAGGCCTCATATTTAATAGCCTCAGTGTATATTCCCTTTTTAAGTGTACTAAACACACGTTTCTTGGTATCAAATTAAACCTTACGATTTGTCCGAGCTGAATTCGAATATAAGATCTCTGTAGAATGATATTACGCGATGTTTTACTATCTTTTGAGTCATTCAGCCCAAAATCTCTTACTGTCATAAACATGCAAATGAGCCTTGACAAAGGAATCATTCTCCTGTCCCAATGGAAGGAGAATTTTACGACCTCCAAAGAAATGTTCAGAGAAGTGCTGACCCTCACTTCATTCTCTTACTGAGAAAGAGAAATGAACCCTGTTAATCCTATATATATATTCTATATATCCATGTGATAAATATTGACATGTATCTAATGTGCCATCTCACATTTTCCCTTAAATGTGCTTGATCTATGTTTTCTTGCAAACTAATGGGTTAATGTTTCAGTCTTTGCATACTATGGTTAACCAAAATCATATGTGTGGCATATTTGGTCTCTATAACTTGGTATTTTGAAGATTGAAATGACTGTGTACATGATATGTCGATAACAACAACATATTAGTATTACAAGTATATTTCCTATTTTCTTTCTTGCACATGCAATGGGCAATTTTACAACAAAGAGCAATAAACCAAATTCCCGCCTAGAACTCAAACCCTTCTTATTGGTCGAGCCAATGAGAGGTGGGACATGTTTTCTAAGGGTATAAAATTGCTGCGCCCACTCTCTTCGCGCTCTTAGCCCTCTCTTAGCTCTCTCGCTCTTGCTTCCTGCCTCTCCTGTTTTCTGGTCCTCTGAGCCTTGTGCTCTCTCAATCTTTGCTGAATGATGCTGAACTAGAAGGCCCCAAGGACTCCCAAGCGTGCGCCAGGCTACGGCCTTGTCTCTGACTCCCACTGGTTCTCTCTCTCATCAAGACAACAACATCAAAGATCAACTGGAGCCTCAACAAATTGCATCAGGACAGTTTAATTCAAATGGGACATGCAAGTATCAAACTTAGTCTCATTATTTGATACATTAAGTATCCTCACCCCTTTCTAAAAAGGGCGTGTCAGAACTAATATGATGGTTTGCTCAGGCTGTTGATCTGCTGAACTTCAAACAATGCTATAACTTCTTGCCTTCCTGTATTCTGCTTCAGCCCTCTTTCCCTTGGTAAACTGTATGAATGTATGTATATGTATGTTAGAGTAGTTTAAATGTTTAGTCTAGTTAATAAAGTCTTGTTCATGTCACATGTAAAGTTGTCTGTGTCTCAAGCTCATATCTAAAGTCACTAATCATAGATTTTGACTACTTGCTCTTAATACTTAGTAAGAAAGACATTTCCCATGCCCCGAAATGTACCTTTCTATTAATTAATTAATTACCAATATTGAGTGTTCACGGGATGAACCGAGTATTTGGTTGTAATGTTAATGTAGCTACATCAAGTTAACCCGATTAACTGATCCAAGTATTCATAATCGATTATAACAAGTTATGATTGATTATTAATATTTCATAGAGCTGATTCGCTACACAGATTATATACTAGCAACACTAAATATAAAGAGACTATATAAATAAATATTGCATGCTGGGGGGGGGGTTTGGAGGCACCAAGAACAGTATATACTTAAAATAAAATGTGGAAAATGCAAACCATAGGCACTCCGCAAATTCTCAAAATCCTCACATTCCAATAAAAACACAAACAGAAAACAATTCCCCACTTTTATTGCCGTGTGTGTGTGTGTTTATGTATGTGTGTCAGTCTACCATGAGAAATGTGTTGATAAAATGATCAAAACTCATTGCAGAGGTGAATTGTATGTGTGTGAATTTTCCTTTGTTTTCTATGAACAAACAAATACAATAAACACTAAGGAGCTGAAATCAACTTAACCATCTTTATTCAACACTCCATTTCCAACCATCCACCTAATACAAAACATATTTGTGCAAGCATTGCATCAGGTTTTCTGGATGACTCAAGGGGACCAGGGGACTTTCTTGAAGTTTTTCTTTGATTTCCTCATTCCCTGGGTCATCTGGCCCGCAAATGTCATTCTCACGGCTGCCCCCCGTCTGGTCAGTTCTGACGAGTCTAGAGGATGGCTACAAAGGACCTCCTCCTCTGTCACTAACCTGCTCCTGCTCTGCCCAGCTGCGAAGCCTAGCCAGGTACGTCAAAAGCGATCATCCCCTTAGTGCCCCTTGCACGGACCTTGGACATTCAGTTCGGCGGCGTCCACTTTACCTCGGTGCATGGCAAACACGCCAACACCCTACGTGCGGAGATCACGACTCTCTTTCTCAAAGACGCTATAGAGCCTGTCCCTCTAGCTGAGATGAAGAAGGGGTTCACCCCCCTCTGGGATGCCGGGAACCTAAAAAGTTCATGATGATTTTTATGGGGCGTTGGGGAACGGTACTGATGCAGCCTGCTGCTTTGGCACGCAACTGCCTGCCCACACCTGGGTCAGCAGCGCACATACACGGTTCAGCACATGGCATGAATGAATAGGGACCCCTAGTGTCACTTCACTCGACACAACGTCGAAGTGAGCGAAAGATGGGGAACATCTAGGTTACTGTTGTTACCTTCGTTCCCTGATGGAGGGAATGAGACATTGTGTCCCCCTGGCCACGACGCTGAACCGAGCCACTGCAATTACCGAACCTTATTCTCGGCTCCTCAGTGCAAAACCTGAATGAACAGATGCATGATTCCCTCCCTTTATACCAATATGTCTGGGGGAGGGACATGCAAATTCTGTCTCCCAAATTCTCATTGGCCCTTTCTCAAGTTCAGAGGTAACCAAGGCCTTCAAGAAAGACCCCTAGTGTCGCTTCACTCGACACAAGGTCTCATTCCCACCATCAGGGAACGGAGGTTACAACATTAACCTAGACGTTTGCTTTTGGACACTTTTTTGTAGATAAACTCTGTGGTTTAGATCAGTGTTTTCCAAAAAATGTTCTGCCATGGCACACTTGCTTTCCATTACAAATCCCATGGCACACCACTATCTTATATAACAAATCGGTTACCTAACGTAACCTTGGTTCTCTCTAGACGAGGGAACGAGTATTGCGTAAGCTAGCTTACGCTACAGGAAAGATTCATCTTTTCTGAGATATTGAAGCCAAAAAATTATCCTTAATTTTGTATCATTTGTCAACGCAGTGCAGCAACTGCAGACCTTGAGCGGGCTAGCTAGCGAGCTCATTGGTTGCTCTGCGGCAACTGCTGCAGCCTATAGATCGAACTTGGGCGAACTCGGCCCAATGAGAGGCATCCGCGCTTACTGCATCAAAGCCCGCCAAAATGGGCGTGGCTAGAGTGCATATAAGCGTAGTTCGTGAGGCTGGAACCCTGGTTTTCATTGAATGAAGCTGAAAGTCGCCGTGGCGCGAAAGCACGGCCGGTTACGCAATACTCGCTCCTCGCCTAAAGAGAACCGAGGTTACGTTAGGTAACCGATTCGTTCTCTTACGAGAGGTTCTCTCGTATTGCGTAAGCTAGCTTACGCTACGGGAACCCATTGTCAACGCCGTGCGTGCCAAGCATCCACTGCATGAGGATGGGGGGAGCCGGGGGAGCCCTTGTGAGTGGGGAAATAATATTTGGCTGGCAAGAGTGCGGGTCAGTGTGTGTGTAATACACACATACACTTTGAGCGTGGATGGGGATCTGCCCTTATCCAGCAGCTCTTTGTAAAAACACGAGCAGCGACGACACCCCATATGTCCGTGGGTCCAGGTCTCTGTCGGTGCACCATTTTGAAAACACAGACCATTTTGACGCATAGAGTCTTCTCGTGGAAGGGGCTCTAGCGTGTATGATGGTGTTTATTACCCCTTCTGGCAGAGCGACGGGTAGTCGTTGATCACCCATGCGTGCAGTGCCCAGCGCTCTGGGTGGGGATGCCAGATCGTGCCGCGAGCTTGAGAGAGGAGATCTGCTCTCACTGGGATGGGCCACGGCGCTGTCAGTGACAGCTGCGTAAGCTCCGGGAACCATGTCTGATAGATAAGCGAGCCGTCATTGCCACGGAGTCTATTTCTACTCCAAGGAAGGAAATTTGCTGACTGGGCTGTAGTGAGCTCTTGGTCCAATTGACTGCAAGACCCAAACTGTTCAGATTGCTGAGGAGAACTGTTCTGTGAGAAAGAAGCTCCGTATGTGACTGTGCCATAATCAGCCAGTCGTCCAAATAGTTCAGAATTCGCAAGCCCTGACTCCGCAGGGGTGCGAGAGCCGCATCCATGCACTTCGTGAAAGTACGGGTGCTAAAGACAGGCCGAACGGAAGGACGGTGTATTGATAAACCTGGCCGTCGGCGTAATCTCAAGAATGGCCTGTGACGGGATTTATCTGAATCTGAAAATAGGCATCTTTCAGATCGAGAGAGATAAACCAGTCCCCTGGCGCGTATGCGCGAGGAGTTTCCTGATTGTAAGCATTTTGAACGGTCTTTTTGCAAGCACCTTGTTCAAAACCCTGAGATCTAATATTGGTCTGAGGCCGCCGTCTTTCTTGGGAACAAGAAAATAACGGCTGTAAAACCCCGACTCGCTCAGCGAAGGCAGCACTTTCTCTATGGCCCTTTTGCAAAGAAGATTTGCTATTTCTGAACAAAGCATGCAGGCTGCTTCCGTGTTCACAGTAGTTTTGAGCCACGCTCTGAAGCGGGGAGGGCGGCGATGGAACTGCAGCAAATAGCCCTGTTTTATTGTGCTTAACACCCATTTGGATATCCTGGGATAGCTTCCCACGCTTTGAAGCGTAACGCTAGAGGGTGAATGGCCAAATCGCCCTGATTGCTGCACACAGCGCACTGAACAGAATGTGTGAGCGCGCTTACTGTGCTTATGCATGACTGCTCGCAGACAGCAGGGACAGGCTGTTCTGTGAGTGACTTCCCGATTGAGGTGAATGGGGAAAGATTCACATCTGTTAAGTGATGCGCGAGCATAGTCACGGGCACGGGACTTACATACAGAGAAGTGTTTGCTGGCCGTGTGACAGAGCGGGCAGAGAATGGGCGCGCGCACATATTCGTGAGCGCGTTTATTGACTCTAACACTCGAGCGGGCTGTGTCCGCTTTATGTGAGTGGGCTCTGATCGGGACACGGGAAGTGTAATGCTTGTGTGTAGCGGTGAACACTGGATTGTGGGCACATTTTCTACACAAGGCTGGTCGTGTGACAGAGCGGCCAGAGTAGGGGGGCGCGCACGGATTCGTGGGCACGTTTATTGACTCTAACACTCGAGCGGGCTGTGTCCGCTTTATGTGAGTAGGCGCTGATAGAAACACGGGAAATGTAATGCTTGTGTGTAGGGGTGAACACTGGATTGTGGGCACATTTTCTACACATAAGGCATGTTTGCTCTTTACAAGATTTCTTTGGGTCGCCGTGAAAACGGCGTTTGAGTGCAGGCAAGCGGGCAGTATCACCGGCTTGTTGGCTGCTGAATCCACCACTGCAGTAGCCTGAGAGAAGGGGACTGACAGAGGGCGAAGCTTTGGCGGCTGTCCGGCTGCGGCGGGACTGAGCCGTCGTTTTTTCAACAAAGCTAGGAGGACTTCGGTTGCTCAGGTTTCAACGCAATCTGCACATGACCCACACAGGCCCGCGGGGGGGGCGGCGGTCTGCGGCGGCTGTCTGAGCGCGACCTAGGGCGGCCGCCCTGTCGACGCTGAAAAGTCTGGCTTTGCTGAGCTGGGCGCTGTGAAGAGGCTCGTGCAGGAGGCTGGTCACGTGGGCGGCCTGCAGAGGAGCTAGCGCGACGAGGCAGGAAGAGATTCATGGCTTGGGTGGCTTTCTGGACTTCCGTGAAACGGTCAACAATGCCACTCACCGCAGAACCGAAGAGACCGGACGGAGAGAGCGGCGCGTTGTCCGTCGCACTCCTTAGATCTGAAACAGCCTCTGGGTGTCCGCCTTTCTCATCCCATTCTCGAAGGAGGTCCGCTTGGAGGATCTGTAAGACGGCCATGGAATGCAGAGCAGATGCGGATTGGCCGGTGGCGGCATAGGCGCGGCCAACACAGGCGGATGTAGTTCTGCAGGCCTAGACGGGAGCACCGGTTTAGACCGCCATCTTGCGGAGGGCGGGTAAAGGTGTGCTGCTACCGAATCCTCTGGATTCCTGGGCCGAGGAGGAGGCTTGGGAGCCTGACCACTCCTCGCTGTCCGAAGCCATGATGGAACAGCAACCCTTATCCTCCGCCTCGTCATCCCAGATGGCAGCAGTGCGGCCACTCGGCGGCAACTGCGCGTCCCGGGGGGACGGAGAGGGTGAAAGCGAGACTCGAGGGAGAGGCTCCGGTGAGGCAGTCGCTTCTAACACCGGTTCCAGCAGCCTTTGGGAGCGGCGCTTCTTATTGCGCGGCGAAAGGAAAGGCGGCGCGGCGGTTTCGGTTTTGCATGCTTCGAGTCGAGCCCGCAGGGTCGACATCGGAAGCTCCTCGCAGAGGTCGCATCCGCCGTCAGCGAGGGCGAGCTCTGCATGTTCCCGTCCCAGGCAGAGAGCGCAGATGAGGTGGCGGTCTCCGGTGCTGAGAGGAGCGCGGCATGAGCCGTAGGAAGTGCGAGGCATCTTTAAAAAGACGCTCGATACTCTTTTTGTGAAGTTCGCTGAGGAACTTAGCTTGCTCTAAAAAGGATACGTCGCCGGATGGCGTAGCTCGCAGGATGGCTGAAGGTGGCGAAGATGGCCGGCTTCTTCGGCGCTGTCCAAGCTTGCTAGATGCCCCTCGAACGGCGACGCGCTTCCAGTTCAGAGATGCGAAGAGCTTCGCTGAAGAGATGAAAATCAGGGTTCCAGCCTCACGAACTACGCTTATATGCACTCTAGCCACGCCCATTTTGGCGGGCTTTGATGCAGTAGCGCGGGACGCCTCTCATTGGACGCGAGTTCGCCAAGTTCGTCTATAGGCTGCAGCAGTTGCCGCAGAGCAACCAATGAGCTCGCTAGCTAGCCCGCACAAGGTCTGCAGTTGCTGCACTGCGTTGACAAATGATACAAAATTAAGGATAATTTTTTGGCTTCAATATCTCAGAAAAGATGAATCTTTCCCGTAGCGTAAGCTAGCTTACGCAATACGAGAGAACCTCTCGTAAGAGAACCATCGTCAATAGTTTTACTTTACAAGAACTTGCCCATGTTTTATGTCTATCTAGTAGCTTGAATTAGTAATGTTTGAAATTCGGCTATGTAGAAAACGTAAGTAACATAGGTACACTGTATAATGAGGTCACAGATGCCAAGAGTGGTAATTGATAATGAAAAAAAAAACAAATGTGTGTATTTTCCAATTTGTAGATGTGTTCTTACAAATTAATTCCTGCAGCAGCAAAGCAAATGTATTTATTTATTTACTCTATTTTCCGTAAATAAAGTCGCAGCTGACTATAAGTCGTACTGGGTCAAAATATCTTTGGTGATAGAGAGAAAAAAACACACATATGTCGCACTGACAGAGGTTGGATCCTGCAGGCATTAGGACACAAGAGCAGCTGCCTCCATTCACTGGTTCAGATGACAAACTTGCTCCTTGAAGATTACAGTACATCAGAATCTATACATAGTATCACTGTGTTTTTTGACTTGTTTATAACAGGAGAATTTGCTTGTAGTAATCGTATGTAACAGTTTCTCATATGCTTTTTATGTTCCATGAGAGAAATGCGACAAGTAAGCCACATCTGTTCATAACATCTGTAACTATGCTGTGCACAAATAAACAGCTTTTAGGCCTAGTCCAAACTAATATATACTTTTTCTCTCCGTTTTGGCTTTCCATCCACACTGAGACAGCGTTTTTGTCCACAAAAACTTAGCTTTTTGTTCTCACCTGTGTTTCATTTCCTCATTTACCTGTGTATATAATGCCTTGATTTATACCAGTCTTTCTGTCGTTGTGTTTCTCTCCTGTTCATATGTATTGAGTGCCGATTGTGGTTGTTTGTTTGTTTGTTTGTTTGTTTGTTTATATGTTTTATTCCCTAGTTCTTAGTTCTGCTGTGTTCCAGAGTTTTCGATGTTAATTTGTACCACACTTTGTTTCTATATTAAACTTATTAAGCCACACCTAGATCCTTCTCTTGTGATTTCCGTCAAAAAGTTACAGGTTGCATAAAATACTTCGTAGTGAAAAATATCCTGAATTGGCAACTTTAAAACTCTTCTACAATCTTTATGCATTTTCCATGGCACACCTGACAATCTTTCACAGCACACTAGTGGGCACAGTGGTTGGGAAACACTGGTTTATGTAGCCAAATTGTATTACAGAAGGTTTGGCTGACATATCTCAGACAGCCACAGTTTCTTCTCCTGTATCCCGCATTCACTTTCTTGGAGTGCGTGTGAAGGGGCCGGGGAGGGGTGACAGCTGTTAACATTAATAACAATTTCAAATTAGAAATTAGTCAAGTTGTTGCTTGCATTTGAAGAAGGAAGTTTTACATCCAATCACAGTAATGATGTTAACAAATAAATCAGACAATGCACAGATGATTTAGTGATATTCCCGCAGTTGTGGTCTTGAACGGTCTTGAAATAAAATCCAGAGTCCTCTTTGTCTGAGACTGAGACAGGGCCGAGTAAAAATGCGGTCAAAAAAAGGTCTCGAGACCAAGACTGATCTCGAGTAACACAACACTGTGTACATGGGATCCACTATGGCACCTAATTTTGCCAATTTATATGTTTCTTTATTTGAAGAATAGGTTATTTATTCCTGAATAGAATTGTTTTTTACAATATATAAGAGTTTGGCATTGGTACATTGATGACTGTTTCATTTTATGGACAGGCAATGAACAGCAATTGATTGAATTATATAACTAGTCAGCATTTAAAATTTTACCTTGGAATTCAATCATAACAATATCAACTTCTTGGATGTTCTGATTATCAAAGAACAGAGTAAGAGATTTAGAGAGAGGGGATATAATGAGGATTGAATTAAACAAGCGAAACATAGGGCAGAAAATAGGAGTCAGTCAGTTTTTTTGATGAGGGAGAGACTCCATCAGAAGTAACAACTTTGAGAATGAACCAGAAAGTTTCCGAATGGTTTTTTGATCAATGTATTTATTTGTTGTAGAGTTTTTTCAGCAGTTTTGCAATGATGAATGAGCAACACACACACAAATACTGTTACAACGTTTGCTATGCCCTATAACGAATCAACACACACAAACAAACAAACATGTTGAACATGTTGCGTACTGTTCACTTATTAATTGGTGTACATGTGCGGCAGTGTCCGTCAACAGTCGTGGGCAGGGCCTGTACAAAGTGATGTCACTTTGTATAGAATCTGTGAATGGCTTGTTCTGAGACAGTGCTTATGATTAATGGGGATTAAAAAAAAATGGACTGGGTGTATTTTTATCATTATAGGGTGGTTGAGTACAAACACTGCCAACACACATTTATGTTCAAACGCCACGTAAAAGTACATTTTTCATAATAGGTCCCCTTTAAGAATATTTTCTAAGAACCACCAAGGTTGGTTTTTAAAAAGACAATGTAACTTTAGAGATATGCTAGAGCAGACACGCCTCCATGCAATAGAGGAACATTTCTGATAATATTCCAGAGGCCAATTACATGTGTGGGTCATGTGCAGAATGTAATTTTATGAACAAATGCCATTTCTTTTTTAAACATCCTCAAACAGGCAAAAAAATTATGTTAAGGGTGTCATTAGCTGTAATACAAATAATGTAATCTATCTTTTGAAATGTCCATATGGTCTGGGATAAGTATGTAAGATGAAAAATTAGAATAAGTGAACATTGTAGTAATATATGCACCGCTAATATCAATAGTCCAGTGGCGATGCATTTTTTTTTTAACCACTCAGTGTCTAGTCTGAGATACTGTGGCAATGGAGAGTCAGTATCCCACGTAGGGGAGGTGATATAAATAATTTACTCCTCCAGAGAGAGACTTATTGGATTTATTGTCTCTGCAGATTATCTCCAGATGGTTTAAATAAGGAGTTTGACATTAAACCATATTTTTAAGATCTGTTATCTATTGTTTACACTTGTATATCTATGGGTATGTGACATGGGTTGAATATTTATATTCAACCCATGTCACCCATAATATATATATTATGGGTGTTGAAAATATTTTTGTGAAAATTAATGTATATATGTATCTATATATGTCTATCAATATTGTGGTTTGTGTTGTCTATGTGCCCAATCTGGGAGATGAGTTTAGGTGGATCCATTATCAGCATATTGAGAACACCTGTGTGATCCATGGGACTCTATGTTGAAATGGACATAGCAAACATTGTAATATCGACTCTTGTGCTGGTTGACACGTTAACCACATGGTTATTTATTAAAAGGTTTTTTGGATCAGTAAGTAAGTGTGCAAGCTCTCTTTTTTTTTGGGGGGGGTGGACTGTAACCCAGATTTTTGCTTTGTTTCAAGAAAAGGAGAAGCAAGTGAAAATTATTTTTGAGGAAATCTATATTATGCCACAAATGCTGTTGAGTGAGCTTAATTTGTATTAAACCTGGAATATTCCTTTATACAGTAACATAAAGCATGGGCCTATAATTCAATTATGACACCATGATAAAATATAGAAAAGCATAGAAAATAATTGGATGCAGCAATATTTGGTTCAACATGAATTGGCTCTCTCTGAGTGATCATATTACTGCATTTTATTTCTTGACGTGAGATCACTGTGCTTTCTCGAGCATAGGCAAAGGCCATGCTGCATTTAAGCTTCTGAATAATCCCAGACGCTCACGCATGCACAAAAAGATGACATTTCGTCAACCAGCTCCTTGGGGGTATGCAGACAGCACCGACTTCATCGGCTTTCCAAGAGACATTATACGAGCCACCAGCATGCTGCAGAATGCATATTCACAGGCATTGATAAACACACTTTATGGCAGAAATGCATTAGACATTAAGTGTGAACAGAGCTGCTAGTTATCTCATAAAAAAATACAAAATAAAAATTAGTCAGCGACATTTCAGGATGTGCAAAGATAAAATACCTGGTTTAAAGGGGTAGTTTTGAAATTTCTGTAATTATTTGCTCACCCTCATGTTGTTACAAACCCATATGACATACAGTAATGTCTTCTGCAAAACACAAAAGGAGATGTTAGGCAGTATGTTAGCCTTAGTGACCATTCAATTTAATTGTATCTTTTTCCCATGCAATGAAAGTGAATGATAACTACGGTTGTTAGTCACAACTTTCTGCCAAACACCTCCTTTCGAGTTTCACAGATTTGGTTTGGCACAATGTGAGGGTAAGTAAATGATGACAACACTTTCATTCCTCGAATGAACTATGACTTTAAAGTAAATCACATAGACAGAATTCCTTGTGTTTATGCTAATGAGCTCACACAGGGACTGCAATATTTATAAATGCTCATGCATAATATCCTTAGGACACTGAACAGCTTTTTGTTTTAATATTATTAACCTTTAAACTTGTCATAAACTTCAAAGGCAGTTAGAGAATGGATTAAAATAACCATGTTTCTAAATCTTATGTAAATCCAGATATTACCCAATCATTTCATGACAATGAATAATCTTTTTATTTTTTATTTTTTATTTTTTTTTTTTCTGTTAACCAACTGTATTAAAAAGGTGAAATACCAAATAGTACACCATAAAACCCTTGGGGGGAAAAGTAACTGTGCAGGCAAGATAAGGAAATAATGCTGCAGACAACTATTGATGCAAATGATTGAATGTAAACATTTAATCAAAACTACATTTAAAAAAAACATGTGTCATATGAAACATTGGATACTGTGCATCTCTGCCAAACAGCTTCATGGGAAGTGAGGTACTAGACACTAAGTAAATAATCTGCTTGTGCTGTCTTGGCAAACTTTTCATGAATAATACCAGCAGCTTACTATTGATTGAATTGATGTGCATGCTAGATATCCTATCATTATCTTTGCAGAGCAAAGGAAATTAGATGGATTTGGGAGACTTGCAGACACAGAATCTCCCAGAAATGTCTTAAGTGTATGTTGGGTGCGTGTCTCTTGAAGCTTGGCCTCTAGAACCTGTACATGAAAAGTGACAGGAACAGCTCTTAGAATGCTATTCCAAGTATGGATTATAGGCTAATGCCCATGAATATGCAACCCCTCATATGGACACAATCGTTATTTTATGCCACACGTGGACATGTACTTTATGCACATATACATGGACATGCATCCACATACTGATGAGTTCACAGTGGTGTGGCATTATATCTCCACATCATCATAAGGGTCACTCTGCACTCCAGGTAATTCCTGCCTGGAATAGTCTAGGAAACAAATACCTATGTTGGCATGACCAGCACGGTTTGATAAATTCCCCACATTTCCAGCAAATGAGTGCAGTCAGGCGCACATTAGAGCAGAATGGCAGTGGCATTAAATATTCAACAGTGCGCTTATTAATGTTCATCCCATCAGCCAAATGCCAATTCTCACCAAGAGAGTGATAGAATGATTATTTTCGGTTACATCCCCCCACCACCCCCCGCTGTCCCATGTTCCATTACCCTAAAGAAAAGCGTTTTAAAAGACCGTAAACGCAGATGGCAGGGAATGTCGCAGGTTTCAATTACAACCTGAATACCAGACAGCATATATGTTTTATTTGATCCTAGAATACCTGCTGCCACTTGAATGTGGTGAAATACATATACATATTGTTTTCAAGCCAGTGCTGTGTGTCTTTATGCATTCACTAGAACGCAGCTCTAGCAAAAGGAAGGTCATTGCTAATATAAAGTAAAATTGTACGGCCCTTATTTATTTATTTATATACTGGACACAATTCTAACTCACAATTTAAAAATATGGCAATCATATTAATTTTTTTATTGTTTCACAATATTACAATAAAGTGTAAAATAAATATTTATTTAATTCAATCATTTCACTACATTTGAGCAGATGTTTCTATTGTTGCCATGTCCCAGGGTGTTGTGTATTAACTCCTCAAATAAAAAACTGACAATGCATTGCAAACAGCTTTTAAATAGCTTTCTATTTCACTATATAACTTTTTAGGCCTTCTGTTAATTTGCTCTTATTATTATTATTATTTATTTTTTTGTACACTTACAGCAATTAAAAAAGAATGACTCAGTAGGGGGGAGTGACAGGAATCCGCTTTCACTTCCTTTTCAATGGTAGAGAAACAGTTCTCCTATGAAAATCAATCTGCATTATGAAGAATTGCTAAAAGAATGTCAGAAACATGTTTGTGGTCGGAACTTCGAAACTAATTGCCTGTGAGGCAAAATCAGATAATTTTATTTTCAGTTGTCAATATTTGACCAAGGTCTTTGAAGTGCTATGGCCGTGGGTGTTTTTGGCTTGTTATCTGTGTGGATGCAATGGAATAATTTGCAGAGTGAGAGGTTAATAACTTGCAGAGAACAAAACACATCCTCATGTTGACTTGGGATGTCACACACTGGCCCTTTAAATCCCTGGAACAGATCTAATTGCACCATTTGAAAAGACTCTGTGCTAACAGACTTTACTCGCTCTAAAATCTCAAATGAATAAAACTATTTTCAATTATTTAGCATTCATTAAAGGGACTCTTTCAAGAAATGTTAATAAATTGCACCTCACAAACATAAAATATTCAGTATGCCACAAATAAAAGTTGTGGTACACCTGCCATTGTATACAACTCCAAAAAGGTCACGCTTGAACAGTTCCTGTTAAGCTTCATGTATGAATTATGTACGAATGAAGTAAGTAGTGATGTCATAGACAACCTACAAAACCTGCCAAAATGAAGGGGATTTAATTTAACAGTATTGTATAACATTTACTAGCATTTTCATTCAAATGTTTCATTTTATCATCATATATTTACCAGAGTAACAATGACAACAACATATATTGTTCATAAATACTGTTAAAAACATACTAGGACATTTTATGAATTAATCAGAACATAACATTACCAAGCACAATACCCACACTCTATTATGTAATTATCAGATTATTGATAATAAAATTGATTGACAAGTTGTGTAGAGTGCCTTGCACTGAAAATTAATGAGTCACAGTCATGAACACATAGTGGCCAGAGTAACTAAGTTCTACCACTGTCTTAAGGATATACAGTATATTTCCTTATCTATTATCAAAGGGGCACAGCGATACCAATAGGTCTTTACTGTAAAGACTGTTAAGCCACACTTAAACATATGAATGTTTTTGCATTATGTAATAAAAAAAAAGTATCAAACCAAGTGGCAAACACACTTTTCAAGCAAACATTTCACAAAAAGCTTGTTAGGTTACACATAGATATTAATAGATAGGCCTACTGTGTGTATATTGTTCAAAATTAAGACAAAAATTATTGTGAAACGTTCAATAGTTAATAGTGTAATACAAAATTGCACTGTTAGTCAAATCTTTACAGTGTTTAAATTTTTTAGATGTTGATTGTAATTTGTAGTAAGATGACAATATTTTTTTTTTTAGCAATGTTTGATGCTTGTATTCCATTGAGGTGTCTGCTACTCCATTGAGGTGTCTGCTACTCCATTGAGGTGACTGCGTTTAGCAGAAGTAAACATATTTAACTCTCTGCCCTGGGTTGTTTACTTATATATAATGTTTTCCTTGTGTTCTCTGAGATATAAGTGGAAGATATTTGATTGAGAGCTTTTCCTGCAGGTAAAGAAAGCTTTTCCTGCAGGTAAAATGGACGTGTGGAGGTCTTGCACAATGTTCCCAGTAATCAGCTAAGAGGTTTATAAAACCCAGAAACCTCAAATCCCTCAATTTGCATAGTATTTTGTCTCTACTTTCAGGAAAAGCATCTTAGTACTGTAAATACTGTAATAATAGGTAATAATACTTTGATCTCCTTCCGTGCACATGGTAACAACCTTAAACAACCTTTCATCTAAGTATTATTCATATGAAAACTGTACCTTCCATGTTTTTGACCATTAATAAGTTGGTTATGAATAGCAAATTGAGTGATCTAAGAGGATATTTCATTATCATGTATTTACAAGCATTATTTGTGGATGAGAAACACACAAAGTGAAAGTTCAGAATGATTCATGCATATAAAATGCCTGCTTTCTGTAAGGCAGTAATTATCAAAGTAGTCTGATTCATCGTTCTTATAAAGTGAACATAATGAATATATCCCTGTCTTGTATTCTCACTTGATTCTTTTTCAAAGATGAATTGCATTCATTATATATATAAGAATGAGAAAGGCTCATATCTTTATGCTTGCTAATGATTTGAGTACTGTACTAGCCAATTGTTTTTTAAAAATACACTGTTTATTGTGACTGAATTATATTTTATCCTAATAATGAATTAGTCATATCATAATGATTAATTTGATACCTTTAGAATCTTATTGTGTTTTCTTTTGTTGTTTGCATTAAAATAATTTCATAAATTTCCTCTGGTCTAATTGTTTTTCAGGTAGCAGGCTTCTAGCTAATCCAAGCTGGAAGACTATTTTAAGGTGGTCAAGTTGTTTTTTGTTTTTTAAAACAAGGTGGCTGGTCTACTAGCAAATTACCAGTTTGGACCACAGTAAACTGCTTGGTCCAGCATGAAACCAGATGCAATGTTCTTAAACAGAAATGAAAACACAAGCTCTATTTTTGTGAATGGACAAAGCACAGCGCTACACACTACGACCATGCGCAACATCTTATAACATTTTCGTGATAGTGCTAATTCTAAGTGCAATTTTGGTGCCAGCGTAAGAGACAAGTGGGCGTGGGTTGGAATATTTGCACTAGTGTAGGTGCACAAACTGGTTGTATCGTATGTTAATGATGTGGCACAAAGCGCAATTTGCTATTTTCCAGAGAAATAGGTCATTGTGCTAAGACGTTTCAATAGCACTTCTTAACTCAAAGTTTAAATTCAGTTCCTACATTTGCAATTTGGAGATTCCACCAGCAGATGGTACTTAAGTTCATGTCTAAATTCTGAAAGGTCCGAACATCAAATACTGTCCCTGACAATCGTAATTTTTCAGGGTTAAACCCTTGATATTTATTTTGTACTTTCTAGAGGTCATGGTTTATTTTTTCAATTATTTCTATTATTACTTTTATTTTGTTTCTATGTATTATTATTATTTTATATTTACAATTGTATTAATTATTTAATTTGTAGACTTTTCCACCTGTTGTTGAGATAGATTTTCAAGTCACTGCAAAATGGGCTGGTTTTGGACTAAAATGTTTGGATTTGGTATGATTTTTTTTTACCACTTTGTTATTTTGAATATAGTTTTGTTTCATATAAAATGTAATTGAATTTAGAAATATTTATGGTTTATTTTTTTATATTTCAATAAATGAATTACATTTTTCAAAATCGACCAGTAGAGTTGAAGCGCCTTCCAATACAATCACTGTTAACACTAGCCATGATTTGTGTTAAAGTAGATGAAAATGATTAATAGCTAATACTTACATTCTCTTTAATTTACTGTAGCGTACATCCAAATTCTGGTGAAAACAACATTTTCTATACACATAAAAGGAGCATGTCACTGTCATAGAATTATGCCTGCATTTCATCAAGGACACAGTTAATTCACAAAAGAAAGTCATTTTCTGTTCTTCTAATTCATTGAACCTCAGAATTAAATTGCACATGACCCATTCCTTTTGCATGTTGTGCATGTGATTTTGCCAAACCCACTTGTTCCTAGACTTGGCGCATGCTTGCACGAAAATACCAAAACTTGATGTCCATGCCCACTGACTTTGTGCTTATGACTTAAAGCATTGCGCTGAGCTTAACACAAGTGCTCTTAAAATAGGGTCCCACATGTGAATGGACTTGTGAGTCTTGAGCCCATGAAACCTTTAGGGTCACAGTGAGGATGCTCTGGGTCTGCTGGCATATGGACTTTTTAGCCTAGCCAGCTGTAATGGACAACATGTTAGCAAGTTTCTAGAGGACTAATGTGTCCACGACCTGTTTCAAACTTAACCCAGGTAAGAGAGCAGAATGTGAGGCCATGTCCTCTCTTCATTTGCAGCCCCATATTCATCAATCAGGGGAAAGACCACTACAACAATGACAATGTATATTTATAAAGACTAGCATGAAGGGTCTGCAGCTTAAATTGTATTTTGGGGGCTTTTTAAAGGCACAGTGTCCATAAAATTGAATTATGTCATCACTTACCCTAAAGCCCAAACTTTAGCTATGCGACTCTAAGCGGCGGAAGCTTAGAAGTTCTTTTAACTAGTTACAGTATCTATTAGCCAACTGGCTTGCTCATGTGCCATGTTAAGCTAGTCCACTTGCATGGTGTAGGCTGATTGTTCCTTTGACATGTAATCAGGTAGCCAATCAACTTGCATCTCTCTATTTGTCTACCATTTCAATTTCTCAGTTTTGCAGATAAGACGTTTCACTGCAGCAAGCTTTAAGAGTTTTTTCTCTGAAATCGAACTCCACCCCAGCTTCACATGTCTAAGTCTGTTACATGGAAATTATTTGTAATGTCTATTTTTGCAGCAGCATGTCCTATATGCCCAATGCCCTATGTTTTGCATTTTTTATAATTGTGCAGCAGCAGCAGTATGCTTAACTCAGTATGGCTGTTTATTTTCTAGCAGTAGCAAGTCTCCATAATTTATCTGCTGCAGCAGCACCAGCAAGAGCGTAGCAGATCTAGTCCATCAAGAACAATATCCTATCAGTATGTCATACATAAACTTGATTACATTTTCTGACAGTTGTCATGGCTGAAATGGTGTTCTGAACACATATCCTTTCTATCTTCTATGAAACATAAAAGGAGATGTTAGGCAGAATGACAGCCTCAGTTACCATTCACTTTTTATTGTATATTTTATTTATTTTTTCATACAGTACAAGTGAATTTTGACTGAGTTTAACACTCTGCATAATTTCTCTGTGTGTGTGTGTGTGTGTGTGTGTGTGTGTGTGTGTGTGTGTGTGTGTGTGTGTGTGTGTGTGTGTGTGTGTGTGTGTGTGTTCCACAGAGGAAAGAAAATCATACAGTGTGAGTAAATGATGACAGAATGTATTTTGTTTTGTTTTGTGAATTATCCCTTTAACTGCCTTAACTAGCAGGACTTCCTTGTTGCTCCAGAACAGAAAAAAAAACATGGACCAGCATGAAAATATGCTGGTCGGTTTATGCTGCTTAGATGCTATTATAATTGATGGAAGTGAATTGATTAAAATGGAAGTGAACTACAAAAACAAAGACACAATTTTTGTACATCCATACTTACAAGTCAAACCTGGGGGTTAGTTTGTGTGTGTGTTTGATAGAATATGCTCCGTAATGAATAGGTTGTGGGGGTGAATACTAGGCAAGCTATGTGGCTTCTCGTTTGAAAAAAACAGTCTGCCTGTCCATCACAGATTGCCTCTGCAGATTAACAAATCAGGAGTGAGATGTGCTTTTGTAAGCCACCATAAAGGTGCCACCACATTCAATGGTCTGAATTATTTCTCCGTGAGTCCCTTGGGTGAACGATACTTTTAATGATGCTTTTACTTTTCAGGCTTAACTTTTTCTCAGAAATGTGCAAGCCACTTTTAATTTGTACGATTCATTTATTTTTTTTATTTTTTTTTTGCGTACAGTACATAAAAATCATCCTGAAAAGTTACAATTAATCTCTTCATGCCAGAGGCAGAACCTACCCTTGCAGTTGCTTACAATGTTTGCCTCAAAAAATCCCAAGCTCATTAGCCAGACACGAGCATCCGTGTCCATGTTAGCGAACAGAAGGTTTCATATAAATAGCAGGGTCTGCTTGAGTGGGAGACTGGAACTCTGCTCTGCAGCAGATTGCTTTGGGGTGGGGGAATGAGGGAGCTGGGGTGGGAATGCAGGCAATTTCTCCCCACTGAGAGAGAGAATGGTGTTGATGGAATGTAGGTTTTGATAAGGCAGTAAGCGTGTGTGAGTGGTATGTCTGGCTGGGCAGATATAGAGGGAACAGAAGGATTTTAATCTGGGGTAGTGAGCTGCTGTATTAGCAGCTGGGACATTTTATAGCCCATCGTATTTGCTACAGAAATTTGTGATTTGTTTCAATGTGTAGGAGATACATTGTTTGATTCATTGAGTGGTTACACATACGTATTGGGAATAAACCTACTCTTAAAGTATCACTCGCCCATGCATGTTGTCTGATGTTGGAAAAGTACAATCTAAAGTATGATTATAAAACAGATATTTTGGCCTCTCACTTCTAATTGGATAAGCTGTGTTTGAAACATTGTAAAATAAAGCAAAAAACCATGAGAGGCCATACATTACAGTGTTAATTTGATGGGGAAGGGGTGTGCTTAGGCACAACCTGAAACACACAACAGGATTATTCCTTGTAAAATGGGGGCAATAGCAATATGATAAAAGACACCAATTTTCAAAACAACAGTAAATTACTAATAATGCTTGGAATACAATGTACAGTTTAAATAGTCAAATGAATATTAGCAGCACATGTAGCAATGTTAGCAAATTTACTCATGAAAGAGTGAGCTCACACCAATGGATAACTTGCTAATATTAAATATTACGTTAACACTTTACAATAAGGTTGTATTTGTTAACATTAGTAAACTAGATGAATTACAATGGACTCACAATAAACAATACTTTTACAGCACTTATTGATCTTAACTAATGTTAATTTCAACAGACCCTGTACTTTTTTAATTAAAAGATATGTTAACATTAATGCATTTAGAACTAACAACAACAACCAATTAATAATTAAATTTTTATTTTTATCTCACAAGTTTTACTTGAAAGTTACCCCCAAATGTGTGTTTTATTACACATTTCAGCCCTACAAAACTCTCACAGTGGAAGGTAAAGTCTTTAGAGATCATCACATCTGAATGAAACACACCAGTAGTATATGTCATTTATATGTTACAAGGCAAGCAAAAAACTGCAAACCTCTTTTAATAATACAGACATTGGCTTAACTTACCCAAAGAGTTGCGCGCTAAGGTGTAGTAACCCATACCAGTTGTGAGAACCACAAAGCAATAAAGCATTGAAAGCAAATATGGAACACTTGAGCATGTTGAGCATTTCATCACAGCAGCAAAGACACAAAGCCTTCAACACAGGATGTTTCGCTCTCTGCTAAAATACAGGACCCCAAGATAAAAGGTGTCCCATATGGGATGTTGTAATTTCGTACAAAATACAGGATGTCCCGCTAAAACAGGCAGCACCAACACTAGCAGCAACAAACACTGCATATGCCACCTCTCCTATTTTTACATTTTGTTTACATATGGACTACATTGGCAGTAGTTTCAACCAATATGTAATATATATTTATAACCCTCTCTATGCACGTGCACTCCACTTAACTGCTCACGGCCCAAGCGGACGCACCACTCAAGTACCGCTCACACTCACCGGTAAAATTTGTTTTGCTCAAATCCTGCTCCGACATTAAATTTCTTTGAAGTATAATTGGTTCCAAGCACGTACACAGGAGGGTAGCTATAGTATACCAAGAAACTGCCCTTTTACCCACAGGGGCAGAGGTGCCCCTCTGGGTGAAATATAGACTATAATTTAACATTTATTAAATGATCAAATGATTAGTAATGTACACATCTGAAATTATGTGATTGTATATTTGTTTTTTGTATCTTAAATCTTATTATATATAATCAGTCTAATATTTCTGTTAGCACATACGCAAGTCATTGAACATCTTCAAATAATGCCTTAACATTTTTATTCAGTTTTAAATTACCTTTATTACTCATCACATTTATTACTCATTATTACGTTCATCAATCTTGCCTATACAAGTGATAAAACATATGTGTTGGCGCAGAAAGTCGCATACATGCAAATTTGCGTTTTTCAGTTTAAACTGGACCCAAGTGATACAACCGACCCAGTAAACCACAATCTTTTCAACTTTAAAGTTTGTTAAAGTTTTTCTGCGCTACCAGTCGCTGCCAGTGTTCCCGGCCACGGAGGCCATTCCCCTGCTGCTACCAGCACTCAAGGCCACGGAGGCCGTTCCCCCAAGGTTCATGGCCTCGGAAGCTGTTCCCCAGTTGCTGCCAGTGTTCCCGGCCACGGAGGCCGTTCCCCTGCCACTGCCAGCATTCCCGTCCATGGAGACCATACCTTGTCCAGTCTGACCTGCCATTCGGTACTTAGACTTTGTCCTTGTCTTCGGGTTCACCCTGGATTTTTGCTCAGTCCTGAACCCTCCTCTCAGGCGCCAGACACTGTCCCCTGTTATGTTTTGTCTTTACTGTTCCCCTTGTGGCGTCCCTTTTGGGGGGGGGGACTTATGTTCTGTGTCTCTGTGTGAGAGCACGGCTTTGGTTGTTTTTCTTGCTGTGTGCTCTTCTGTCTAGTCTGTGTTTCATGTTCAGAGTGTGGTGTTTGGATCCTGACACTTTGGTCATATTTGGTCTTGTTTCCGAGTCAGGATCCAGACACTCGTATCTTGTCTTTGTGAACTTATGGCAATAGAACAAAAACTGAACATGAAGACATGCAATCACAAAGATGTCTGGCCTTGTCTTTTGTTGGAGCACATGGCTAATAATGGCTTCATTGCCATGTGCTCTATTTTTTGTCATTGAGTTGTTCCATGTGCACTCTTGTTAGTGTTTCTTGTTTGTTAGCACATGGCTTTGTGTTTGTCTTGACATGTGCTCCCCTGAATCTGCCTCCTCGTTCCCTTATTACTCTACCTCCCTTAGTCCTTGTTAATGTAATTAGATTAACCTGCATCTCATGTGTCTTGCTGCCTATATATTGTGCCTTTTCCCCTCATCTGTCTGCCAGATTGTTTTATGTTATTATATATGATACTTGTATGTCCTGTAAGTTGCTATTTTTTGTTTCAGTTATCCAGTTGGAAAAAAATGTGAAACAAGAAGTCATGCTAATTTCTTAGACCAACATCCACTATATTTACATACAACAGATATTACTGAGCTACAACAGGTTTTTGTGTAGCATAGCTAATGTCTTCATCTTTCTGCCCAACTGTACAAGAAACAATGCGTAAATTAATATTTGAAAGAACCACTTAGAAAAATACGTTTTTGTCTGTGACTTCAGAGGTATCTATATGTTACAAGTTTAAATCGGTAGAACACCTTGAGATCCACAAAACCTATTAGTAGCCTTTGGGTATGAAGTGTCTAGCTCTATGGTAAAAGCTGTAAATTGTCTTGGCATCTCCATCTTCATCATGAACATTAGTATTGTGGTTGAGGTCCTTGAGCAACATAAGGGACAATATAACCCTGTTTAAAAATCTTTATTAAAGCCATCCATCTCAACCCTCATCTTAGCATCCTACTCTCTCGAATGTGGTTGTAGCAAAAAAAGAACAATCAAATAAGCAGAGGAACTGCACTTTCCCTCTGGAATTGCATTATGATTTAACACTGAGGGCCTTTTAATGGGTGAAAAATCAATTGACTTTAAAAATCTATGGCTTGGAATATTGCACTCTCATAAATTGTGGGCACACAAAAATACTTTTATAAGATTGAGAATTGTCACTCACTAAATAATGTAATTTTACCTGCTCATAAGTTCATAGACTCCTACTATTTTCGATAGATCTGCCACACACACCCTGGAACAGATGCTACCGAGTAGAGCACAAACCTTCAAATCAAACTCTGTACTAGTGATACCTTATATTTCCAAGATTCCTCACCTCAGTGAGTCAGTACGTACTTGCTCTAATTTCAAAATCTAGTGAGCTTCCTATGGATGGAGGCAACATTATAAGGGGGCACTATGCATCCTGTAAGGGACGTCTCAATTTTGGTCCAAATATGCTGTTAGCTTGGTAAAATGCAAATGTCAAACTTTATTGATATCAGTTGTGAGTTGAATCCTCTGTATGTAGTTTCTGTCAATGTAGAACATTCCAAGTCTGTTATTTATGGGTTTCCATGACTGATAGGGTGTTTCCATTAAAGGTAGCAGCCAATATAGCCAGTAGACTGCGTGGGAGCTCACAATGTTTTTAAACATACCTTTAGCTGGCACAGTGTTGTATTCAAGTCCACCTAAACAGAGTCAAGTCAAGACCAGAGTGTATCAAGACCAAGACAAGACCAAGATTTGAGGGGTTGAGACCAAGTCAAGACAAAGACCAAGGCAGGGCGAGACCGAGTCAAGACCAAGACCAGACCAGTGCAGAGTCCCACACTGCATGACACAGTTATGATAAAATGTGGTACAAGCAAACCATAGGCACTCAAATTGATCTGAAAGATCCACAGAAAACAAATGAATATTCCTCTTCATTCACCTCCTTTATTTCCCCCCCCCCCACACACACACACATATATATATAGAAACCATCTTGAAGTAGCTACAGAATATTCAAGTTTTGAATATTCAAAACTTAGGTCTACACTTTTCTCTTTCTTTTCTTCAACAATATAGCAATTTACAATGTAAATGTTTCATATAAGTGGAGGCGTTTTACTCTGTCTCCAATCTCTGCTGTCACATCTTAAGCGCTCTCACCCAATTGAGGGAGCTTTACCGTGGCGTGTAGCATTTATGTCAGAGCAGACAATAGCTAACGTTGATGAAATGTAACTTTATTCACATTAGCTACATAGTTTATGTGGCCTGTCTCGTCTCGTATCACGAGCAAAAACATAACTTGGGAACAACAATTTGTCGCTACATGCCTACAGTGTTGGGGAAGCTACTTTGAAACTGTAGTTTGACAAGCTACAAGCTATTTGTAATTTTAAGTAGTTATGCTACACTCAAGTTACTATTTTGAAAAAGTAGTTAGCTACACTACAAGTTACTATCAAAAAGTATTTAGCTACATTAAAGCTACTTAATGAGGCATTTTTTTAATGTTACTATCAAACCAATAATATTAATAACAAAATGTACACTAATGACATTTATTAATTAATGTATTAATTACATACATTTAAAGTGTTTAATTAAATAAAATATATTTAATACATTTAATGAATAGTAACATTAATACAGTTAATAATGGCTATAAAATTAAATACAACCTTATAAAATAAAAACAAAAAAGATCAGATGCCATTAAATGGCACTATACTTCACACTTTTCAGTCCTGCTGTGGCCAGGTATAGCCTACTTCCCTAAAGATCCAATTTTTATGACAAACTCTCCCTGGGCTGGCATTTTTTGTTCTTGTCACATAATATTTAGTGTGGATAATATGTGAATAAAAACTCTGGGCTTGTTTCTCCCCTCACCTGGGTGGAAATGCAAGTGCCAGCTTTACAGGTCACATACAGAGGTTGATCTACAAATATTTGTTCGCTTTGTTCAGGTCCAAAAAAAGTAGATGGATGATCATCCTAGATCAGGGTTCGGTAACCTATGGGTCACGAGCCACAAGTGGCTCTTTGTTAAAAAGCAAGTGGCTCAGCGGGTGTCTCACCATTCATCAACACATTGATCTTTCTATGAGTGATTTTATGAACGTTTTTTTATGTGCACCCAGGGTGTGAAACTAGCACCCGTCACCCGTCACCCGTAAAATGCGACAAGGCTCAATCCAGTTCGCGAGATCCTCGTACAAATGTATTTCATGCCCCAGTAATTTTGATCATCTACCTGCAAAAGGTGGATGACATATAACATAATAATGTAACATTCCATGTAACGGAATGACACATAAAATGCTGTTAAAAAGACACGCTTGAAGAAGCACACTTTATTATATATTTAAAACAGTCAAAAATCATGTCTGATTTTTTTAAAAAATGTATCAACCAAAAGAATTGGCTCCTTAGTGAAAAAAGTTGAAAAGTTTTGGCATAATTACACAACATCAATTATTTTTTACCAATCATTTTACTTATTTTACATGAAAATAATAGTTAATTAAATGCTAAGAAATTGAGAAATCAAATAGTTCTGCATGATATTATTATTATAATAAAATTGTGACAGGGCGGAGGGTGGGTCCGGGTCGTGATTCCGCACACCCGGACCCTGATCAGGCTAATCAAGACTCAGAGAGGGATAAAGGCCATCTGGAAGCTGCAGTGCGAGAGAGAGAGAGAGAGAGAGAGAGAGATTTAGGACAGCTGTCTGACAAATTTGTGTGTTTGTCTTTTTGGTTTACGTTTCTTATTAAAATATCGTTTATACTCTCAAGCCAGTTCTCATCACCTCCTTTCCAGTAACCCCTTTAAACTGGTGCCGAAACCCGGGAAGGAGGAGGGATGTGCCATAGTGGAGTTCTCGCCGCTACCATTCACTCAAAAGGAGCAGCCATGGCCATTCACGGCCATTTGCTGAAGGACGGAGGAGCCCGGCAGCCAGGAAGCGGAGGAACGGTCGCCGACCACAAGGGAAGGAGGGGCTCCCTACCAACCACCTGGAGCGGTTACCGCAGCCAGGGGCAGGGGAGACCCAAACCGTCCACCAAAAACGCGCCGCGGTGTTCCGTCTGCCAGGGGCCGGAAGACTGCATCCGATCTGCCCATTTTTTTAATTCCCATTCGTTAATTTGGCTTGATCGCCATCACGGCGTGTAAGTGCCACACTTTCTTTTTGTTTCCCTCCCCTTGTACCCTCCCTCATCCAGGTAGACGGGGATGACCTGCCGGCAGACGGGGCAGAAGCCACGCTCCTCTCCAGGGAAGGGCGGGTGGGGTGGTGTACATTATACCGGGGGCTCCCTGGCCCAGGGAGTACAAGGGAGGAATGTGGCATGGCGGAGGGCGGGGCCGGGTCGTGATTCTGCACACCCGGCCCCTAATCAGGCTAATTAGCCCTCAAGAGGTAAAAAGGCTGACCGAAGACAGCAGTGCGACAGAGAGAGAGATTTTCAGACAGCTGTCTGACACCTGTGTGTGTGTGTGTGTGTGTGTGTGTGTGTGTGTGTGTGTGTGTGAGTGTGTGTGTGTGTGTTTGTCTTTCGTTTGTCATTTGTTTGTGTTTGGTTCAGTTTTATATTCAACTATTATTTATATCCCTCAAAAGGCAATAATAACTTTTTGAATTATTTTATTTAAAATAGTAATGCTGTTGTGTGAACTATAAAGAACAAAGTGTCTGAAATATTCTTTGTTACATAGAAGAAAAAAATATTTTCAGATTTACCTGCCCATGTACTTCTTGTAAAGGTAAACAAACTATGGTTGCTCACTTTACATAACAATCAGACAATCTCTTCTTTTCCAAGTGAGCTGGAATAAGCTCTCAGTAGATGACGGTAATTCACTATTTTTGTTTGTGATCTGCCATTACAAAAGAAGAAGATGAAACTGCCTGATTCTGACCAGAAGACTGAAATATGCTGCCAGATCATAAGACATTTTAAAAAGTTTGTCATCTACGCAATAAGGAAGGCTATTAATTATAATCTGACCAACATGATTTTTAAATCTAAAATGATTTTACTCTGTTTTAAAAGCAGCTGAGCTACTGTCAAGCTACTGAAAATGTAATTACGTTAGTAGAGTCACTACAAGCTACTACCCAACACTATGCCTGTCCCCTAAATCTCTAATAAATGTAACACTGCATGAGCTACATCCCTCAATGTTAACTAAATTAGGTAGGTTGTGTGCTTAGCTAGGTGGCAAATAGCTGGCAAGCAACTGAAACTAGTGCCCTAAAAAATTGTAAGTATATAGGTAGCTAATATTTATAGCTGATACTCACTAAATCTCTTTGGGTGAGGGGTGAAGGTGAATTTAGGCACAGATGCTGTGTTCCATTCAAATCGGATGTGTGATATCTCCGATCTCCGACTAAAAGCATTTTAATGCCAGATGCTGAAAAGTTGACATTAAAGGAAACAAAACTACAATGCTCCTGAAAACTGAGCAGCTCTTTGACCATCACCAGAGATGTCTCCTAACAACCCAATTCATAAACACAATATGCAACAATATTATTTGTGCTACAGGTGTACAAATATCAAAAGAGAGTAAAATTGTCCATGTTTTGAACACCTACTACTCTTTGTTAAATCATCATATCATGTAATGTAGGAACTTTAACTAATGTGACTTTCCAAGTTGTAATTATGACTTCAAGTGGCATTCCATTACACTTTTCCCAGTAGGAAGTTGGAAAATCAGACTTTCCGAGTTTAATGGAATGCAGCAAGAGGCAGATTGCTAATGTTCACTAGCTAGCTTTGCTAGCATCTCTTACACTTAGAATAACTTTTTTTTATGCTTCCCTCTTCCCAATCCTGTAAAATTAGCCTAAAACGCCTAATCAAGGCATACCCAAAGTAAATTTAAAGCTGTTCTTGAACCTTTTGGAGTACATGCATGGTTTTGGTCACATTTGAAAGGGGACACTCTGAAGTTTTTTCCCCAGCAGTCAGAATTACTGTAAGTGCTACTGATTTTGAGTAATAGAAGTTTGAACACAATGAAATAGAAGTTTGTTTTTCAGCCTGAAATTTTGTTTTTGCTTACAGATACCTGCAGATGACTATAACTTGTAGCTATTAGCTTGAGAACACAATGGGATCACAGCATGAAGCCTTACCTAGTCCAAGTTCAAATGTTATAACAATACCATAAAAAATGAATATTTTACACATGTTTTTCTAAGGGTACATACACCCAGGCGTTTTACAAAAGTGCCTTTTGGATACTCCAAAAGGACCCTTTGGTAACCTAGGACAAAAAGGCTACTACTTTTGAATGCTTCAACGTACAGTCATAATTTTGGGCTCTAATGAAAGATGACACTTAGAGCTATCATATTCCATATCCAGATCCACTATTAGTTTTGCTGACACAGAGTAACTGATCTATAAACACATTAGAGTGCCTTTTCCCTTCTTGAAACTAAATGTTGTGCATATAAAAGAGTCAAAACTAGTGCTATGGTGGACAATTTGTTTATATAAAAAATACACAACAAACTATTTACATGAATTTTTACACAAAGTATTTACACAAAGTATTTACAAACAAAATTATAAAATTGTACATGTTTCTAGCAACATGCCAGTCATTGTAGCAGTCACATTTGGGTACAAAGCACAAAGGCACATCACAGGAGGAGTACTTCACTGGTGTCTTTGCATGACACTGCCTGCATTTCAGACGACCAGCGGTGCAAGATTTGGTGATGTGCAACGGCCTGTGATGTGCTCTTCGTGGAGCAGGAGATACGGGTCTGGCTGTGGAGTGAGACCCCAACTCTGCCAGCTCCTCAGCAAGGGTCTCTCTGAAAGCCTTCTGGTTCATGGGGCTCCTCTCTTGATGAGATGCTGTCCTGCTGCTCCACTTTATGTGGCCGCTTGCTGAGTGGGGGAGAAGTATCCAGCTCCCAATCGCTATCTGATTCAGTGAGAATAAATACATGTAATTTACAAAGCTAGACACAACTTTTCCATCTTTTCTGTATTCTATATATATATATATATATATATATATATATATATATATATATATATATAGTTTTTCTTTTCAAGTGTGTAAATATGTATTATTGTATGTATATTTACTGTAAATACTGTATACTTTGCCAATGTACTATGGAACAAATAGATGGGCCTACACCTCACCCATGAATTCAGCATTGTAACAAATAGATGGGCCAACACCATCCCCCATGATTTCAGCATTGTAACAAATAGACTCTCAAACACAACATATATTGTTATTTTCAACTTATATTTATTGATTTATTTATATATATATTTTACGTCCATTTATATATATATATATATATATATATATATATATATATATATATATATATATATATATATATATAAATAAATGGACGCGAAATATATAAATACATATTTACAGTAAATATACAAAACATCTATATAGCATGTCAATAGATCTGAAACAAACAATGAACTAAAACCTCACACACGCACAAACAAATACAAAAAACACGCACAAACGGTTCAAACACTCACTGAGGGAACACACAACAAAGGGTAATTACAAAATTTGTATTCATTATTCAAACTAAAGCTTATTTATGCGGAATATACAGTAATATATGTTATAAAACACAAGAAAACACTTACTTGTCCAGAGCAATGTCTCATCTCTCCATAAACATTTCCTCTGCCTCCGAATCATCCATATTGTTTTCAGAAATTTCATCTCCAAACTCATCATTTTCACAATGAATGCCTTCTTATATCACATCCTGGGGTGAAAATCCTGTTTTTCGCGTCCGTTTCACCATATTTAAATCTCCAAATGTGTAAACAGTTCCAAAACAACACTCACACCTTTTTACGCACAGACGCACAAAACACTAGGTAATGGCAAGGCAACTTTGCGCACACACATTACAGAACCGTGCTCTAATCGTCCCACTAAAGCCGCATATCACTGTTTTCAGAATTTCATTGGCTATATGAATTGCCTGTCATTCACACTCTCGGATATAATTGGTTTGATCAGGAAACAAAGGAAAGGGGAGAGCCCTTACATTCGACACAGACTGTGGTTGGATATTGAAGGCTTTGGACAGGACATGGAAGCTCCTATTGGGTCAAATGAGGTGTCAATCGAATGGTCAGAGTGCGTGCTTCCATTTTGATACTGGATATAGGAAATGTTTACATCTCAACTGAAGTTATGACCGATAGATCATAGAATGCGTCGAAGTTGTGATAGTGCTGTCGGCTAACGCGAAATGCTACTACTATATTCCGTGGATGTTTATTGATATATAAATGTGTTATGGACTAAATACTTCATTGAATTGGATTGTATGGACCCTTTACAGTGTAACCAAACCATTTTTGTTGGAATGTAATGGATCAGTGGACTAACAGGAGGCTTCATGGGTGAGTTTCTAACAGTTTGGGTTTGTTCATTTGGCTGTTGGTGGTCTGACAAAGAGACAGATTGTACCCGCTGTGTTGATTGTATCTTAAAAAGGTTTACATTGTTCGAATCACGAGTATCTCAGCTTTCCAAATATATGTATTATGTTTACTTTTTTTTTTTTTGGAGTTTTATCTTTCAAAAACATAAACCTCTGAAACACACCGTGGGTCGTGTGCGGCACATCGGACCGTTAAGTGCCGATAAAAGTTTGACGTGATCCCAGCCATCTCAGTAAGCATTGCATTGCATAATTTACATAATGCTGAGTGTTTTCTTTTGGATGCTTTTTTTGCAGATGAACTCTTCATGGTGTAGGTCAGTGTTTCCAAACCTTTTTCTGCCACGGCACACTTATAGAATAAAAAAATCAGTGACAGCTGTTAACATTAATAATAATTTCAAATGAGAAATTAGTCAAGTTGTTGCCTGCATTTGAAGCAGGAAGTTTTACATCCAATCACAGTAATGATGTTAACAAATAAATCAGACAATGCACAGATGATTTAGTGATATTCCCGCAGTTGTGGTCTTGAACTTTCTTGAAATAAAATCCAGAGTCCTCTTTGTCTGAGACTGAGACAAGACCGAGTAAAAATGCGGCCAATTCCATGACTAGATCGAGACCTTAAAAAAGTGATCTCGACATCAAGACCGATCTTGAATGCTACAACACCGATGAGTACTTATATTTGTTCCCCTGATTTATTAAGAATGCTTTACCACTCCTTACTGAGAGACCGCAAAACAAGGGCGAGAGTGACCATAAACAAGGGATAGAGAGAGAGTGCAATAGACAAGAGATGAAGAGTGAGAAATCTCATATATGAGCATATTCGGCTAAATGTAATTACTTGATTAAAATGAGTTGTATGCACAACACAAATAAAGCAGCATTAGAGGCAGGAGTGTAATGGTGCTTATGTGGAAATGTAATATATTTTTCAAGCTGTGTTTCAAAATGTTTTTTTTTTCATGGTGGATCAGGATATTGGTAATTTTCTACCGTGTGGGAAGCACTCATTTGACAGCGAAACTAAAATGAAAATGGTATTTTATCCATGAATCACTTAGGACAGTGTTTCTCAACCTTTTTTGTCTATGTATCCCAGCAGCACAATAAGTAAAGCTCAAATGTGTTCCTTGTGACTTATATTAGTGGATTGTATTAGCTTTGTCATTAATACTATTAAAATGAACACTATTTCAATAATTTACATTTAAAATAATTGATAATGCGGGTGAACAGACTCGTCACATAGCTTCCTCACAAACTGAAGCAGTTTGAGAAATACATAATTATAATGGCATTTAGATTGATATTGGTTTAAATGGGGACAAATCTAGGATGGAGTGTTGTATTGCTATTAAGATGTATTATTAAAATGAGTAAAGAGAACTGTTGCAAAAATCTACAACAAGATACTTTATTATTTATATATCTTCCACTACAAGTGTCATCCACACAAATTAAAAAAAAGCAGAAAAGTATGAAACTCAAAATGTTGTTCCTTTAGATGTGCGAACATTACGTGTTTTGAGTGTCTGTCTTGCTTTTTAATTATTTTGAAAGACTTGAGGTCTAAGGTTTGATGCTACAACATTATTGCCTACACAAGCATCTTTCCTTTTCAAGGCAGTTTTCAGTTAAAGCGTTCTTTTAATCCTAACTCATATAACAGGCTGGTCTTTGACACTGTCAGTATGGTGCCTTTCTGAGTGTGCATCCTGAGCTGATTGATGGTTGGTAGCTTGAAGAAGAGAGAGGAGTTTGCTGCATGTTCTCAGGCCAAAAGCTGAATGTCCAAGCGATTTAAGACCCGATGATCATCTAACGAGCAGCAGAGAGCGGAGGTTCCCGACTGTTTTGGCTGAGGGCAGAGTAAGGAGATAGATTTGTTCCAACTCACGCAGTAGTCAGAAAAAGCAGTTAGCAAAGCCTTTGGGGATGGATGGAGTCTTGAACAGAGCTGCTGTTCATTTTAAAGCACTCAGGAAGCGTCCCTGATCTCTTGCAACCATGAATAGCAGATTACAACTTTTTTCTGCAAACTGCAGTTTGCATGCATGCTTTAACTCATTAGTAACACTAACTTGAGATGTGAATATTTAAGGTTAACATTAAGATTAAAATAAAGTGGCAATGAGGTACATCCTTGTGCAAGGTTACACACTGAAAGTGCTCTACCCTTTGGTGTAAGATATAGTGACGTTCACTTTTGAATGAAATTTGCCCTGTTAAAGAAAAATTCACCCACAATTAGAATTCTGGCATCATTTGCTCACCCTCATAAGTAGTTCCAAACATGTATTACTTGCTTTCCTCTAAGCAACACAAAATGTGTTTAGCAGAATGTTAGTTCCTCTTCTGTCGCTCTCTCCACGTTGTGTCAGAGAAGCAACACTAGGGGTCTCTCGAGCGCCGATATTCACCTCTGATCTATGAAAATAGGCCAATGAGAAGTTGGCAGCCAGTATTTGCATATCCCGCCCCCGGACATACGGGTATTTAAGCGGCGCAAATACGGGAGTTCATTCAGAAAATTTCTTCGGAGCCGATGGTCGTGTCTGCAATTGCTGTGTGTTACACACCGAGTTCCTGTCATTCCTCTGCTGCATGCTGTTGGATTCCATGGCGCATGACAGAGGCTTCCTCCTGTTTGCACGGCTGTGCATTCCTGCCCCTGGGCGCTTCGACAGTGCAGATCATAAAAAGAACTCTCACGAGTCCTTTTTTCATAAAAGAGTGATTTTATATAAAATTGTATTTTCCTCTAAAAGAGCAAAACACAGCGCCGTTGAAAGTCCATTTACTGCGAGAACATGACCATGACAACGTTGCGGTCGCGGCTTGCTTACAACCGTAAGCAAGCCACTCCAGCTGCCCTCCGCGTTGCTCCTTCTTTCCACGGGATTGAGGACGATGCGGCTGGCGATGGAGGCGATTTGGGGATGTAGCGGGTGCAGCTCCGCCGGGTACGCCCCCTCGGACCACCTGCAACCCGGCACGCTCGTTGACTCCTGTCCATGCTCGAGGCAGCGGCCAGTCTGCTGACCCTCCTGCGAAGGAAGCAGATGAGCTCGCCGCGGCATCGGAGGGCGTGGTATCTGATGCTGAGGACTCCCCTGGGCTGCTGCTTTCGGGCCTGCACGCCCAGGCTGAGGCCAACGCACAGATGACCGACATGCTTTCGGGCAGCCAACAGCGTGGGCATGGATTGGAACCCTCCATCCTCCCCACAACCATCACGGCTGGACGACTGGTTCCTGGGGACGACTGGTTCCTGGTGTCTGGGCGCCGCTCACAGCCTCACCCTCCCCGGTCCGTTTTTCCCGGAGGTGCATGATGAGCTGACGTCTTCGTGGAGAGCACCCCTCTCCACTCGTCACACCACAACCTGCTCATCCGCCCTCGCCACCCTCGACGGTGGAGCGCGCCACGGGTACACGCCGATTCCCCAGGTGGATAGGGCAGTTGCGCTCCATATATGCCCCGGAAGCCCTACCACCGGACGCGCCGCTTCCGCCCTGCATGCTATGGCTCTCCTGCAGGTCCACCAAGCCAAGGCACTACGTAACATGCACGGGGGTGGCCCTGATCCTGACACGCTGCAGGAACTGCGCTCAGCGACCGACCTCGCCCTGAGAGCGACGAAGGTCACAGTGCAGGCGCTCGGGCAGGCGATGGCCACACTGGTGGTCCAGGAACGTCAACAATGGCTGAACATGGTCGAGATGCGTGAAGCTGACAAGACTCGCTTCCTCAACGCCCCTGTCTCCCAGTTTGGCCTCTTCGGTGACACCGTCGAGGACTTCGCCCAGCAGCTCTCCATGGTGAAGAAACAGACGGAGGCCATTTCTCACATCATGCCTCGCCGCAAGCCTGCCACCATGGCCCATGCCCCGTCTGCTCACCGAGGGTGTCCTCCCGCGGCCAGAAGACAAGCTCCTGCTCTGCCTCAACCCGGGCCCAGCTCTCAGCCCCAGCGTCGAGGAAGCGCATGCTTCGAGGGCCCGGAAGGCTCCCAGGCGTTCCTGAGACAACGCACCCAGAGTCCAAGACGTTAGCTCCGGAGGTGGTAAGACCGCTCTGTCCCCCGGTGGAGGGCTGGGGGGAGAATCCTGTGTTTTTTCATTTGCTGCACCCCCCAACAGGGGCTGTGGTACCCAAATTCTCAATAAAAGAGCTATTTCCTTTGTCTCTGGGTCACATGGCCCGCAAATGCCGTTCTCACGGCACTCTGCTTTCAGGCCTCAACAGTCCCGGCTTCCTGGACGCGGTGTCCCCGCCCTCAGCCCCACGACTGTTCCCCGACCGGCCGGTTCAGACGAGTCCAGAGGACGCCAGCATCAGACCTCCTCCTCAGTCACGAACCCGCCCCCCGCCGGGTGCACGGAGCAAGGTAATTGCTTTGAGTTTATTCTCAGCACCAGAGCCTCGGGATGCTACAGTGCCTCCCGACGCCGCGTTACCTGTTCCGCACCGCTGCGAAGCCCCACCAGGTACGTCCAAAATACTCGTCCCCTTGGTGCCCCTAGCACGGAGCTTAGAGGCGTGGCTTTCACTGCCCAGCCCGTCACAATGGCTGCACCGGACCATTCGACTCGGTTATGCAATTCAGTTTTCCAGGCCTCCGCCCCCCTTCGTGGACGTTCATTTTTCCACAGTACACGGCGGACTTGCCCACTCCCTGCGCGAAGAAATCGCCTCCCTTCTAATCAAGGACGCGATAGAGCCTGTCCCTCCAACCAAAACGAAGAAGGGTTTCTACAGCCCTTACTTCATTGTACCCAAGAAAGGTGGCGGCTTACACCGATCTTGGATCCTGCAAGTTTTCAACGGACCTTATCTAAACTCCCGTTCAAAATGCAAACCCAGAAACAAATTCTATCTGGCGTCCGGCATCTAGATTGGTTCGCAGCGGTAGACCTGAAGGACGCGTACTTCCACGTCTCAATTCGCCCTCGACATCGACCCTTCCTACGGTTCGTGTTCGACGGCCAGGCGTATCAGTACAAAGTCCTCCCCTTCAGCCTGTCTCTGTCCCCTCGCGTCTTCATGAAAGTCGCAGAGGCAGCTCTTGCCCCGCTCCGAGAAGCCGGAATACGCATACTCAATTACCTCGACGACTGGCTCATCCTGGCCCCCTCGCGAGAGTTACTATGCGCGCACAGAGACCAGGTGCTCAGCCACCTCAGCCGTTTGGGGCTTCAGGTCAACTGGGAAAAGAGCAAGCTCACCCCGGTCCAGAGCATCTCTATTCTTGGTTTGGAGTTAGACTCAGTCTCAATGACAGCACATCTCTCCAACAAGCGTGCTCAGTCGGTGCTGAAATGCCTCGCTTCCTTCAAGCCAGGTGCTGTGGTCCCTCTAAAACGATTCCAACAGCTCCTGGGGCATATGGCATCCTCCGCGGCGGCCGCGCCACTGGGGTTGATGCATATGAGACCACTTCAGCACTGGCTCCAGACTCGAGTCCCGAGACGAGCATGGCGCCGCGGCACGCACAACGTGAAAGTTACCACTGCCTGCCGCCAAACCTTCAAACCCTGGACAGACCTCTGCTTTCTACGGGCAGGAGTACCCTTGCAGCAGGTGTCCCAACGCGTTCTGGTTACAACCGACACCTCCAAATTGGGTTGGGGCGCCGTGTGCAACGGGCGCGCAGCCGCAGGCCGGTGGAACTGAGGCCCGCTGCGTTGGCACATCAACTGCCTAGAGCTTCTGGCTGTTTTCCTTGCCCTGAGGAAGTTTCTCTCGTTAATTCGGGGCAAGCATGTCCTAGTCAGGACTGACAACACCACGGTCGTAGCCTACATAAATCGCCAAGGCGGAGTACGCTCCCTCCACATGTCACAGCTTGCCCGTCGTCTCCTCCTTTGGAGTCAGCAGCGACTCAAGTCACTGCGCACCACTCACATCCCCGGCAACCTCAATGTGATAGCGGACGCGCTGTCAAGACAAAGCTTGCCTGGCGGAGAGTGGAGGCTCCACCCCCATTCGATCCAGCTGATTTGGGACCGGTTCGGCAAGGCCTAGGTAGACCTGTTTGCCTCCAAGAAACCTCCCACTGCCCGCTCTGGTATGCCTGTACAGAGGCTCCCCTCGGGGCAGATGCTTTGGCATACAGCTGGCCCGCGGGGCTGCGCAAGTACGCATTTCCCCCAGTGAGCCTTCTTGCACAGGTGCTATGCAAGGTCAGGGAGGACGAAGAGCATGTCATTCTGGTGGCCCCCTACTGGCCCACCCGGACTTGGTTCTCGGACCTCACGCTCCTCACGACAGCCCCTCTCTGGCGAATTCCCCTGAGGAAGGACCTTCTTTCTCAGGGACGGGGCATGCTCTGGCACCCGCATCCAGACCTCTGGAACCTCCACGTCTGGCCCCTGGATGGGATGCGGAAGATCTAGCCGGCCTACCATCGACCGTCATAGATACGATCAACCAAGCCAGAGCCCCGTCTACCAGGCATCTTTACGTCCTAAAGTGGCGTCTGTTCGCAGACTGGTGTTCTTCCCGAGCCGAAGACCCACAGAAGTGCGCGGTTAAGTCAGTGCTCGTGTTTCTACAGGAGAGGCTGGAGAGGAGGCTGTACCCTCCACCCTCAAGGTGTATGTCGCCACCATCGCGGCTCACCACGACACGGTAGGCGGCAAGTCTCTTGGTAAGCACGACTTAATTGTCAGGTTCCTAAAAGGTGCCCGGAGGCTGACTCCCTCCCGGCCTAACCTGTTTCCCTCCTGGGATCTCTCGGTCGTCCTCTCGGGCCTCCAGAGACCCCCCTTCGAGCTGCTAGACTCAGCTGGACTCAGGGCCCTCTCTCTCAAGACCGCCATGCTGATCGCGCTCGCCTCCATCAAGAGGGTCGGGGACCTGCAAGCGTTCTCTGTTAGCGACACTTGCCTGGAGTTCGGTCCGGCAGACACATACGTGATCCTAAGACCGCGACCGGGCTATGTGCCCAAGGTTCCTACCACACCCTTCAGAGATCAGGTAGTGAACCTGCAAGTGCTGCCCCGGGAGGAGGCAGACCCAGCCCTTTCGTTGCTATGTCCAGTACGTGCTTTACGTATCTATCTGGACCGCACACAGAGCACTAGACACTCTGAGCAGCTCTTTGTCTGCTTCGGGGGACTTTTTCGAGATTCTACAATCTCCGAGTTGAGTCAGTATCATCCTGTGTTTTCTCAGGTCCGAGCCCGTAAAACTCGGTAACACGCTGACCATCTGACCGGGTGAATCGCTTGCGTCTAGCGCCTTTCCCTCAACCGAGGTAAAATAGTGCGCCTCCGTTCCCAGGAGATCCCATCTTTGGGTCGCTGGTTGACTCCTCCCTAGCCCTTTTGGGTCCGCAGTTCAGCGGAGGAACTCGCTGACCCAAGCCACTACGGGTACCCAAAGCTAACCTGTACTGGAATAGGTGCTCTGTAGGTAAGGCCTCCTGCTCGGACTCCCCCTTTGTGTAATTCCGCAGTACTGTCCCCTCACGAGCGGACTCCCGTGTCTCCCTTAGGCAGTTACAGCTGCCTCGGTCGCCGTGTTGTACGCTATCCCCCCTCTACGAGGTTGGATCTACCACCACGCCAACGTTTCCACATAGGTCCTGACAGGCCATGTGAGGTATCTGTCACCCTTTGCCTCCCCTGCGGGGTAGGTGTGGCCTCCACAGGGTCTTCTCCGCCCTGAAAGAAGGGCTAAGACCCCCTTCCCTCAATGCGTAGTTGCTCTATGCGAGAAACATAGAGAGAAAAGAGGCCCAGCCAGGCTGGCCTGTTCCCAGGTTGGCGGCCATCACCTTGTTCCCCCCCTCCAGGGTAACGAGAAGGATTCTGATGGCTTGAATGGGGCATTGGGGAAGGGTACGTGCAGTCTGATACAGTTGGTCGTCCTGCACGTAGGAATACCTGCTCGCTCCTGTATCAGCAGTTCACGTACACGGCTCAGCGCATGGCACATTATAAGTGGACCCCTAGTGTCGCTTCTCTGACACAACGTGGAGAGAGCGACAGAAGGGGACCGTCTAGGTTACGTATGTAACCTCCGTTCCCCGATGGAGGGAACGAGACGTTGTGTCTTCCCCGCCACGTCGCTGAGCCGAGCCACTGTTGTGGCCGGACCATTTCAGGCTCCTCAGAAAAATCCTGAATGAACTCCCGTATTTGTGCCGCTTAAATACCCGTATGTCCGGGGGCGGGATATGCAAATACTGGCTGCCAACTTCTCATTGGCCTTTTTTCATAGATCAGAGGTGAATTTCAGCGCTCAAGAGAGACCCCTAGTGTCGCTTCTCTGACACAACGTCTCGTTCCCTACATCGGGGAACGGAGGTTACATACGTAACCTAGACATTTCAATCACCATTCACTTAAATTGCATCTTTTTTCATACAATAAAAGTTAATGGTGACTTTGGCTAACATTCTGCCAAACGTCACTTTTTTTGTTCCATAGAAAAAAATAAGTCACATGGTTTTAGAAAAACACGAGGGCCAGGAAATGTCCACAGAATTGTAATTTTTGGGTGAACTAGTCCTTTATCTCACAAGTAACTTACAGGCTATCAATAAATATTAATGGTTTGCAATTACTGGAACTTTCTGACTGAATTGACTTTAATACAATTTCTCATAGATAGGCACATACAGTACTGTGCCATTAGAGATTCATCACACCAACTCATGATGATCACATCATTTAGATGCTAATTTCCTAATTGAGTACAAATATGAAAATTCCACCATCATTTGCATTTAATCTGGAAAATGTATATAGTATGTATTTGTTTGAGTCTAAAAGGAGAAGGGGAAAACACTATTCAATCTATTTTTGTGCCCTTCTCTTGATTTTTTTATAATTCAGGATATGTTTTCAGGCTTGGTCATGCGGAAGACTGAATTAGCCAAGACAATAAGATGAGCTAATTAATCTGCATCAGCTATTTACCTCCTCTCGTTCCCAGCAGCCCATTTAATGAACCCTGGGAGTCAGCCAATCATGGCCCCTGGAGGTTGATATTTGGAGGAATGCTATCTATGTGGCACAGTCATAGAAGCTTGTATGAGTCCTACTGAACAGCCGCAGTGAAACTGATGAAGGGTATCAGTATCTGCCGAGAGAAGAGAAAGATGCCTTCATTCACATGCATAATGGTTGAAAGACTTATACAGTCACCAGCTCGCTCTGAACCCTTGGGCTTATTGTGAGGCTTCAGAGTCTAATGGAAACGTTACAGAGACTGGCTTTTACCAAGGGCTTGGTTTTCTACCATTAAGCATTTCTTTGTAAGAGTTCTGGGAATTACTTGATCAATGTAAATGACTGGGCTTTTGCAACTTTAAGATACTCTTTACAAGAGGCTCTCGGATCTCTGCTGAAAACTATCTGGTAAACATCACATTTCCTTCTCCAATCACTGCTTTCTTGTAAAAGTTATCTGATAGATAAATTCCTGCTGACTAAATTAAATTTTGTGCAATTTGTGACCAGCAGTGTTGGGGAAGCAAATGTGAAGTGCTAGCCAGGCAACAAGAAACTCATAAACATGTCAACATGATCAGTCAAGAAACACATTTGGAAAAAGTAGCTACACTACAACTTTTTTAAGCCAGAGCCTATTGGCTTGTTGGGAAGCTCAGACCCCTGATTGCAACGGCACATCTCTTGGTGGCCTTTCCCACCCCCTTACATGCAGCAACTGCTTCAGAGGACAGACTGCTCACATACTGAATAAATAAAGAAAAAAATGGAGTTGGCATGGACTCAGCTGTGTGGGGGGAGAGATAAGACAAAATTTGCAAGGGCGTCGGAAGGAAAATCCCTCTTGCCTCATCACAGAGATAGAGTGAGCTTCTAGGTTGCCTTGATTATGGAAATTAAGACGAAAGTGCATTCTGAATAAAGAGCACCATGCAAAACATGCCTCTGAGTTTTTATTGGATGTCCCCTCACTTTAATGCTCTCTCTGTCTTTCTACCCAGCTCAGGTTTTATTTTATTTTATGCACTGAAACATATGCAAGTGTAGTGGGACAAACAGTGGGCATTGCACAGTTTTTTTTTTAATTATTGTACCACACCTGTGGTGCATTGGTTTTCCAATCATAGGCCTTTAGGAATCCTATAAAATGGAACTCTAGGGCACTGCTTGTGTGTCAGAACACTGCTTGTGTGTCACCACCCGAGGACCACCCGAGGACCACCCGAGGACCACCCGAGGACCACCCGAGGACCACCCGAGGACCACCCGAGGACCACCCATTCCGGTTTTGATCCCGTCCTCATTGGAGGTATGTTTGTTTGGCTAACTAGCTAACACTAATATGCTTGGTTTGAGGAAACCGGTTTGTTTACTTGGTTGATTAGCTTCAGTACTGACAGTTTATCACTGTGGTCGGCTGGAGGCTGCCATTCCCTCAAAGTTCTCCCCTAAATATTCTCCCTTCAACATTTTTCCTCCATTTTGGAGTGATTTACTGGTGTATTGATGCCTTTTTGTTATTCGCGTGGGTTTGCGATTTGTATCTATGTACAGTTGGAGCTACAACATGAAGGTAAGTGGAACTATCACTATTTAGGCATATTTTTATTTAGTTATGTTGTAAACAATCCTTTGTTTAATTTGTAGGAAGAACAATTGGGGTTATAGGAAACCTAGTGTCTGAAAGCCGGCGTGGCAACATTTTCCGATACTGGTGCTTTGTTTGCAGTTGTTTGCCTCAAGTTGTGGGTTTTGTCTTTATTTGTTTGGTTGTATTATGTTTAGCCTTGAGCTATTTTGGGTATTTGGGTACTTCTCAGGCTCTGTGCAACTGAATATTGTGTGAATAATCACCTCCATTCAAGTGCTATATTTGTGGGCCTGTGAGGTTTTGTTTTGTTGATTTATTGTGTTGAACTGTTCATGGAGAGTGGTTGAACATATAAACCGGTGTTTCCCGTCTCCATTTTCCCTGCCTAACAACCGTGATCACACTCTTGTGCTGTTGTAGTGTTTGTTTTTCATGGTTTAACTGTAATTCATTATTTGTTAACTTTTGCTTCTGTTAACAGGAGCCAAGACCCAGGACAGGCAGCTAGCTAGCCTCCTAGTGTGGTGGTGGTACTTCTGTCACTGAGTGATGAGTATTCACGCTTGACCTCATTTTGTGTGCTGATGTGTGGGTGGTAAGATTTCATGATAAGAACCTTGTGCTCGTCAGCTAGCCTACCTGCCACTGGTAAGCCTCGGTCTCTTGTTTTGTAGTGTTTGTCTTCTGTGGGCATTTTTCTGCCCGGGTCATACAGACTTTTAAATGTTTTAAAGTTATATATATGTTGATAATTGTTGTAAATAAAGATTTAATATATTTGATATCCACGTCTTTGGTCCTCTTTTTATTAAACGAGTGAACCTGTGTGCCATTGGGTGATTTAAAGAAATATTAATATTTCCCTGTTTAACAGGGTGGCGTATTCAGCTACATTTACATCTTTATTTTTGCCCTGCTTCCCACTAATGCCATGCCACACAAGGATGAAAAGATTCAGCCCTAGAGCCTAATGAGATTTATAAGCAGACCCACATTAGAACATACAAATTTTATTTCCAAAAAGGGCTAGCCATTTTGCTCTAGTGATAAGAAACGTTAGAGGCATCTCTAGCAATGCCAGGCATTCAATACTGAAACGGAAGTGGTCTCCAATCCTTAAATGTCACTGTAAGACTGCCCCACAACAGCATACATTTGTGTACAGCATTACTGTGTGTTAAAATCAATGGTTCTCCGTATGAGTAAACGGTATGCATAGCAGACACACAAATAAAATCATACCCAATCAAATCACAATTTTTTTTTTTCGTATAGTTTATGCAATGTAATACTATACAATAATGTGCGATTAATTATGTCCATGTGCATTTGTATGTAGGTAATTGATATGAAATACTTTGGCAAATTTGACAAGTCCTGTGGTGTGACATGCTATCTATTTAAATGCATTTGTTTAATTGTCTTATAATTAATATGCATACAGCTTTTATGACCTTATATCAATTGAGATTCTGCATGGAATAATTAAAAAAAAATTATTTGTCACACTTCAGGACTGATTGAAATGCATTAGTGAAGGTAAAAGGTGATGAATAATTATTAAAAAAGTAAAGAAATGGTGACCAGTTCACATGACTCAAAATGTACACTTTATCCTATACAGTACATTCATATAAATGCATCCATCCATTTTCTATAACAGTTTATCCTATGTAGCGTCACAGGGTTGCTGCAGCCTATCCCAGCTACCTTAGTCTGAATGCATGGAAATGTACTGAAAAGGTAGACAGTCCATCAAAGGGCCATTCATATTAATTCGAAAATAAAATAATAATGTTAATAAACTCTGTAGATTAGTTCTCATTACAGCAAACACTACGGCATGTCAGTTGAACAGTTTTAAAAGTTGTATAGAGACAGATGGCATGTATTCCCATGGGTGAAGCATAAAATATATAAAGATGTGTTTCAATTAACAGAAGACTCAAGAAAACAACAGGGGGTGGGACTTTAAATGTGACGTGTAATTTTCGCACCACTAGCAGCACCAAACATTTTAAACGGCAATATGTTTGTTTGAGTGGCCCGACTGGGCCAAACATAAAAACATTATCTAATACAATCTAATACAATGCTGTTAGTTACTTTAAATAAAAATAATTAAAAAGCCTAGGACAATCTAATAAATAAATCATAAAAAGCCACAAATAAAAGACTTGTCTGTCATACTCTCTAAAGGGAACTTTAATAAGCATCTTTATTCCCACAGGTTGTCATTAATGCATATATACACAATACTTTTTTCTATTTGCACAACCTCCACTAGCTCCTGCTAGAAAGTTACTACATTTCCTTTTGCAGAAATCCTACAGGTCAAATAAAAGTCTGATTTAATTGAATCCTTGTATTTCTGTCCAATGCATAATGAACTGACTAGCAGACCATGGCAAAAACCTTGTCCTCACTTGTAATGAAAAAAAAAATGGCCAAGGTGTCATGACAGCCGTCTGTGGCCCAACATTAAAATCACAGAGAGAGAGAGAAGACGAGAGAGCGAGGGAAACATGAAGGCAAACATATAGCCAGTCTGCTAAAGATGTATCAGGTGGGGGATATCATTTTATTATATCAAATATACATCATAGATGGGTCGTCTTTGTGTTTTCTCATTTTCTCATTTCCTTGCAAAACTTAAGCATCATGGAGAGCTGCGAGATAACATTACAGGGTAACTCAGGTGACCCTGTAATGCAGGTTGCCGATGGGCCATGTAGCATATGGTGGGTGCATTCATTTTTCATTTCGATACATGAGCTTTGAACAAGTTCAGACAAGCCCCGTCTCTCCTATTGTTTGCTTATTTTCTACCCACGATTCCTCAACGGGGAGCTCAATGACAAAGATGCCGGGCAATTTAACATGCTGTTGTCGCAAATGTAGATCAGTTTGTCTTGCCTGTCCACATAACATAAGCTTCAGATAGCTCATTTTGTAAAACGATTGCGACATCACCAAATGCATTATCTGGTCAAACCAGGCAGCCAAGTAGGTGGAGCAATTTGCACTTCACAAATTCTATCAGCGTATTTATATCAGTGTGATTCCGTCCACCAGCACCCCAATAATTCTTCAGCAGCAGAGAGAGGTGAATGTGGTGCAAATCACCAGAGGTGGGGGACTCGAGTTACATGACTTGACTTGAGTCTGACTCGACTTGAACTGCATGACTCAACAATGACTTGAATTTTTTGTATTATTATTATTATTTATTATTAATAATTTTAGTAGTAGTATTATTATTATTATAAACAGTAATGAAATACAAAATATTGCGGCATCAGTTCATTAATTTGCAAAAATGTAAGCCCGACAGCACCACTGATCTGCATCTGCGCAGTTAACGCTATACTCCCAATGCGCCAAAATGACATGATTGTCAAGTTCCCAAAATAATCTCCTATGGATATAAAGATTTCAAATTGGACCATGTGAATAAAAAAGATTTGCCAGATGCACAATATGCAAAGCAAAAATATCCAATACAACCACCACAACCTCAAATTTCATCAGACATTTAAAAAACTACAAGGAAAGGTAAGTTAATAATTTCGTTATCATTTCATTATCCAAAAAGAAGAATATGTAAAATTACAGTTCAAATGTTTGAGGGTTGTCAGAAAATGTAAATTATTCACGATTAATCTAATGTTTTGTAGCGCGACAAGTTTGAAATTAACCAAAATTGCTTCTAAATGTGTGTGTGCCTTTTCTAATCTTTCTCAACAGTCAACAATATACCACAACCATTTGTTGGCAATCTAAAAACATAACAGGTAGATTTGCAGTCACAACACTTTATTTAAAACATGGCAAGTAGTACAAAATACACTGAATGACTCGTGGTGAAATCCAAGAGCTCTCATAGTGATTGTGACTTCTGAAGACTTTAACTAAAGCCCTTGAATGCAATACTTTTATGACTATTTTATATGTATAAATGTATCACTGAAGGGAACTGTTGTCTTCAGAAACGTTTCGATGGCATTTTCTTTTCACCTTACCTCAGAATAATGAATAATAAAATACTGTTTATAAGCGCAGGGCTGCTTTGTGTACAGGCGTTACCAGGGTAACAGCTATATTTCTGCTGCATAAGCGCTACTTACTGTCAGAGAGCGAAATTGCATTTTCACTCAGCCCGCCTGCTGTTTTCGTAAGATCAATGTGAAAACCTGACTGCATTTTTACGCAGCGTACACGCAGTATCTAAAAAAATAAAACATCTAGAAGTATTCACAGGACATGTTCATTAACGCTTTGTATAACACATTACTGTTATACAATTAATATTAATTATGTAAAGAAATGTATAATCTTTTCAGAGCAAAATAATTAATTAACCTCTAATTATTTTAGCACTGTGGCTTGACTTGACTTAAAACTCATCAGGACTCGACTTGACTTGCTTGAGGTGAGTCATTGTCTTGACTTGCTTAATTTGTCTGCACTGCACTTCATGGTTAAGACTTGAGACTAGCTTGTGACTTGAACATGTGTGACTTGCTCCCACCTCTGCAAATCACTTTGATCATTGTATTATTGCTTTTTCCTTGGCTGGCATCCCAGGGAACTCAAGAAAAACAATATCTCAAAGAAGAAAGTTCAAGAGTCTAAGAAACTGCTCTTTGTGGAACATGACCCAGACCTGACTTGATCCCTGGTCTCCCATTAGCATCCCATCTCAATAAATGCAGAGAATGCAACATAGATTGTTGTAGTGAAGGATTTTTGACACATTTTATTGATAGACACACTAGTAGAGAGAGACAGGAAATCAAGGAAAGGAAGAGAGGGAGAAAGGGATGAGAACATGACCCAGTTCTGACTCAAACCTGGGTCTCCCATGAGCATCTCAGCTCAATAAAAGCATAGAATGGACCATGAAATGGGGCAGCAGGGGCTTTTTGACACATTTTACTGATAGACACACTAATAGAGAGAGACAGGAAATCAAGGAGAGGAAGAGAGGGAAAGAGGGATGGGAACATGACCCAGGCTGACTCGAACCCAGGGTCTCTCATGAGCATCAAGCTCAATAAAAGCATAGAATGCACCATAGAATGGGGTGGGGAGATTTTTGCCACATTTTATGGCTAGATACAGTAGTAAAGACTGACAGGACATCAAGGTGAGAAAGAGAGAGGGGGAGAGGGATGGGAACATGACCCCAGCCAGATTCAAACCTGTGCAAAGCGATGGGGAAATGGCACAGGCCGAACTGGAACCAGGGGCTGGATTCACATAACGCTCTTAAGAACACAATTTTCTTCTTAATTACTAACTCAAGAAAAAAGATACGAATATTTTGTATTCACAAAAAAAAAAAAAAATGTTTTTTTTTAAAAAATACAAATATCAAAAGAAAGTTCTAATCTTTTTTCTTTAGATTGTTCTTAAGATAAACTCAAGAATTCAAATTTTTCAAAAAATTTAATCATCGTAAATAACATCTTAAAGTTAGGATGTTATGTCACGATCCCCTGTTGTCTGTCCTGTGTTTATCCCTTGTCATCTGTCCTGGACTACACTTCCCATAATTCCCTGCCCTCATCACTGCCAACAGCACTTCATTGTTCTTACCTGTGTGTCATTTATCCTTTGTGTATTTAATCCCTGTTGTTTGTTCATTCTTGGTCAGTTGTCAAAGGTTAAATGATAGGTAATGTCTGTTCCTGAATGTGTTCCTGCCCGTACCCTTCGTGGATGTTCCTCTTGTTTATATTTTGTTCCTCTTGTTTATATTTTGGTTTCCCATCGTGGATGTTTTGTTTGTTCCTGTGTTTTCCAGTCATTTGTCGTTGTTAAATTTCAATAAACTGCGTGTAGATCCTCACTCCTCGTATGATTCGTAACAGCAACCTTGTGAGCAGGTGGTATAATAAGACAACACCAAAGCCTAAAATCATATTCTTAAGAAAAAAAAGATTTTATAAGAAAATATTTGAGAACGTAATAATTTTTTCAAGAATTGCACTTCAGAACATTCACATGAACTTCTTACAATTTATATAAAAAGAACTTTCTTACTTTTATTTATTAGTTTTTTTTTAAGAACATTTTCGTGAATCTGCTCCCAGGATCTGCCATTAACTTGACAGCTCACTAAAAGTGTGCAATGCACCAAAGATATGGTGAGGCCTTTTCCAAATGTTATTGCTAGATATAACAGTAAAGAGAGACAGGACATCAAGGACAACAAAAAGAGATGAGGGAGGGGTGGGGGAGAAGATGGCAACATGACCCAGGCTAGACCTGAACCCAGGTCCGCCATAACACCATAGGTGTGCCGTGGCAAATTATCAAATTCCACAAAATAAATGAATGCATGAAAAAAAAAAATAATAATTTCAGGGATCCAAACTCCTCACCTTTCGGAGAAATTTGCCATTTTGAAACCATAACCGGTCACTATTGTGAAGAGCAATGATTAATGTTAAAAAGTGACTGATATTTATACATGTTAAGAGTCTTTCAGATAAATCGCGTCAGCGCTGCAGAATACATTGAAGTCTGACGTCACACCAAAGTGTTTTTCACACACACATTTTTGCTTCATCGGTAATGTCTTTGAGAGTACTAAGCAACAAGATATAATAAAAAACTGTCCAAATTTGTGAAGAGACATTGAATGTCTCAAAATGTATTTTAATTAAATATGACCTTTTCCTTTACGAATATCAGAGACCCCAGTTATTGAACTAATTTAAATTCACCACGTAAACGCTAAAACCTGAACATAAACGAGTCCTTTTATTACTTTCTACTATCAAAGTGACTGCATTCTTTTCTCTCTTCCAGATACATGTTTTCAATGTTTATTGTGCACATCTCTCGCTTTGTACGTGGCAAACTCATACTAAATTAAAACTGCCACAAGAAGTTGTCTGTCTGAGGCAAAGATGCTAAATCTACTGACAATTGCCTCAGCATCGGTCTCCCTTGATGCGTTTACGTACAGGCGAGTACCAAGTTTAAGTCAATGCGGACTAGGAGGAAGTTTTGAGTTTTCGATTGAGTTCTGTTCAGTTAATTTTTTACGTGTTTTGTTCATATTTGAATCATATATGTATCATATGTCGTGTTTTAGTTGCCTCTGCTGTCTCTGCTTCGTGTGGTGTCTCTGTTGTTCATCTGTTGTCTTGTATATGCTCGTCCCGTAAGTTCATGATTAAAAATGGAAATGTGAACGAAAATAAAAGCTATCAAATGTCTTATTATCATTAAAATATGAAAATTTAAATGACGGGTAATAATAGATTATGACCAAATTTTCATGACCCTGTCCATCATTATGACAGATGAAGAGAAGGTCTAATTTTTTAGATTTATTTTTTTTTGCCATGGCAGAAAAAAGGTTGGGAAACACTGACATAGTCCATAAGGCCACAGCCCCAAATACACTAAACTTTTGTAAAATGGAGGCTCTAGTAATAGTGCATTAAGCAGGCAGTTTATTTGAGGTGATATGTCAGTAAGTTTTTTTTAAGCTTTTTGCAGTGAATGGATATTAGCATGCCACTATTGTTTTTTGTCTTCTCTTTACCTCTGAATTTTCTGACATGCCACTGTGATATTTATCAAAAAGGAGATTAGTGTGCTATAAAGCAGGGAGCACTGTGCCTGAGGATGTTTTTGAGCAATATTAAACATTTTTGAATAAATAACTGAGCAGTGTCAATGTACAGAGGCTGGGGTGTAGCTGTCCTGGAGCTTGTGTCAGACTTTCACCATTAATTAATTCCTGGGATTTCAGGAAAGATTTCAGAACTAAGTAAGAAAGAGCAAAAAGAGACTGGCTATGCCCTGAATAACATACTAACTACTCTTATTTCAGCAGTATACCTATAGTGCAGTATGTGGCCCCAAAAAGTATTTTGAGACATAACACACTTGAGAATGTTAATTATACTATAAAACAAAATCTCAAGCCAAATGTCATTTATTTAGAAGAAATATAGAACAAGCATACATTTCCAGCAAAACTGTTCACAAAAAGATGTTTGGTAGGTTTCACATTTTAAAACAACAGACATATTTTACACTTTCTGGTTACCAAACTTTGTAGATCATTTACATGTTGATAGTTTATGTGAAGAACTACTCCTTTGGTTACTTGCTAGTATACCTGTGTGAACTTGATGTAAACTAATCCTCATACATCAAATAAATCCACATTGACAACAGTTGTTTAAAATCACTGGAAAATGGCTCAGTGAAATTTGTTCTGAAAATAAAGCCCTGGAATCATTTGTTAGCAAATGACAATTGCATCTAATGCATAGACATAAAGACATTTTGAATGTCTAAAACATAGCAGTTTTCCTCAAACTGTCCCTGCAATTTCACCCACCAGGTGACTGTAATGAATCAATGTGTTTTTGGATGCTCCAATTGTTATGTTGTTTTTTGTCGGCTCGTTCACTAACTGCCTGACAGCAAAAGGCATTAATGAGCAGTCGGGCTTGTTGAGTGGTATTGCTTGAAATAACCTCTAGCCACTGCTAAAATTGCTGATTTTGGCATCAGTGAAATTGTTATTAATATAATAGGCTGCATATATCCTTGTATAAATCCTACAATTGGTGAAAAAAAATGTGATACAAGATATGGATATCAGTTACACATTGTGACAGCTTGTATATATGTAGTATCTACTCTTTAGAGAGCAGTAGCATGAGCTACAGTACATGGAAAAAAAATGTTGTCTATTTTTACTAGGATACATGGCAGCACATGATTAAAAGTAGTCTCCATTATAAGTTGACCAACTGACTCCAGGTTTCCAGGTGACTATGAGTATCTGAGAAGTCATTCTAAATGTTCGAAATAAAGATGCCAAGGGATACTTTCTTCAACCCTCTCAAAAAAATAGACTGTCTAGTTACTGGAAAGCAGGAGAGGATAAGATTAATCTAAAAATAAGGGGGAAATGCAACCGTCAGCTAATGTATTCATCCAGCCATGAACAATTCCCAGACAACACACAAATGTACAGAAAGCAATACGAGCCATATTGTGGGGATACAAGCACAAGTGCTGTGCCAGGGGGAAGTACACCTGAAATCCACCTAATGCCACGTTAGCTTTTTCAAGGAAGAAACGGTCCTTTTATGAGACCATCATGCACTGACAAAGACTGGAAGCTCTCCAGTTCAAAGCTTCTTTATACAAAAGCAACATCCAGTACAATGACGCTTTGTAGCATGGAGTCGCTTTAACACAAAGCAACATTTCCATTAAGATGTTTCCTTGGAAACATCTTAATCTCTGGTAATTTGATTTAAATGTCTAAAATTTAATTAAATCTATATTAAATACAATGTTTCCCCTTTTTTAAATCTAAATTAAATTCTAGACCAATGCAGATTTCTTGCAAGAACATCAGGCTTAAAGTGGCATGTAAGGGGGTTAAGATGGGCAAGGACGAGGCGAGAACCGGCTTGTCAATATAAAAAATAGTTTAATAATAAACTGATACAAAAGACAACAAACACACATATAACGGACATGTCCGTAAACTATCTCTCTCCTCCGCAGTCTGCCTTTATCCCTTGATTAGTCTGATAAGGGACCGGGTGTGTATAATCCCGACCTGGCCCCGCCCTTCACCCTGCCACATTCCTCCCTCGTTCTTTCAGGCAGGGGAGCCCCCGGCAGGACGTACACCCCCCCCCCACTTTCTCTGGGGAGGGGTGTGCCTTTTTGCCCCGTCTGCCGGCAGGTTATCTCAGTCTACCTGGACGAGGGAGGGGACAAGGGGAGGGAAACAGAAATAATTAAACTGGGGGGGTACTTCCTGTAACAGTGTATTACCCCCCAAAAAACACTGTAAAATTTAAACAAGAGGGAAAAGGCCAACACGGAGCGGCAGTGAGAGAGAGAGAGAGAGAGAGAGAGAGGAGAGAGAGATATAAAAAAATAAAAAAATAAATTACTCGCCAGTTCTCCGATACGCCATAGCTTGTTCCTCGGCCACTCCTCCACCCTCTAACGGACGACAGCTGTGCCTATCCGGGCGGATCAGAGGCAGACCTCCAGCTCCTGGCGGACGGAATGCCATGCCGTGTTCTTGGGGAACAGAAGGGGTCTCCCCCGCCCCTATCAGCGGCCCTGACTGCTCCAGGCGGTCGGTTAGGAGCCCCTCGTCCCCCGGCAGATGTCCGCAGCTGCTCCTTTGCGGTGGACGGTAGTGGCGAGAAGACGTCCTGAAGTGGGGATTACAATGTTTTCCAACCTGTTTCCCTAACTTGCCTACTCCTAACCACCTTAATATAGTCAAGGAACCTCTTTCCCTCAATCTCAATACCACAACAAGTGAAAGCCTAACCAGCTCTCCTGTTGAAATCCCTTCACACTACTCCCACATCCAAGACGTTTTCTGTCCCCTACGTGCCTCACAGTTACCACCTCACCGACCATGGGACTGCGCAATTGACCTTCTTCCTGGTAAGCCAGTTCCCAAAGGTAAAATATACCCTCTCTCCATTCCTGAACAAAGGGCTATAGAGGAGTACATTGAGGAGGCCCTTTCCCAGGGTTACATCCGTCAGTCCACTTCCCCTGCTGCTTCTAGCTTTTTCTTTGTAGTGAAGAAGGATGGAGGCCTCCGTCCCTGCATAGATTACCTCTCCCTCAACAAAATAACCGTGAAGTTCCAGTATCCTCTCCCCCTCATTCCTGCTGCCTTAGAATTGTTGAGAGGAGCAACTATTTTCACCACGCTTGACCTGCGCAGTGCCTATAACCTCATTTGAATCCGTAGGGGAGACGAATAGAAGACAACCTTTGTGACACCTACAGACCACTACGAATACAGGGTGATGCCGTATGGCTTGGTCAATGCACCCTCTGTGTTCCAGGGCTTCATGAATGAGGTTTTCCATGAGTACCTCAATCGATTCGGAGTGGTGGTGGTGTAGTGGGCTAAAGCACATAAATATGAATCAGAAGGTCGCTGGTTCGATACCCACAGCCACCACCATTGTGTCCTTGAGCAAGCCACTTAACTCCAGGTTGCTCTGGGGGATTGTCCCTGTAATAAGTGCACTGTAAGTCGCTTTGGATAAAAGTGTCTGCCAAATGCATAAATGTAAATGATTCGTCATTGTATATATAGACGACATTCTGGTGTACTCCCAGAACGAGACTGACCATCGTCAACAAGTCAAGCTTGTGTTGGAGAAGTTTAGGGAATACCACCCATACCTCAAGGCCGAGAAATGTTAATTTCACCAGAAGACCCTCCAGTTCCTCGGATATAATATCAGTCCAGAAGGTATCTAAATGGACGAAGGGAAGGTAAAAGCTGTGCGAGCCTGGCCCACTCCAACCACCATTAAGGAATTCCAGCACTTTCTTGGTTTCGCAAACTTCTACCGGCGGTTTATCAAGAACTTCAGCTCTCTCACTTCTCCACTTAACTCACTTCTAAAATCTAAGCCTAATTCCCTATCCTGGACTCCCGAGGCCTCCTACGCTTTTCAACACCTTAAGGATGCCTTCACTACAGCACCCCTTCTCAACCATCCTAATCCCAGAAAACCATTCGTGATCGAGGTAGATGCCTCAACTACAGGTGTAGGAGCCGTCCTTTCACAGCAGCAGGGGAAACCATCCAGACTCCACCCTTGCGCCCACTTTTCTAAAAAAACTCTCCTGAGCTGAACAAATTTACGATATCGGTAACAGGGAACTCTTGGATATCAAACTGGCACTAGAAGAATGTCGACATTGACTTGAGGGGGCCCAATATCCTTTCCTGGTACTCACCGACCATAAAAACCTAGAGTATCTCCGGGAAGCTCGTCGCTTAAACCCCTGCCAAGCACGATGGGCACTCTTCTTCACGCGCTTCAACTTTACCATCTCCTATCGTCCAGGTGATAAGTATATCAAGGCAGATGCCCTTTCCCGTCTCTAAACTCCAGAAGAAACCCAGGATTCTTACTCTAGAAAATTGTCTGTCAATCATTGTTTTGAGGAATGAAGGCTATACAATGCTTGAAATTGCCAAAAAAAAAAAGAAAATTTCATTCAAAGGTGTACACTACAGTCTTCAAAGACAAAGGACAACTGGCTCTAACAAGCACAGAAAGAGATGTGGTAGGCCAGATGTACAACTAAACAAGAGTATACGTATATCAGGGTCTCTACTTTGAGAAATAGATGGCTCACATGTCCTCAGCTGACAGCTTCATTGAATTTTACCCTCTCAACACCAGTTTCATGTACAACAGTAAAGAGAAGACTCAGGGGTGCAGGCCTTTTGGTAAGAATTGCAAAGAAAAAGCCACTTTTGAAACAGAAAATAGAAAATAAAAGGTTATAGTGGGCAAAGAAACACAACATATAATTGGAAAACAGCGTTATGGACCTTAATCCCATTGAGCTTTTGTGGGGTCAGCTACACTGTAAGGTGCGTGAGAAGTGCCCAACAAGCCAAATCTTAGTGCTACAGGAAGCATGGGGTGAAATGTCACCTGAGGATCTGGACAAACTGACAGCTAAAATGCCAAGGACCTGCAAAGCTGTCATTGCTGCATGTGGTGGATTTTTTATGAGAATTCATTGTAGTATAAGAAGTTCTGAATATTTTTTTCAATAGTAATTTTTCACTTTATGAATGTCCTGACTGTACATTGTGATTATCTGAATGTCACTTTGGTGAATAAAAGTACCAATTTATTTCCATAAGAGCAAAATCTGTACATTATTCCAAACTTTTGGCCGCCGGTGTTTGTATATATGTATATATATTACATGGAAAAGCTCTAATGTTTTATTTCATGGTTTTTTTTTAAACAGTGTTGACCACTTAAAAATTTAGCCAGCTGAATAAAACATCTTCAACCAGGACACACGTCCAACTGAACAAAAACACGAGCAGTTAATGGTACAGCTGTGTTTTTGTCAGTTAACTTAAAAAAAAAGTTAATTTTTAAATTAAGTTTTACTAATTTACTTTTATTAAAGTTAAAAAAAAAAAATATTCAATATGAATAATACACATTACATTAATGCAATTAATGTATTATACTACATTAGGTTACACAAACAAAAGTAATGTTTGAAGGTTAAATCATGTATTAAGGTAACAACTGTACATACCTACTTTTTACAGCATATTCTACTATGGTTAGCGCCCACATACCCACCTTTCAGCAAGGACTACCGGAATAATGTTGCGTTGCATATTTAATATTCATGAGCCAAGATAATAAGGTTTCGAATTTGCCCAGTATTTTTAGATCGCTCCTATGCCGTTCCTGTTTGTAATTTAACATCCGTTCAACCTAAAACTCCAGCAGGTGTATAAACATTAACAACATCGGCAGACAAAGCAGCCCTCACCTGAGTTCCTGGAGTGGTGTGTTACCGTAGCTCTTATTTGATGCTAAAAATTCATTTGCAGGCTCAGTGGCCCGGTGATAGACCTCAGTACTGCACCTTTACTCGTCCACGGATATGTTCACGCCTCTCTCGCCTGTCCTTGTGCTCCCCGTGGACTGCATCGAATGCTGAGTGTGAGATGAAACAGCATCTCCTAAGGGGTAAACACTGGCAGCCCCTAATAACATAACCAAGTTTCAAGACTGCTCTTTTCAAAGAGCCTTGCTTGCTCACTTTTATACCTATTATGATAAAATTATAATGGGGCTTGGGGTCTAATTGGGAAACTGCTGGCAAGATGAGGATAAGTAGATTACATCAAGGTGTGGAATAGATAATCTAGCTGAGGTGAATATAGGTCATGAGAGCACGGAGAAGATGATCTGTTCATAGAATCGGACATGATGCAATGGTCCTCTGATACAGCACATGCATGATGGCCCAGAGATTATCAGTCCTACAATAGTTATGGCCACTGCTGGTGTCCATTAATGTACAAACAACCAGTATTCTGTTGTGATGCTAATTAAGTAGGGGTTATAAAGAAGCATAATATTCATTCTTTGTTCAATTTCATGAAGATAACTAGATACAAATTAAAACGTAACTTTTTAGCATGTGAGTTTCTCCTGTACTATCAGATCTCCCAGAATGAGTTTTTATCAAACATATAATGTGGCTTTTAGATGTTTATAATGATTAATTATTATAGATAAGATGCGATCACAAATGTACTTGCCGGCTATGCATGCCGCCATATTTTCGTTGCAATGCAAGATGGGATTCTGAGTTTGTATAGTCATAGAAGCATACAAAAGGAGGAGCATAGAAGGTTCTAAAAACCTGGTCCTTCCACTCTCCCAGCTTCAGAAGACGGACGGAATGGGAGAAGACTCGAGTCGACTGACTAGATTGTATATTCTTTGACGTCAGAAAACGTATTAGTGATTTAGTGATTGTTATAAAGTTTGTAACATATAAAAATAAACATATTGTGATCTTGAAAAGAGTATTTGAGCAGTTGGTTCATTATGAAAACCGGTTTTGCTGGTAAACAGGAGCATGAATGTAGATCACACCGGTTTGATTGTACACATTTGAGCCCAGCCTAGTGTTATTACACTGGTTTGATTGTATGTGCGAACGGGTTAAAAGGTTAGTTCATCTAAAATGCAAAATTCGGTCATCATTCACTCACCCTCATGTTGCTCCAAAGCTTTCTTGTTTCCATGGAACACAAAAGATGTTAGGCAGAATGTTAGCCTCAGCAACCATTCATTTTAATTTCTTCTTTTTCTTCCATAAAATGAAAGTGTATGGTGACCAGAGGTGGGTAGAGTAGCCAAAAGTAAAATTACTTTAGTATAAGTAGTGAGTAACTTACTCATTTAACATTTCTTTCACAGAATTATTATTATTATTATTATTACTATTATTATTATTATTATTAATGGAAATTATGTCATCAATCACCATCATGTTGTTCCAAACCCGTATGACTTTCTTTCTTCCATGCAACACAATAAGTAGATTTTATACCGAATGTTAGCCTTAGTCACCAATAACTTTCAGTGAATGTGTTATATACATATATATATATATATATATAGAAAGTGAATGGTGACTGAGACTGTCAGTCCCTAACATTCTGTCTAACATATTTTGTGTTCCACAGGTTTGGAACAACATGAAGGTAGGGAAATTATGATAGAATATTAAATTATGGCTGAGCTATTACTTTAAAGGGATAGTTCACCCAAAAATTCCAGATAGTTCACCCTCATGCCATCCCAGATATGTATGTGTAGAACACAAATTATGATTTTTAGAAGAATGTTTCAGCTCTGTAGGTCAGTACAATTCAAGTGAATGGGTACCAAAATTTTGATGCTCCAAAAAGCACATAAAAGAATAATAAAAGTAATCCATACAACTCCAGTAGTTAAATCACTATCTTCAGATGATATATGATAGGTGTGGGTGAGAAACAGATCAATCAATATATGAGTAATTTTTGGCTAAAAATTCTTCTCACAGCCCAGCAGGGGGCGATATGCAGAGAAGAATGTGAATCACAAAAAAACACAAGAAGAATGTGAAAGGGATCTTTTTCTCATCCACACCTATCACATTGTTTCTAAAGAAAGTGATTTAACCACTGGAGTCTTATGAATTGTTTTTTTAGCTTTAAAATTTTTGCACCCATTCACTTGCATTGTACGGACCAAAAGAGCTAAGAACATTTTCTAAAAACCTTCATTTGAGTTCTGCAGATTAAAGAAAGTCATACACATCTGATATAAGGGTGAGTAAATGATGAGATAATTTTAATTTTTGAATGAACTATCACTTTAAGGGTTCTTGTCAGATCTGGATGAATTTGTCAATAAGAAGAGAGGTTTGGAAAACTTTCTGGTAATTATTACAATTAAAACATGAACAATGTCCCACAGGGATATTTCTGAAATATAAACTAAAGCAAGATCATGCTTTATTAATGCCTACTTTTGCTATTTCATAGCTATTAGATCATACTTCAGTGTAGTTACAGTTTTCAGTGTGGAAAGAATTTAGATCATTAGTTCTGTACAGCAGTTCCGCCGCTCCCTAAGTGCAGTCTACGTAGCCTGGGTAGGGCACCACACGCAAAAATGCTGTCTGTTCATGCTCCAGTTGTCAGTAACACCTTCGGTAGAGCAAAAGGCATGTATACTTAACATGTTTACATGGATTTAAACTGTTAATCAGCTTGAAGTAGCTGAGATAATTTCCAGTACACCCACGAGGGCAAATGTCTAAATACTGCTCATGACATGTGGGACTAAGCGCACTGATATATTGCTGCACTGATTTAAAAATGTACACTTAAAAACTGATGTCACAAGAGCCCATATATACAGAATCACCCGGAAAATGACCATCACCATGACACATTTGAGTTTGAGTGACAGTCTGTGACAGCGCGCGCAGCTGAACTTCTGCTGTCATTTTTGTAACTGTAATTACATTTTTGGGTAAACTGTGCTTTTAAGGTACACTTTAAATCTTTGGTAAACAACAGACACATTCAATCTCACTAAATATTTTCTGAATTCAGTTAATTCATAACTAAATTTAAGTATCAAGTTCAAGTTGTCAAACATTCAGATGTCCCATATTTAAAAAAAAAAAAGAAAAAACATAATATATAAATTATGGCCCAAAAATTAACCCTGCACCAACCAAATGCAGCCTCGTTGATTTATTATTGCTTAATAATAGACATATAACAAGTCATCGGTGGTTATTACATTTTGCAATACATCATATCCTGTTTCCAGTAAGTTATCCACCATATAACACAGGTACTACAGTAGCATTATATGAAATGGAAATATTCTATAATATACTTATTAATTATGTATTATTGATTTATTACACATTTATAACATGTCTTTTGGTGCTTATTTCATTACTCTGTCCATCATATCCACTATTCCCAGCGATTTATCCATTTTATAATCCCAGGTACCTGATATGAAATGGAAACCAGCTATAAACCTTACCCAGAGCAAAGGGCAATGAGTTAGAGATGAATATACTGAAACAGTGAAGTCAAGGGAAGGGCATAAATGGAAAGGTTCAGTTGTGAATGATCACAATAGAGCAATGGCTTGAGCACTTGGGCTTTGACTTGGTGCCAGGCTGCTCAGTTCTTGATTTATCTTGTTTTCCCTGGATGCTGGGCCACAAAGAGTTATAAGTGAGCCAGGCAAGCTGCTTCACTCACAGGCATCCGTTACAGCTAACTTCAATGCAGAACAACAATGTTAAGACAGTGGGCTTCAAATTCTGCATTAAAACTGGCTGATGCTGGTGTTTCTATGACTAATAGCTGTAATTGCTGCTAGTAATGGGAAGTAAGAACCTGGAAAATAGAGTGCAAACAAATTGAATGAGAGGGACCATAATGCCACAATCTGCCAAAGGAACAGCTAAAAATACATGTGAAATGAAAATTTATTTTAGGACTATGAGAAGACACAGAGACTCATGGAAAACATGTATCGCATTAATTTCTTTTGTATAAAGCCTGGGCTTTAATCTTTTGGATTGCCATCAGTATTTATGCTACATTCGCCATTCATTGGGAATCGGAAGTTCAACCTCTTCTGTAATTAATGCCTTGTTTGTGCATAATTACTAAGTAACTAGATAAATAAGTTATCAAAGCATGTCCGATATGATAAAGCTTGTATGTTTCAGTGAAAACATGCAGTTGTTAGGTGTGTATTTTTTCAATATTAAAATAATTTCTCCTGTAACAACTTAGTATGCAAAGACAGATAACCACAACAAGTAACCTATTGATTCCATGATTTTAAAAAAAGTTTAAACTCTGTTACACTGTGGCATTATCAAATCATTGCTATGATTGCCTAAAGCTGAAGCGTGTATTTCTAGCACCAACAAATGGAATTGCAAAAAAAAACAAAACAACAGCTTCCTGAATACCAGTGGCGGCTGGTGCCCAAATTTTCAGGTGGGGCGGGACATTTTTTTTCGTGGTTTTTTTCTTACAGAGGCAGATTTTCATCAGTAAATCCAAGTCCAGGCGTAAATTGCATTTTACAATGAATTATCTTTTATTCTTTATTTTATTTAATGCCAATATTGAACAAATTATATTGTGTGTTTGTGTGAGTGAGACAGACATCTTATTTGTACAATAATTTTGCTCTTCAGCCCTTCTGAGTGGCAAACTTCTCAATGACCCTATTATTGAAGTCAGAAATGCTTTTAAGTTTTTTCTCCATGGAGAGGATAGCCAGAGCATTCAGCATTTCACACAGTAAATTATCTTTGATAAAATGTGCCTATTCTTATCCACCTCTTCATTGTGCTTTCTTATCCTGTTTCTGTGGCCTTCATCCAGTTGTGTCGCTATGTTGACTCTGCCAAGGATTGCTAGCTTGACACTATTGTCCATATGTGCTCTTGTAGACTCATGTTTCTTCATCCTCTCTGATAAATGTTTTAGGTCCCTTAATCCTAAAACAGTCCATGTTCCATCTGTCCCCATCATTATGAAAAGTAGACAATAATAGAAAATAAGGCATTTGCATGATTACATCCAGCTAGCCAAGCCTTTCTAATCGTGTGTACGTTTTGCTCTTTTCGCTAGTCTGTTGTTTGATGTTGATGTCAGGTTGATCTGGGCCAAGCTCTTTTAATCGTAGTTTCTCCATCAAAGTTCTCCTCTCAAATGGATTTTGCTGAAGCGACCTTATTGAATTTGGGGACAGACTGGGCAGCTGATATCCTGCTCCTGTGTCAGAGACTGTCAGTCATTCAATGAGATGATGGTGAGATGGAATGTCTGCGCATGCTTGAGGCACTTCTCTCAGGCTATAATATCCAGGTCGCTGATTGGCTAAATTTCTTTTGCACATGTGAATATCTTTTGTAAGTTGGTTTACTATTTAACTATATACTGTAATGTGCTTTTGTTACAAAGGAGGCACATAGACACCATCTAGAGGCCACTGCCGGATGCGTCAAAAATTATTGTACAAAAGACTGAGAAATGTGCACATCATTAGCAGTTGCGCTCTGTGAGTGAAGAGTGTTGAGAAGTTTCAGCTCTGTGTTTAAAGTGTTTATTCATAACTTTGTGCATCCCTTTGAGAAAAGTGAGTTCAATTGTTCCCTTTTCGCTTAAGTTTGATTAGAATAATTTCGTATTTTGTTCATAGATTTAATCGAGATATATGCTGAGTCATGCACACTCCCGTATTGTTTACAGACACTTAATATCATTGTGAAATTATTATTTAAGTTATTTCTGTGTGATTAATATGCTATGGTAATACAGAAACTGATATTCCATTAGATGTTTTATATGCATTCATATTTAGAAGAATGGTGATTTATCACTTATAACTTTTCTGTTCATGTTGTTTATATGCAGACTTGCATGATGATAAACTTATAAGAATCTATAAATAAGGTTCCTTTATACATGTAACATCTATTATTGTTTGTTTATTTGCAGCCACACATATATACTCCTAAAACCTACTATAGATATCAATATAAGCTGAGCTGCAACCACTATGTCCAACTCTGTGTCTGAACTATGCCAATGTGACATCATTGCAGTCTAATATATATCTGTGCTGTCAATCAAATGGTTCAGTAAAGTGTTTGAACTGATTACTGCCTCCTGTCTGCATTCTGACTGATGCCATAGGGCGAGAACTATAGCCTCCTAAGCGCCTGTGGTCCTTTCTCTTAAACAGCTTTAGTTGTTGTAACCTAAGCCTAATTAAGTTGGGGTGATTCAGTCTTAATTATGTTTTTTTTTTTTAAATACCAGTTAAATAATGTTTTTGAATACCAGGTACATTTTAATATTACCACATTAAGCATATTTTTTACAGTGGACTTCTTAGCTAATTCAACAACAGATGTTCATGCAATGGACTTCATTATGGTCAACAAGGCATGAAGTCTTTCCACGCTTTTGGGCTAAAACTGTTATTAGCTTGTGAAATAGAACTCTCGCCAATTACATGGACAGAGGAAAGTACATGGTATAAATTTAAAGTGAAAAGGGGCATGATAACATTTTATCATTTTTGTTTTAAATAAAATACACACTTATAAACAACAAAATTATGAGGGTGAGTAAATGACAGAATGTTGCCCTCAAAACTTATTTTTTTATTTATTTTGTAAATGGAAATATAACATCTGAACTTATGCTGCAATTTGCACATTTACCACAAGATGTCAGTAACTCAATCTAGACAAGTGTGAGAGAGAGAGAGAGAGAGAGAGAGAGAGAGAGAGAGAGAGAGAGAGAGAGAGAGAGACATGTGTGGCTTCATTCTTGGCAGAAAACACTGCACAGCAACAGACCAGATAGCTGCTCCTTTACATCTACTAAATACTGATAAAATGGAGTCTCACACTGTATTGCGCCCTTTCTTTGCCACTTCATGAAAAAAAAAAAAAAAGATACCTGGTATATGAAACACCTTTCAAGAAGCCACAACACCTGACACGTCACTCTCCTCTTCCAGGGCTTTGGAATATAATAGAAAGGCAGCCTGTCTCCTGTGCCTAAAATCGATACTAGTAACCCAAGGTTGAATGAATTTCACCATGCATTCCTTGATGTGTAATGACAGAGACCGAGTTAAGGGGAGAAGTTAGATTGTGGGTTCTACAGCCTCTTATACGATGAACTTGGCTATGGTGAAGGCTATAGTTGCAATTAAAAGGATAGTTCTCCCAAAAATGAAAATTATCTCATCATTTACTCACCCTCATGCCATCCCAGATGTGTATGACTTTATTTCTTCTGCTGAACACAAACAAAGATTTTGAATAATATATCAGCTCTGACAGTCCTCACAATGCAAATTAATGGTGACCAGAACTCAAAAGGTCCAAAAAACTACATAAAGGCAGCATACAAGTCATTCATGTTACAGTGGTTAAAATAATGTTTTCAGAAATATTTTCTAGATTATGGTGAGAAACAGATCAATATTTGTCTTTTTTTATTTTATTTTTTTACTATAAATCTCCAACTTTGACCAGCCCTGAACAGTAGGTGGATGAAAGTGACAGTGAAAGTCACTTCCACACTAGAATGTGAAAGTGTAGATTTCAGTAAAAAAAAAAAAAAAAAGGACTTATATACTGATCTGTTTTTCACCCACACCTATCATATCACTTCTGGAGATGTGCATTAAACCACTGGAGTCGTATTAATTACTTTAATGCTGTCTTTTTGTGCTTTTTGGAACTTCTGAGTTCTGGTCACCATTCACTTGATTTGTATAAACATACAGAGCTGAGATGTTCTTCTAAAATCTTTTTTATGTATTATAGACCTCCTTGGTAGCAATACTAAAGGTATGAGAAAAGAGCATTTAAGGGTGTTTTCATATCTGGTTTGTTTGGAGCATTTGTTTTCGGAACCTGGCACATTTCCTCCCTTAGTTCGGTTAATTTAGGCATATATGAACACAGCAATTGCACTCGGATCTGCACCAAAACAATCAGTCCGAGATCACCTGAACAAGGTGGTCTCGGACCAGGACTGGTCTGGGAAGAGAAATGAATACAATGACCCTCGGGACGGAGAGGTTTGGCGACATTGATGTGCGCACATGTTAAGTTTGTACATTGGTACAGAAATGATTTCACCACTAGAGAACTAAATTGTGCCAAAAAATGACCAAAAAAATTAATGAAATAGCAATTGCGAGTGGAGTGGCCAATGGGTGGCCAGGCTTTGCTCCATGGTGGACACGGCCTCCCTTGGCCACCCCCTAGATCCGCCACTGGAGCAGGCTGGCTAGAATGCAAGCTTTTAAAACCAGCACACACTTCTTGTATTTGCGTAACAGGAAAGAGCATCTCATGCATATATATATATATATATATATATATATATATATATATATATATATATATATATATATATATATATATACACACTCACCTAAAGGATTATTAGGAACACCATACTAATACTGTGTTTGACCCCTTTCAGCCTTCAGAACTGCCTTAATTCTACGTGGCATTGATTCAACAAGGTGCTGAAAGCATTCTTTAGAAATGTTGGCCCATATTGATAGGATAGCATCTTGTAGTTGACGGAGATTTGTGGGATGCACATCCAGGGCACGAAGCTCCCGTTCCACCACATCCCAAAGATGCTCTATTGGGTTGAGATCTGGTGACTGTGGGGGCCATTTTAGTACAGTGAACTCATTGTCATGTTCAAGAAACCAGTTTGAAATGATTTGTGACATGGTGCATTATCCTGCTGGAAGTAGCCATCAGAGGATGGGTACATGGTGGCCATAAAGGGATGGACATGGTCAGAAACAATGCTCAGGTAGGCCGTGGCATTTAAACGATGCCCAATTGGCACTAAGGGGCCTAGAAAAGTGTGCCAAGAAAACATCCCCCACACCATTACACCACCACCACCACCAGCCTGCACAGTGGTAACAAGGCATGATGGATCCATATTCTCATTCTGTTTACGCCAAATTCTGACTCTACCATCTGAATGTCTCAACAGAAATTGAGACTCATCAGACCAGGCAACATTTTTCCAGTCTTCAACAGTCCAATTTTGGTGAGCTCTTGCAAATTGTAGCCTCTTTTCCCTATTTGTAGTGGAGATGAGTGGTACCCGGTGGGGTCTTCTGCTGTTGTAGCCCATCCGCCTCAAGGTTGTGCGTGCTGTGTCTTCACAAATGCTTTGCTGCATACCTCGGTTGTAACGAGTGGTTATTTCAGGCAAAGTTGCTCTTCTATCAGCTTGAATCAGTCGGCCCATTCTCCTCTGACCTCTAGCATCAACAAGGCATTTTTGCCCACAGGACTGCCGCATACTGGATGTTTTTCCCTTTTCACACCATTCTTTGTAAACCCTAGAAATGGTTGTGCGTGAAAATTCCAGTAACTGAGCAGATTGTGAAATACTCAGACCGGCCCGTCTGGCACCAACAACCATGCCACGCTCAAAATTGCTTAAATCACCTTTCTTTCCCATTCTGACATTCAGTTTGGAGTTCAGGAGATTGTCTTGACCAGGACCACACCCCTAAATGCATTGAAGCAACTGCCCTGTGATTGGTTGATTAGATAATTGCATTAATGAGAAATTGAACAGGTGTTCCTAATAATCCTTTAGGTGAGTGTATATATATATATATATATATATATATATATATATATATATGATCTAAACACACTAGGATAAATCACCTCTGATTTTCACATTCCATCCGTGCGACAGTACAGTGATCCTCCGCAACTCTCTGCGGACACCTCAATCAGACACCAAAACAAACGGAAAATGATTTATGGTGATAGGTGGCTTTGAGTGACGGAACAGGGATGAATAATTGCTGGTGGCTGCTCTTGCTTCCTCTGTCCCAACCCCACTACATGCTGATGACTAATTACATTGCTAACTCCACTGGCTAAGCATCTGCAATTACACCTGGCTTCACTCAGGGGGTCTCTTTCACACTCTGACACACATAATGTCACCCGGCATTACTACAAGAACCGCTCACAGCCAAGCAGACACATGTATGAATGCTTTCGGAGAACAGACAGAGGAGGATGTGAGAAAGAGCAGAGAGAGATAAAAAGAGAATACAATACAGCATATAGCATTTCAAAGTGAAGGCGAAACAGAGCACAGTGGTAAGATACAAGACAATTACTGATAGAGAAGAGAGATTCTAAGCACATAATATATACATAACACACACTAAAAGAGTGCATATACTGAGAAATCAGCTGTATATGAATAGTTCTATTGGTCAGGCCAATATTGGCATGTCCAATTTATTGGTAAATTAATATATGCATTTTGAGATTAACAGTTCCAAAATTGTAATGTAAGTCAACAAAGAAATATCCATCCATCCATCCATCTTCAACCGCTTATCCGAAGTCGGGTCGCGGGGGCAGCTGCTCCAGCAGGGGGCCCCAAACTTCCCTATCCCGAGCCACATTAACCAACTCTGACTGGGGGACCCCGAGGCGTTCCCAGGCCAGTGTGGAGATGTAATCTCTCCACCTAGTCCTTGGTCTTCCCCGAGGCCTCCTCCCAGCTGGACGTGCCTGAAACACCTCCCTAGGGAGGCGGCCAGGGGGCAACCTTACCAGATGCCCAAACCACCTCAACTGACTCCTTTCAACGCAAAGGAGCAGCGGCTCTACTCCAAGCTCCTCACGGATGACTGAGCTCCTCACCCAATCTCTAAGGGAGAAGCCCGCCACCCTTCTGAGGAAGCCCATTTCGGACGCTTGTACTCGCGACCTAGTTCTTTCGGTCATGACCCAACCTTCATGACCATAGGTGAGGGTAGGAACAAAAATTGACCGGTAGATCGAGAGCTTTGCCTTTCGGCTCAGCTCTCTTTTCGTGACAACGGTGCGATAGAGCGAGTGCAATACCGCCCCCGCTGCCCTGATACTCCGGCCAACCTCCCGCTCCATTGTCCCCTCACTCGAGAACAAGACCCCGAGGT